>NC_061114.1:201427920-201441084 GCF_002878395.1 Capsicum annuum
AGTTAGGATCACTATAGGTCTTTTCTTCGGCTTGTAATGTAAGCTAAAGGATAGTATGATATTCAATGGCATTTAGATGACTAAGCTCCTTGGCACTACCTTAACTTTTGGGGTTCACTTATTAACCTTTTTCTTCTTTTTCTCCTTTTCTTGATCACACATTATTCAGGATGGATGTGGCTTTTCTTTTTCATTCTTTTTCTTTTCTTATTCTTCTTCCATACCACCCATCTTTTTATTCTTTTTCACTTATTCTTTTCCTTTTATTCTACCTTTCTTCATACTCAGTTTATATCACGCACCCCTATAATAGCCACCCTCAACTTAGGTTGTTTACCTAAGTCTAGGTGCACAGTGTCCAAGGAGGACCAGGGCCAAAAAAGGTTCATTATAATTTAAATGGGAAGGTGATAGGTGTCATAGAAAGAAATGGTCAATTCAGGCTCAAAATAGGGATCATGAGATATCATGTATACAGGGAAGGTCATGTAGGCAAAAAGTGACTTAAAAATCAAAACGGCCTATGATCCTTTCCTAACCCCTATCTTTCAACCAAGGTAAGACTAACCGGGAAAGTTTTCGATTTTACACACAAAGGGAACAAAGTAGTATCTCACACACACATGGCAAAAAGGTGCATCACAAGCTACTACCTATCTAGTTCATGCGATTGTTTGGCAGTGCATATCATGTCACCAGTACTAATGTCATAACAAGATACACAGTGGTCACACATAAATGTATATCACACAGTTATAAAACAGACCAACAAAGAGGTGTTTATCAGTCTCAAAAATCAACAAAAATATGTCAACTGCTCTAGATACTTATTTTTCTCCAGTTAACCACAACACATCATAAAACAAACACAGTACGCCTAAACATGACAGCTCTACTAGGAACAGGACTCCAAGGAAAAGAGGCATGGCAACAATAACCCCATGAGGACATCAACACCCACAAGTATCCCCACCCTCAACTTAATATCATGCATTGTTCCCAACACGTCAAATCAAAACAAGAGAGTTAGAAACATACCTGTGGCACTATAGGTGCAAAGATCTGATGTCAATCACATAATACGAATACAAACAACAAATTACTTTGGGTTGCCTTCTAAGAAGCGCCTAGTTTAACGACGCGGCATGATCCAACTCAGCTTTTTCCTCTACCTTGAGGATATGATTTTCACCCCCAACTTAGAGTCCATCTTCTTGCCTTACTCATAGGAAGGTGGTACAAAGATTAAGAAGCCGAGTAATGAATGATGCATGGTAAACAACTCGAACTTAAAGTGAGGTATGTTTTTATATTGTTTATCAAGTGTAAAATAAAGAATATAGGATTCTTGTTCCTCATATTCACAGTCTTTCACTAGTTTAGATGATTCCATAGACAAGATATCATCTAAATATAATATGGAAAAATTCTTCGAGTGTGGCCCAACAAATCCTACTTTAAAATTTACACTATTCTCTACACACTCACTTTTATTTATCTTCTCAACATTTTTACTTTGAATTGGGCTAGAGTCTTTATAAGAGATTGACTTGGCTTCTTGTTTTGCCTCTAGCACCATTTCCTCAATCTTGGCATCATCCCTCATGGTTGGTTCGGTTGGTTGGAAAATCTCCAAGGGTTGATCAACATCAAGCTCATCATCAGTATAGGAATCTTGCTCTTTATCGTCACATTCTTCCATTATTTTAAATGATTCCACATACAAGATATCATCTAAACATAATGTATAAAAATGTTTTGGATGATTGAACTTGATATCCATCTCTTCTATCCTTTCTCTTCCCTCATTAAATGCCCTAATGTCTTGACGTATGTCATATATGGTACCATTCGTTGTGTCTATACAATCCAACATTAGTTGAAGCATATCTTCAATGTCACTCTTTCCAGTGCTTCGTTCTTTTTTTTCTTGACCATAAGACTTGTCATACTCATAAAAAGAACTAAAACCTGGGTTAGCGCAATAGGGGGTATGGGCATTTGGGCAATCTCTCCAATTCCCATCTTGACCACCATATAAAGAACAATTATACTCCCAGTAGGATGGAGATGGTGCACACATCTCTCTCCGGGGAGCATATCTACAATCTTGCCAAAAGTGGGGTTCATCGCAATATAGACATGGATCATCCACAAAAGATTTCCAACCATCAAACTTACATTCATTCCATGATGCCATAGTAAGAAATAAACAAAAATAAAGAAAATCTACCTAACACAAGAACAAAGAAAATCACAACAAATATTTACAAGTTTGAATTCAAGCAAGTAAGATAAAATTCTAAACTAACTCAATACGCCAAATTGTTCCCCGGAAACGGCGTCATTTTTTATAACTCTCAACCTACACCTCAAATAAGTGCAAGGCGATCGTCATCAATATATTTACCCAACTTCAGAGTCGAGGTCGAATCCACAAGGAACAATGTGAGTGGCAATTAAACTAGTTCAAAACTATAGCTACAAGTTAAATTCAAATAAATAATAAGAAAAGACAAAATAGGGGTTTTTATCAATCAAACAAATTTTAACGTTTCAACTAATTTTAGAACTCAAAACTTAGATTTCAATATTTCAAATCAATGATAAAGAGAAACTAGGGTTTTGATCACTATGACTATTAATCTCCATTGAATAATAATTGTTCATGATTCTCGTGATAGGTGGGAATAGCAGATTATCCCTACCGATGATACTATCTGACTTATCTCTCGACCTTACCAAACAATTTATTATCTAATTCTCTCGAACTTAGATAACATATCTATTTCTAATCGGATGTTATATCAGGTAGATTGATCCAGTTACGATATCAATCATTAAACAGAAGGTTGGTAGCTTTCGAGTCTCTGTTGATAATTCACGACCTCTAGTCTATTTCTCCATTAGAAGCAAATAAAACCTAAGGCATAACCTAATGTTTGCAACCAATATATTCAAATTAAAACAACAGAATTTCAAGACATTCTCATAATCACTCAAACCCTAATCCAACTATTAAATCAATGAAATAATAATCATAGATCCCACAACCCTAGTTGTGGGTTTTAGTTGCTCATAAGATAGAAAGAGATAACAAAGATTAAATTCATAACTTAAAGCAAGTGAACTTACAAAAGATGAAATTCAAAGTTGTTTCTCCTTCAAGTACAATAAGAATTTACCACAACTAAATCAAAGGATGGAAAATTGAATTCTAAGTTAATAGAGTCAAAAACAAGTGAACTCTCCTTTACTAACTTACAAGATGTCAAAAGCTGCTTCCGAAGTTGTGAATGAAACCCAAAAAGATGCTATTTATACTAAAGCCTAATTAAGGTAATAAAATAACAAAATCACAGTTGGGCTCGGATTTAGGTGACGACGTATTGGTGTTGATCGTCAAGCTTCTGACGGCGTCTCAAATATGTCATCAGAGGTCGTGCCTTCTTAACCTGTTATGACGATGTCCTCCAATGGCTTACCAGAGGAGTGATGACATATAGCAAATATCATCAGACCTTCAACTTATTTCACCATATTTTGTCTCACTTGATGGAATCTTCTGACGGCTTACCACACTTGTGATGACATATTGAGAATGTTGTCACCTTCATCTAGCAACTCTTCTTCACTGTTCTTCCTGATGCCTTTTTCTGGTAGCTTACCACATCTCTGACGGCTTGCAAGAAATGCCTCAGACTCATATCAGTTCATTTGTACCAGATTTTACTTATTTTGTTCATCTTTCCTATGTTTTCCTCCCATCCTTGCTACAACTACAATATCACAGGAAAACTATCAAAAACAACCAAAAATTGCTTAAGAGTTTGCAATTATTTAGAGTTAAAAGTCTCAAATGTGTTAGCATCTGCTCACACATCAACGGCGCGAGGCACCACCTTGTTCTTGTCTCACTTTCCATGTGGAGTAAGTGCTTCTTATTATAAACACTTCAAAGTTCCCTTCTCCCACCAACGTGGGAGAATTAGTGAATTTTTCATTAAAAGAGTACACTTTCCATTTTAGTATTTCTCTTTCTCTCCACTATTTTTTCTTAATTTTCCATTCACACTTTTCATACATATTGAACCCAACAAAAATTCCAAATCCATATTAAAATAATCACATTTTCTATATTTATTAATAGTGTTAAGAAGGTCGAAAATAAATGGAAAAAGAGGAATTTTGGGGTAGGAACTCAGAAAATGGTGGAGCTGCAGCAACAAGATTGCAATAACCGAGAAGTACATGAAGTACAAGGACTCCAAACAACCAGTTGGGGTTAGAATTGTAAGATCTTCTTGGTCAAATGATCCTTGAAGAAAGGATAGGCAAAGTAATTTTGATCGATAGGACTGCATCTATAATTAAAATCATGAAGCACTACTATTATGTCGGAACATTTTTAAATCTTTAGAATACAATTGTTTCATATCTGTAATTTTATTTATGATACATTTTGTTTGCATCTATTTTTTCTTCAATGGCTGGTTTTAATGTTTTTTGACGTTTAGATAATGTTATTTCATATGAAATAATAAACCCTGTTTACTTGGATTACTACTTAAGTTACATCTTACATCTATATAGTCTATACGATTTGCATTTTTGTTTACTATTTTTTTTTCATTTTAATTTTCTTATTAGTTATTGTGTGTTACTTTTCTTATAGTTGGCTTTAGTAGTATGTATAGGCATTACTACTATGACCTTTGTTTTGATTAAAATTTTAACATCAATAAATGAATTTTCTTTATTCAACAGGCAATTGTTTTAGATCATATTCTATAAGAAAGATGTGTGATATCTACAAGATAGTTTTGCATTTATTTTCAAGAGAAAACATAATACTTATGGCATTTGAATATAAATTAATTTAAGGGGCTTGAAATTCTGAGATTTTAATAAATTATATGGAGTATAAATCAGCCCTATTAGTATCGCAATATGAAATAAAATACTTATGTTGATGGTGATGGTACAAGATAAAGGTATTGGTGGCTTTTATTTCTTTGAAGTGATAATCCGCGCATCGTTCGGATACATATACTAGTTTGTACTAAAATGGTGGGATTACTATACCATTGGGAGGGAGGGATAAAATAATCCCATTGGATATTCCACCTGAGATATCCTTATTTATCCCAAACAGTGTACCAAACGACCGCTTAGAGTACTCAAAATTGAACAGATGCTTTCTTTGTTAATTGTTTAGTTCACGTGTGCTTTTATATAATTCAATAGTTAGCTCAAATATATCTTTAATTTAATTAGAGCTCCAATTTATAAATTTTCTTTCGAGAAAGTATTACCTCGGGGTATATAGCGGAAAAAATGTAAAAAGGGTCAGATCACCTGGATTACTGAAGAGTCATCTGACTTCTCAGTGACCGAATAAGAAAGGTTTTTACCGCCTTTTTTTCTCTCCAGCATTCTCGGACTGATTATTTTGCTGCAACAAAACAAGTTTAGAAATGAATCTAATGGAAATTTTGGTCTCTGTCTGCTTGAAAGATTCCAACTTTTCAAAATTCACGCAACACAATAACAAGATAATCATCAAACACAAGAAACATTTATATTTTTTGACCAGAATATGTTACAAGCTATTTATTAAATTATAATAAAATGTAGATAAATGCAGTACCAAGGAATTTATTGCCCAACCAAGTAGAGAGGAGTGAATCCTGGTAGGATCTTTGCCAAAGTATTATACTTTACATACGTTCTATAATAACTGTTGAATCTAAAGACAAATCATACAAGCTCTTAATTCTTATATAAGCTAAGCTGCGGCCAGATCTGCAGCAAACATGTTCTCTTCCATGGTAGAAGATAAGTGTCATCGTAACTTTAGTCTTGGTTGGGTCCTCCTCCTCTTCTTTAACTAGGTCATTGTATACAAATGGAAAATCAAGTTCCCTGATTCCAAATTTGATACCATCTCCTTATTGGGTTCAATAAGATGTGTGAATGGAAAATGGAGGGAATTCTTGGAGGTAAGTGAGAACACACTTAAAAGAAAAGTGTACTCACTAAAGGAAAGTATACTTCTCCCACATCGGTGGGAGAAAACTACTTTATTGTGACTTTATTAAGAAAAACTCCTTTAAATGGATAGTGAGGAAAGCACCAAGAGGTGCCTCACGCCGTCGTCGCTTGGCTTGGCTTTGGAATCGTATTTGAATTTGGCAATTGATCGATGAGATTAATTTTTTAGACAAAGTTCATTTGAAACTTGAAAAATCAAGTGAATATTTTTTAATCCGAAAATCCAATGAAAAATATATTCTCTATGCACATACATGTAGAAAAGCAAAAACATAACTTGAAAGGAAATGACACTGTTTCAAAAAAGAGGTGATTGTTCGATTGGAGGTGACTGTTCAGAAAAGACACACTATTTCAAAATGGACAGACATGACTGTACCGAAGTGATACAACCTTCCGATGAACCATTGCTTCCTTTTCGAAGGGGCACTTGATAGCTATAAATACCTACACTTTTTCCACAGGTAGTAACAAAATTTTCAAACTGAAAAAACACGCTTCTACTTATAAAAAATCTTTTTGATTATCTGTTGTTGAGTGCATTCGAAGAATCAGAAGGTTTGAGGTACTGCTACATTCTGATTATGAGCCATTTTATTCTGGGAGAAAAAATTCAGCAATCTCGAGTACTTGAGGGGAATTAATTCCTTAAGGACACTTCGTGAAATCAGAGGACTTGGCTCTACTTCTACTTCATCTTTTTTCTTTTAAATAACATACTTCTATGATAGCTCTTATTGATCTTGTGTTGAAGGTGTTAATACTTCATAGGTGTTCTTGAATCAGTCTTAAACTTATGTTGAAGTGTTTGTGCAAACATACAGATTGTGTACCCAAAACGACAATCTTAAAGAATTAATTTTCATAATCTGTATTGTTTGGTTTTTGGAGATTAAAACTTTATGCTTTCTACTCTGTCTGAACTTAACCAGTGATTTGAATTTTAAAAAAAAATTCATCACAAGTTAAAGGTCATTCGATTAACGATTGGAAGACACAAAAATTTATCGTTAAACTAGAAATAAGTAGTGTTTAAAGTTTCTATAAACTTGTAATTAGTATTTTCATATACTAAAGTTGATGGTCTTTTTGTGACAGGAAAATATGACTACTTATGGTCATGTAACTGAAGGTGTGACAAGTATGGAAGCAAAGAATATTGATACAACCAATCGCACAACTACGCCACCCGCTATGGCACTAGCAGAAAAGCCCAAAAAAAAATTAGAATAGATTTTAAGTAGTGGAAACAGAAGATGTTCTTCTATCTGACAACCTTGTGTCTTCAAAGATTTATACCTAAAGATGCTCCAGAAGTGTCCGAAGAAACTTCAGAAAAGGACCGGTTCATTGTAATAGAGGCATGAAAACATTCTGATTTCCTATATAGGAATTATATCCAAAGTGGCCTCCAAGATGATTTATACAATATTTACAGTGGAATGAAGACATCAAAAGAGTTATGGAATGCTCTGGAAAAGAAGTATAAAACTGAGGATGCTGGAACTAAGAAGTTCTTTGTTGCAAGATTCCTTGAGTACAAAATAATTGACAGTAAGACTATCGTATCTCAAGTACAGAAATCGCAAGTTATCATCCATGATCTCCTTTTTGAAGGTAAGAATTTAGTGATTACCTTATTTGAGCACGTTAAAAATGTTCTTAATGATCATATAACTTTATTGCAGGTTTAGTTGTGATGAGACATTTCAAGTTGCTGTAATAATAGAGAAGTTGCCACCTTTATAGAAAAACTTCAAAAATTACTTGAAACATAAATGAAAGGAAATGACAGTCGAAGATCTCATTGTAAGGCTGTGCATTGAGGAAGAAAAAAGTTCCCAGAGAGAAGGTCGAAAGGAAATTCTGCAATGAGTAAAGCTAACATTATTGAAGACGACTTCAACAACTCAAAGAAGTGAAAGAAAAATGGATAAGAAAGCAATCAACCAAAGAAGAAATTCAAGGAAAAAAGCTTTAATCGTAGCAAGATCGACCACAAGTCAACTAATTTTCATTTTCCAAAGAAAGGCAAAAAGAAGGATCAAGCCAATATGGCTGAATCCAAGAATGAAATAGACGATCTATGTGCCATGCTTTCTAAATGTATCTTGGTAGAAAATCCAAGATAATGGTGGATGGATTCCAGTGCCACCTGCCACGTTTATGTCAATAAAGAGTTGTTTGTTGTATTTGCTCTGGCTCAAGGCGAAGAGAAGATCTATATGGAAAACTCCGCAACTGCAAAAGTTGAAGGGATAGGAAAAGTTTGCTTAAAAATGACGTCGGACAAAGTGTTGACCCTTAAAAATATCTTTAATGTACCCGAGTTAAGAAATAAGTTGATTTCCATATCACTTCTTGACAAAAATAGATTCAAATGTGTATTTGTTTCTGGCAAGATTGAAATTAGTAAAGGGGAAGTGTGCATAGGAAAAAACTACCTCACTGAGGACCTTTTTAAGATGAATGTAATGACAGTTGAAATTAATTAAAGTTCTGTATCTTCCTACTTTCTTGAGTCTAATGAATTGTGGCATGAAAGATTAGGATATGTCAATTACCAAACATTACAAAAACTTATTAACGTAGATGTTTTGCCAAATTTTGAGTGCAGTAAATCAAAATGTCAAACGTGTATTGAATCAAAATATGCTAAGCATCCGTATAAGTCTGTTGAAAGAAATTCCAATCCCTTAGACTTAATCTACACTGACATTTGTGATATGAAGTTAACACCATCTCGTGGTGAAAAAAGTACTTTATAACCTTTATTGACTATTGCATGAGGTATTGTTAAGTCTATTTGCTGAACAGTAAGAATGAAACAATAGATGTGTTTAAGCAATATAAAATAGATATTTAAAATCAGTTAGAGAAAAAGATTAAAATAATAAGAAGTGATAGGGGTGGAGAATATGAATCTCCATTTGTGAAAATATGTGTAGAGAATGGATTTGTCCATCAAACTATGGCCCCGTATTCACCTCAATATAATGAAATTGCGAAAAGAAAAAATCAAACCTTAAAGTAAATGATGAAATCCTTACTTATAAGTTCAGGTTTATTGCAAAACTTTAAGGGGAGGATCTATCCTTACAGCTAACCGAATACTCTATTGCTCCATAATAAGACACAATCAATTCCATATAAAAAATGAAAAGGAAGGAAACCCAACTTGAAATATTTCAAAGTATGGAAGTGTCTAGAGAAAGTCCAAGTTCCTATGCCTAAAAATATAAAGATAAGACCTAAGACAGTGGACTACGCATTCATAGGATATGGTAAAAGTAGTAAAGCATGTCGGTTTTTGATTTAAAAGTCTAAATATCTGGATATCAATGAAAATATAGTAATTTAATAAGATGATACTGAGTTTTTTGAACACATTTATCCATATAAAACTAGACATGAACATTCTAATGCAGGGTCTAAACGACCTCGAGATGAACCAAGCGAGGATGTACATAATGATGAGAATCCAAAACATAGTACACGTCAAATAATGTACTTCGTTAGGATCAGATTTTGTAACATTCTCTTAAAAAATTAGCCTCAAACATTTAAAGAAGCGATGTCGTCTTTAGACTCATCCTTTTGGAAAGAGGCAGTCAATAGTGAGATTGAATCAATCTTGAACAACCATACATGGGTTTTGGTTGATCTTTCTCTAGGAAATAAATCTTTAGGTTCTAAATGGATCTTCAAAAGAAAAATGAAAGTGGATAGTACTATTGACACATACAAGGCAAGATTTGTAGAAAAAGGCTTCAAATAGAAGAAAGACCTTGATTACTTTGATACATACTCGCCTGTAACAAGGATAACATCAATACAGATATTAATTGCTTTGGTGGCGGTATATAAGCTTGAAATCCATCAAATGGATGTGAAAAGAGCATTCCTAAATGGGAAATTGGAGGAAGAAATTTGCATGGAACAACCTGAGGATTTTGTAGTTCCTGGTAATAAAAAGAAGGCGTGCAAAGTTGTTAAGTATCTCTATGGACTAAAACAAGCACCTAAACAGTGGCATGCAAATTTTGACCAAACCATGTTGGCAAACGGGTTTAAGATAAACGAATGTGATAAATGTGTTTACATTAAAGACACTTCAAATCACAAGGTCATTATTTGTTTGTATGTGGATGATATGTTGATCATTGGTAGAGATATTTCTGACATAAATTCTACGAAATGGATGCTTGAGCGCAAGTTTGATATGAAAGACCTTGGAGTTGCGGATGGGTCTTAGGAATAAGAATCCATAAGACTCCACATGGGTTGGCATTGTCTCAGTCTCATTATATTGAAAAAGTATTTGAAAAATTCAAGTAATTGGAATTCGGTATTCCCAAGACTCTGTTGGACGTGAGTTTTGCATTTCAAAAGAATGAAAGTGAAGGTGACTCACAATTATACTACGCAAAAGTGTTGAGATATTTAATATATATCATGAATTGTATATGACCAGACATAGCAGTAATCTCAATAAAACTCATTAGATGGCAATAAAAAGAGTTTTAGGGTATCTTAAATACACTCAAGACTATGCTTTGCATTATAGTAAATATCCAACAGTAATTGAAGTATATAGTGATGCAAATTGGATCACTAGATCGAATAAGGTAAAATCCACGGTTGGATATGTATTTACTTTAGGTGGAGAAGCAGTCTCTTGAAAATCATCCAAACATACATGTATTGCTCACTTTATAATGGAATATGAATTTATCACATTAGATAAAGACAGTGAAAGAGCAAAATGACTCCAGAATTTCTTGAAAGATATTACTTATTAGCCCAAACCATTGGCACTAGTATGTATATACAGTGATAGTCAAGCAGGGATAGGTAGAGCAGGGAGCATGATGTATAATGATAAATCTCGTCATAAAAGACAAAGACATAATACCATTAGAAAACTTCTCTCTAGTAGAATTATCACTATTGACTATGTAAAGTCAAAGGATAATGTGTCGGATCCACCTACAAAAGGCCTATCTAGAGAGGGAATTGAGAGAACATTCAAGGGAATAGGTTTACGGCCTAGGACATGTCAGCATGACGATAACTCTACCTAGCAGACTGGAGATCCCAAGAGCTAGGTTCAAGGAGATTAAACAAATTTGTGACTGACAGGTTCAACATTGTCAATATTTCCAACCATTCTCATGATGTAGACAATGTTTAGTAAACAAGGATTAGGCTTACGGGGTGAAGACTTTTAATGATTATCTAAATTTGGTAGAGTTCACCAAATAGTTTAATCTATAGGATTGAACGTTTAAAAATCACCTATGTGAGGGTAAAGTGGAATCCGCTTCAAGGAGAATGTTAGAAAAGGCTTATTCTCTAAGATCTCATGAAATCGTGAAGTGTTCATAACTGAAACAAACAAAATTGTGAGAACCATAAACAGTAAAAGACTGCTTGTATGACATATGTTGTCTAGGTGTACATTAAAGCTCAACGGTTCAAAGATATCAAATCTACCAATTAACCGAGTGCATCCGATGCATGTTCACTACGAAAAGTTCAAAGGGAAACCCACTTATCCAGATGCAATTAGTCTTTGCTTGTTGATCACATACTTGTCCATAAAGTTTTATAAAAAAATTTCATTCCTCATTCTTATGGGGGATTGTTGGGTTCAATAGGCTATGTGAATAGAGAATGGAGAAAATTATTAGAGTAAAGTGAATACACACGTAAAAGGAAATTGTACACACTAAAGGAAAGTATACTTCTCCCACAATGGTGGGAGAAAGCAACTTTATTGTGATTTTATTAAGAAACACTCCTTCAAGTGAATAGTGAGGAAAGAACCAAGAGGTGTCTCACTCCATCGTCCTCGCTCGCTCAACTTCGTCTTTGGCTTCGGGTCAATGAGATTAATTTTTTAGAAAAATTCAAAAATTCAACAAAAAATATTTTCTCCACAAACATACATGCAGAAATGCAGAAACCTATCTAAAGAGATGCAACCCTTTGAGGAAATGACACACTATTTTGGAAAAGGTGTGACTATTCAGAAAAGACGGATTGTTTTAGAATAGACATACATGACTGTTTCGAAGTGATACACCCTTCCAATAAACCATTTCTTTCTTTTCGAAGGGGCACTTGATGGCTATAAATACCTACACTTTTTCCACAGGTAGTAACAAAATTTTCACACTGAAAACACACTTTTCTACTTATAAAAACTCTTTGTGATCATCTATCGTTGAGTGTGTTCGAAGAATAGGAACATTTGAGGTACCACTACATTTTGATTGCGAGACATTTTATTCGGGGAGGAAAAATTCCGCAACCTCGGGTACTTGAGGGGAATTAATTCCTTAAGGACACTCCGTGAAATTGGAGCACTTGACTCTACTTATACTTCATATTGTTTCTTTTAAATAACCTACTTCTTTGATAGTTCTTGTTGAACTAGCGTTGAAGGTGTTAATACTTCATAGGTGTTTTTAAAACAGTCTTAAACTTGTGTTGAAGTATTTGTGCAAACATACAGATTGTGTACCCAAAATAACACTCCTAACTGCAAACACCAAAAATTTTAACAGATAATGTAAAGGTGTGCCTTCATGAAACAGACTATTTTTAGACCAGCGTGAAACTAAGAAAGAGAGATGGCCTAAGACAACACGTAAGCAAATTGTGCATGCTAAGAGAAGAGGAGAGATGCTTGCAATTACTACCACAAGAAATAATAAGGATAAGGAAGCAAAAAGGAACTCGTACTAATATACAAGAACACATCTACAAAAATTTGCTACCTCATTTCCATGCATATTTCTATTATATAGAAAAGGTGGTTTCGACCACCTCTTGCAATTACCAAAAAACCAACTATTTTCACTTAATTACATACCATGCCTTAATATATAATAATTTTATTATTTCATCATAATAATTTAAATATTTAATATATTCTATTAATTTATATTAGTTAACTATAACTACATATTGAAAGTAAAAGTTTTTTATTTATTTAATTATCTATCATGTTAAAAACTAATTTGTTACCATAAATCACAATAATTAATAACTTAAAATATTTAAAAGATATATAGAAATTTTATTGACTCTTTCCAAAAAAAA
>NC_061114.1:201441184-201522402 GCF_002878395.1 Capsicum annuum
ATATTTAAAAGATATATAGAAATTTTATTGACTCTTTCCAAAAAAAACCCTCTACTCCCACGTAATTACATACCATGCCCCAATATATAATAATTCCATTGTTTCATCATAATGATTTAAATATTTAATATATTCTATTAATTTATATTAATTAACTATAACTAAATATTGAAAGTAATTTTTTTTATTTATTTAATTGTCTATCATGTTCAAAACTAATTTGTTACCACAAATCACAATAATTAATAACTTAAAATATTTAAAAGACATATAGAAATTTTATTGACTCTTACAAAAAAAAAAACCTATACTCCCACTTAATTACATACCATGCCCCAATATATAATAATTTCATTGTTTCATCATAATGATTTAAATGTTTAATATATTCTATTAATTTATATTAATTAACTATAACTACATATTGAAAGTAAAAGTTTTTGATTTATATAATTAGCTATCATGTTCAAAACTAATTTGTTATCACAAATCACAATAATTAATAACTTAAAATATTTAAAAGACATATAAAAAATTTATTGACTCTCATTATTTTAGCAATGCCGCAGAAATTGAGATAAAAGAAAAAGTACTGCACATCATAATAATTAACAACTTTAAATATTTAAAAGATATATAAAAATTTTAGTTGACTCTCAAAATTGTATCGAAGCCACATAAATTGGGACACGAGGAGTAAATATATTATTTGATAATTACATAAAAATTATTATAAATCACAATAATTAACAAGTTAAAATACTTTTTAAAAAATAGATAAAAGTTCTATTCAACTCTCAAAATTTTATCGGTGCAGCATAAATCATGACAAAATAAAAAATTATCTTAATTAATTACAACTAAATATTTAAAGTAAATCAATTTTATTATTTTAATTGACTTTTATATAAAAACTAATCTTTTTATTTATTTATTTATTTATTTTAGTAAATCTAAATTTTAAAATTATTTTTTTCTTATGTAGAAATACTAATATTTAAACTTAACTTGAAATTTTTAAAGTAAAAAATTAATAAATTTAATTTAATAAAATAAATTTCTAATGAAAATTTTCTTAGAATTTGTGTTGGGTCAATATATATCAAGTTAAAAAGAAATAAAGAAAAATATATAGTAAAATTTTATTTTTGTGAAAGATAAATATAATGCACTATCTAATAATGTTTAATAATATCATATTTTGCATATGCAAATATAGAATCCCGTATTTAATTAATATACTATTCCGGTGAATTATCGATGATTACTATTGGATATGATAAAATTATATTAATATTTATAGTAATAACATAATCAATCGCTATTAATTAATTATTATGATTCATCTAGATATTAAGAAAATAAATAATATTTAATGAAAAATAAAATGGACATAAAATACGAAATTAACTCTTAATGTTTTAAATTAAATTTTCATCTTTCGAACGATGATTTTACTGTATCACTCCTTACTATAAGTCATTTATGTATTAGAAAAATAAAAATAACAAAATTATATGTCAACATAAAATATTTGATTGACTATCAAAATTATATTAGTACCACATAAATTGGGACGGAACAAAAGAAGATATAAAGCAATATGTATTATTTGAAAATGAAATAAAAAGTACTGTAAATAACAATAATTAAAAAAAATTAAAAAAATTGACCGATTTCTACTTCAGCTGCTTCAATCATGATTTAACTATATCACCCATAATTAATTATTATGGTCATTTAAGCATTGTGCCACATAAGTTGAGACAGAAAAATATTATAAATCACAATGATAAAAAATTTAAATTATTTAAAAAATATAATTGGATGTCGTCGACATAAAATTTTGGACAAAGAGAGTAACATATATTATTCAAAAATTACATAAAAAGTATTGTAAATTTCAATTGTTAACAACTAAAAATATCTAAAACAATTTAATATGTTATATATTTCAAAAAAATTACATGAAAAATACTAGAAATCAAAATAATTAACAACTTAAAAAATTTAAAAGATATAAAATATTTGGTCGACTCTTGAAATTATATTAGTGTCACTGAAATTGGAATAGAAGAAAAGTATTATAGATCAGAATAATTAAAAAAAATTAAATTATTTTTAAAATATAATTGACTATCAATGCCACAAAAATTTAGACAAAAAAGGTAACGTATATTAATTTGAAAATTACATAAAAAATATTATAAATTACAATAGTTAACAACTCAAATTATCTAAATACATATTAAAATAGCATATGTTGAACTCATATTAGATTTCAGATGAATCCTTAAAAACATATCCAATTCTTTTATTAAAATTTTTTATTTAAATACATTAAAATTAAAAAAATAAATAAATATCTTAATGTTCGACCCATACTGATACGAGTTATGTTCCTCTAGCTAATACACACTGAAACATCTACAGAAATTTGCTACCTCATTTCCGTGCATAAAAATTTGCTATGTCAGTAGTCATGCGTCCCCATCCCATTGACATGACGTGTAAGGTAACATGGACTCATGGACTCTCACACCCCAAAATTTCACTAAAAAGAAATTGGCATGCGACACTTGATAACTCAACAAGGTTTAGATATGCAATAGAAAAATGAGGAAAATATTACTCACTTCGTCTCATTTTATATGTAACTATTTGATTGAGCACGAAATTTAAGAAATAAAGAAAGATTTGATAATATTTATCAAATTATTCTTCATAAAAAAATTTGCTAATATCTTTTTTTTAATTAAGTAAGTCTAATAAGGGTAAAAGTATAATTTTATTTTTAAATATTTATCAAATACAAAAATATGATATTCTTTTTTGAACGGACTAAAATAAAAAATATTGACACATAAAATGAAATAGAGAGTGTATGTAGCGTTCCTTTAAACAAGCTTATACTTTAATCAAATAAGACTTGAAGCAACACGAGTTTCACTAACTAGCATGGGAGATTTCTTGAAAAGTACTCTACTAAATATGCAAGCATGACAGTGACTTATTTTACTTCATCGTTAAACTTGAACTTTGGATAGTTAATTATTAAGTCAGATACACGAGCTACCACTAATGGGGTCGTTTGGTAGAGTGTATTAAAATATTAATGCATGTATTAGTTTAATGTGTATTAGTAGTACCTTATTTGGTATATCTTTTTACCCTATGTATAACTAATGCAAACACTAGTTATATACTCTATTGTGTATTGAGGTGTATATTACTTTGGATAGTTAACTAATGAATATAATGCATGCATTAACATGCTTTAAGATCCTATTACCCCTCCAAAAAATTTTTGCATCATTTCCAACATATATATTGAAGGTATTATGTAAAAAGAAATATTTTTTAAAAAAATTATGTAATTCATATTTTTTTTAATACATCAAACCAATTACTGCATAAGAAAAATACAAGCATAACTAATACAAGCATTACTAATACACTATATTTTGCATTATTCTTATACACTCTACCAAACGACCCCTAAGTGCTAATATTGAGCATTCCAAAAAAAAAAGCTATGATAAAAAAAATGAATATACAGTGATCTCAATAATATACAATGATCTCAACTCCTATCTATTAAGCATGGATGAAACAACTGCAACAAATTAAAATGAGAAGAAAAGATGATCATGCATAATTGTCACGACCCGAGCCGAGGTCCTGGCCGCGATGAGCATTCCGAATCATAAAGGCTTGGGCGCCCATCTCAATCTGGCAATCATGCACACCATTCATATATTATTAAAAAATGCGGAAAATATAATAAGATAAAAACATAGTCAATCTCTTCATTTAGATAAATAATACGAAATTAGGTTCATAACATTCAAAACACATGACACTAATCTGCGAAATCTCTAATGATATGAAAATAAACATTTGTCTATAAACTGGGACAAGGCCCCCAGTCGGACCATAAACCATAATGAAATAACAGAGTCTCATAAACAAGGCCTTCCAGAATAGAGAAGGCTCATCAACTGCAAGTCTCAGATACCAAATCTACTGCTTAGCAGGACCTCAGTACTGTGCCTAAGATCCTAAAATATAGGGGGTCAATACAATTTACTGGTATGTGAAACAATCCAAGAATAGCATTTTTTATTTCATAATATAGAGAGAGCAATTCATAAAAACGTTACATATAAGATAACTAAAACACATGGGCATAATTTAGAATTTTCGAATGCTTGGCATAATTTAGAATTTTCGAATGCTTTCTTGAAATCAAGACTCACACTTTATCTTTCTCCTGAGATAGATGGTACACCCTATATTTCTACAATCCCACGGGCTATATGAAATCCACTCTCGACTTGGCGGCCAAGCCTCCAATCCAAGTATGCCTCAAGGATTGTAGTCCTAATTACTATTCTAGTATGCTAGTGTCTCAAGGACAAATATACATTGGCATTAGCCAAGTCATATCACCCGAATCATCAAACTCGATTTCCAGCGATGAGCCCTTACACTCAAATGCTTTCTTCGGATAACCATTTATCTCTCTTTAGGCCCAAGTTTTAGTTCTTTAAACAACATGCTTCATATATAAAATCATTTAATGCTTAAAATCTTAAGGGCATGTGATCACCGGGTATCGTCATACCCAGACTTCCAAGTTGTTCATATCTTATCAGTGTTACAGCCCATCTCATTCGAATCTGTCACGACCCGATTTCTCAAGTCGCGATGGCGCCTACTTTAACCCACCAGTAGGCAAGCCAAGCCATAGTCCGGAATGATAGGTAACGGGCTAACAGGTAGAGACCAAATAAAAGATCACGTATAATGATAACAACAATAATAATAAGTGAAAACTAAAAAGGGAGCATATATATTATATCAAAACGAGAGGAGGAAAAAGAACCAACTCTACAAATGAATCCTTCCCAAGACTTGATAAGATTAGTACTAGAGCCACTACTAACAGATACTCAGATCACTAGACAAAAATCTAAAATGTACATAGTATACACAAGCACTCTCGAGTGCAAAAGACTAACTAGAGTAGATAGAGGAGGATCAGCCTCAGACGACAACAAGATCACCCGGTACTGAATCAATTCTGGAAGGTAGGAATCACGTCAATGTCGACTGCTAGTACCTGGGTCTGCATCAGGAAAAAGATGCAGAAGTGTAGTATAAGTACCAAAGCAATGGGTACTCAGTAGGCATCATCGGCCAACTGAGCTCAATACAGAAAATGTATAACTACAATGCGAGGGCGTAATCTGAGTCATCAGTAAATATGGATGGAATGTAAACAACTACTAAGCTACGCAACAATTGTAAAGGAATAAACGTAAGCGATACAGAGAAATAAATAATGTAGTAATAAAAGACAAATCAAACATAACTTAACTGGGCCCCATAAGCCCGCTAGGCACACTGAAGAAGATAATTAACCTAACCGTATCCCCATAAACCGGTGGGACACACAAGTAATGAAAATAAACATAAATAACCTATAACTGCGCTGATCCCAATAAATCATGATAGTCATCCAGATGTGCACCGGACTTAAACCGGCACTAATGGGTAGTAAAGAGAGGCCAGGTACTGGACTCAAACCGATAGTGATGAATAATAACAAGAGGACACGTGTCGGATTTGAATCGAACATAGTGGGTAATAACGATAGGCCACATATATAAAACTCAGAATCAAATGCCGGAGTCGAATCGAAACTCAGAGACACCACAACCATAATCAGATGTCAGACTCAAAGCAGAACTCATAGTAATGATAATAATCAAATGTCGGACTCGAACCGAAACTCAGAGTAACAATAATAATCAAATGTTGGAATCGAACCGGAGCTAATAGTAATAATAATAATCAAATGCCGGACTCGAACCGGAGCTCATAGTAACAATAATAATCAAATATCGAAATCAAACCGTAACTCATAGTTACCATACCCAACGATAGTATTAAAATCCATACCATATCATAACAATGTCAACGTCTAAACAATCATCCGCCAATCTTAATTAAAAAGGAACAAATTTAAGATTTTGCCATTTAGTTTCACGTCCTAAAGTAATAGATGTTATATTATATTAAAAGATAATATTTTAATATTTACTAGAACGGAATTCTAATTCAGTTAAATAAGACAGTTTATATAAATCAAATAATACGCATCTACAAGCACTTATCCAAAGCTAGCGTAATAATTTACATTTTTAGTAAATAAGCTCAATCTAAATGTAGGGTAAGTCTAGCCTACCTGAATGCCAAAACTAAAATATCTTTCCGCGAAACCTCCAAATAGCACTACAAGAACCCGAGCTTAGACATGTTGACACGAATAATTATTGTTGCTTCAATTCTCCTTTTTTTCTATACTCACGGGTTGATAAAACCATCGGCGTAAAACAGAAAGTAGCAATTAGAGGAAAAAAAGTGCTTCTCTTTCCTTTGTTGACTAAAGTGGCCAAGAAGTTACATATAACATACTTTAATAACTATGCCACACACACATCTTAAATGCAGGTCCACATAAAGAAATTTTAAGGCACAAGGGCCACTGCTTTCACTTCCACGTGGAAGTGGACGTGGAAGTGGAGGTGCCACAAATTCATTTTAAATTGCTCAGTTATATATATTCAGAAATTATATAAATTCGTGATAAAAAAATTATAATATTTTGAATATACCACAATTAAAAGAAAAATATTTCTAATAAAATCTCTATTATATAATAATAATATTTTAATATTTTTAAGATTACTATCTCCACTTAAAATATTAATAAATCATAAAAAATCTATTATAAAGTGATATAAATATATCTATCACTTAAATAATTTTACCAATATCGAAACTATTCTATAAGAATACTAAATTATATGAAAATACAGGAAAATGACTGTAAGGGTCATTACAACATCCACTATTAAAAGGACTTTCGTCCGCGAAAGTAAAAGATAATGTCACACCGTAAAGAGTGAATTAATAAAAAAGATTACAACCAACCCAGACTCAATGCACAAAAATGGATCAAGAAAATGAGATTTTTTTTTTTAAAAATGCTCTGTAGCCTCCCAAGGATAGGATACAGACGTCTCTGTACTGATCCGCAAGACTCTATTAAACATCGGTTCTAGTACTAACAATACCAGTGAGACCTAAGCTCTGATACCAAGCTGTCACGATCCGATTTTTCTAGTCGTAATGGCACCTACTTTAACCAACCAGTAGGCAAGCCAAACCATAGTCCAGAATAATAGGTAATGGGCAAACATGCAGAGACCAAATAAAAGATCATGTATAATAATAACAACAACAATAATAAGTGAAAACTAAGAAGGGAGCACATATATTATATCAAAGCAAGAGGAGGAAAAAGAACCAACTATACAAATGAATCTCTCCCAAGGCCTGATAAGGTTAGTATTAGAGACACTACTAATAGATACCAAGAGTACTAGACAAAAATCTAAAATGTACATAGTATACACAAACAGTCTCGAGTGCAAAAGACTAACTAGAGTAGATAGAGGAGGATCAGCCTCGGACGACAGCAAACTCACCTTTCTCTGAATCAGTACTGAAAGGTAAGAATCATGTCAACGTCGACTGCTAGTACCCGGGTCTGTATCAGTAAAAAGATACAGAAGTGTAGTATGAGTATCAAAGAAAAAGGTACTCAGTAGGCATCATTGATCGACTGAGCTTAATACAGAAAAGGTATAACTACAATGCGATGGCGTAATCTGAGTCATTAGCAAATAGGGATGAAAAGGTAAACAACTACCACGATACACAACGGCTGTAAAGGAATAAACGTAAACGATACAGAGAAATAAATAATGCAGTAATAACAGAAAAATCAAACATAACCTAACTAGCCTCTCATAAGCCCATTAGGCACACTGAAAAAGACAATTAACCCAACCGTACCCCCATAAGCCGGTGGGACACACAAGTAATAAAAATAAACATAAATAATCTATAACTGCGCTGATCCAAATAAATCATGATAGTCATCTAGATGTGCACCGGAATTGAACCGGCACCAATGGGTAGTAACGAGAGGCCAGACACTGGACTCAAACCGGTAGTGATGGATAATAACAATAGGACACGTGCCAGATTTGAACCAGACATAGTGGGTAATAACAATAGACCATATATATAGAACTCATAATCAAATGCCAGGCTCAAACCGAAACTTAAAGGAACCACAACCATAATCAGATGTTGGACTCAAACCAAAACTCATAATAACGATAATAATCACATGTCGGACTCGAACCAGAACTCAGAAAAACATTAATAATCAAATGTCGGACACAAATCGAAGCTTATAGTAACAATAATAATCAAATGTGGAACTCGAACCAAAGCTCATAGTAACAATAATAATTAAATACCGAACTCGAACCGAAACTCATAGTAACCATACCCAACGATAATATTAAAATTCATACCATATTATAACAATGTCAACTTCTAAATAATCATTCGCCAATCTTAATTAAAAAGGGTTAAATTCAAGATTTTAACATTTAGTTTAACGTCCTAAAGTAATAGATGTTATATTATATTAAAAGATAATATTCCAATATTTAATAGAACGGAGTCCTAATCCGGATAAATAAGACAGTTTATATAAATTAAATAATACGCATCTACAAGCACTTATCCACAGCTAGCATAATAGTTTACAATTTCAGTAAATAAGCTCAATCTAAAGGTAGGGTAAGCCTAGTCACCTGAACGCCAAAAATAAAATATCTTTCTGCGAAGCCTCCAGATAGCACTACAAGAACCCAAGCTTAGACATGTTGACACGAATAATTATTTCTCCTATAATTCTCCTTCTTTTTTTTACACTCACTGGTTGATAAAACTATCGGCGTAAAATACAGAGTAGCAATTAGAGGAAAAAAATGATTCTCTTTCTTTAGTTGACTTAAGTGGCCAAGAAGTTACATATAACCTACTTTAATAATTATGCCACACACGCATATCTTAAATGCTGGCCACATAAATAAATTTTAAGGCACAAGGGCCACTGCCTTCACTTCCACGTGGAAGTGGAGGTGCCACAAATTCATTTTTAATTACTCCATTATATATGTTCAAATATTGCATAAATTTGTGATAAAATAATTATAATATTTTGAATATATCATAATTAATAAAAAATATTTCTAATAATATTTTAATATTTTAAGATTACTATTTCCGCTTAAAATATTAATAAATTATAAAAGTCTATTATAAAGTGATATAAATATATCTATGAATTTTACCAATATCGAAAATATTCTATAAGGATACTAAATTATATGAAAATACAGGAAAATGACTGTAAGGATCATTACACAATCATGCATTTGACCACCAAAGAATCATAATATCACAAGAGAGTCATTATTTTGAAATCTCAAGAAGACTTATGCAAATACCCTCTTTTGCAAGACTTAAAACATGCGGTGGTCATGTTAATTTATCCAATCACATGCAATTCTACTTTTTAATGCAAGGGTATAGTTATAATAAGGAACTCCCTCTCATCATATCATAAATCATGTCAAACACCATTATGTTGAAAAACTTACTTTAAAATCGTAATTCGTCTTTTCAAAAATCACTCACAATACAAATATACAATTTATTTCGCAACAAGAGAGGAAAATTCATTGTTCATGCTCTCAATTAAACATTTCAAATTATATTTATATACATAAAGGGTCAAGATTTGATTACCAAAAAAAAGGGTTCAACACAATACATATATTTTCATCAAAATAATTTAATAACATATTTTTTGAAATAATAATTAAAACCCTTAATTTGCAATATGATTATAAATCATTATATTTGATAAAAACAATAAAATACGTGCCCATGGAGTTTAAGGATAGTCCCACATACCTTAGGTTCTTTAGTTCAAAGAATAGAATCCTAGCCTTGACTCTTTTCTTGCTAATCTTGACTTAGAAGATGAATCTTTGATCTTTGGGAGGGGGGTTAGGGTTTAACTTTGAGGAAATTTGAGTGGTTTTTGGTATAACATGCCCTAATCACGACTAAATTTCATGTTATGATTGAGATAAGATGAAGAAAAAAAGATTGAATTACCTCCTGGACCCTAGAATTATTAATACGAATTAGGCACCCGACGCGCTACACGGCGCGCCGCGTTGGTGGGCTATAGATGACGTGTCGCATCGTCCCCACTGACGCAATTCTTGGCGCAATGATATCGCGTTGAGCTACCGTTTTGACCATCCAAACACGCCTCAAACGTTATCTGAAATATCCAGAACTCCTCCAAGACAACTCCTTTACACTCCTGAATATGAATCAACTTAAAAATCCACGTCTCGAGGTCAGAAAGATTGATTTTGAAATCATTGAAGTTTAGGAGCTTAAAATATGACTAAGTCCTTTTGACACTTAGAAAAATTTTAGGTTGTTAGATCCTTAAGCATGCTACTAAGTGTAGTATCAAGTCGAGAATACTACGGGGTTTTACAGTAACCCAAGCTCATTACACACTCATTTATTTGTTATTATTTCTGCCTTATGAGTTATGACCCATATCATAGCTAAAAGTGTGAATGGAGGTAGATCTTATATATGTCATACAAATAGAGGGATTGATTTGAGCAAAAAACATCCCAGATTTAATAAGAATCTATCCAAAGACATAAGTTCACTTATTAAAACTTGAAAATGAAAAATATTTCTAAGCATAAAGAAAGCATCCATGATTTTTGTATCGACGAAGTATAGGGAAAATCTTAAACTAGGACTAAGATTTTATCTTACAGTTTTAGAAGAAAAATCATACATTCTGCATCTAGTAGGACTCAAGTATAATGGAGAATTAAATAACACCTAAAGTATAACCTCAAAGACATCGTTTAAGGACAAACAGGTGCCTGAAATAGAGGCAATAAGTATCTTTCATTAACACAATCTAAGACACAAAATACAGAATTGCAGATTGCAACACATCACAGTTTTTTCACATGATCATAAGCCTATAACTCTCTTAAGCCCAGTTTTAGATTCTTTAAAACATGTCTTCTTTGAAAAGTTATTTCTTTCTTATTATCTTTGGGCATATCAAAATAGGGTATCATCATACCCAGACTTGCAAGACATATGACAACATATCTGCTGCTCTTTTCTTATTTCAAAAAATATTTATTGACCACCCAAAAGATCTACCATTTGAATAAAAGTTCTTATTTTAAAACAGTTGAAAACCAAACCATTCTCAACACTTATTCTATGGTGGTCATCCTTTTTCAATTACTTTAAAGACATTCTAAATAGAAATCATGATCATTATAAAAAAAGTAACACACTCTTTAATTTATCTCATGACAAATAGTATAATATTTTCATAACAGTCTATCAACAGACTCAAGCTTTCAACGGTTTGTAAATTTAATTCACAACGTGTAAACTAGATGAAGCTTTGTAGTAAAAGAGGAAATCACATGTCTCATGCTCTCATTAACTTCTCAATATTAACATCACAAGATCACATGAAATTATTTCCAGTTTAAAAAACTACATCACAATTTCCTCAATTTCATCATAAAAATATAGAAATCCTCAATGCTTATTCATCAACAATCATGAAACCAAATTCATGCGAATACATATATATGAACATTAAAACTAATTTTAAAATAGTAAATCCATGCCCATGGGGTTTAGGATAGTCCCACGCACCTTAGATTAATTAGTTCAAAGAATGGAACCCAAATCTTGATTTGTTTCTTGGAAATCTTAAACTTAAGGATGGATTCTTGATCTTTGGGATGGGAGTTAAGGTTATTGTTCTAGATGGAATTAAGTAATTTTGGGCATATAATTCCCTAATAACATTTTAATCAGTCGTTAAGACGATTTGCGATTATGGGAAAAGGTCTAAACTGCCCTTCAAAATTAAAGTTTTCAGCAGAATCCTATTTTTGGGAACTATCATGTCGTGTCGGGCACCAACGCGATAGGCATCGCGATGCGTCGGGCACCAACTCAATAGGAATCGTGACGTGTTGGAAACCAATTCTATAGGCATCACGACGCGTTGATATCGCATTGAGTTGCCATTTTCGAAATCTAAACACGTCCTAACCCTCGTTTAAAAAATCCAAAACTACCCCGAGATAACCCCTTTACAGTCCTGAACATGATTTAACCTAAAAATCTACATATCGAGGTCGAAAAGATCGATTTAGGAATCATAAATGTTTAGGAGCTTAAAATATGGCTAACTCCTTTTGACACTTAGAAAATTTCAAGTTGTTAGCTCTTTAACATTCTACTAAGTGAGGTATTAAATCAAGAATGCTACAGGGTGTTACATTATCCCCCCTTGGGATCATTCGTCCTCGAATGATGGATCAAAATACAAACAAGCATGATTTCAAGCAGAGTAAGGAAAAGATAGAGAGAGTAGTATATGATTTGCACCTCCTATGTCGCTTTCCGCAGTCTCAGAAAGGTTTGGGTATCTAGCACACATGTCACCTTCCGACTCCCAAGTAGCTTCTTCAGCTTTTTGATTCTTTCACAACACCTTAACTAAAACTATTTCCTTACTTCTCAGCTTCCGAACTTGGAGATCCAAAATGACAATGGGTTCTTCTTTATATGGCAGAGTCTTTTACATTGATCTCCTCTATAGGTAACACCAAAGAGTAATCTCCAACACACTTTTTCAACATGGATCATGAAATACTGAATGAATAGAAGCCAGGCTCGCAGGCAAATCTATTTCATAAGTAACCCCACCGATCCTTCTCGCAATCTGATATGGCCCTATATAACGAGGGCTAAGCTTCCTTTTCTTTCCGAATCATATGACTTCCTTCATAGGGGAGACCTTTAGAAATGCCCAATTATCAACTTCGAATTTCAACTTTCTCCTTCTGACATTGACATAGGACTTTTGGCGACTTTGGGATGTCTTAAGTCGCTCCCAAATGATCTTCACTTTCTCCATCGCCTGATTAAAAAAATTAGGACCAAACAATTGGGTTTCACCCACTTTATACCATACAATCAGAGATCTACACCTCCTTCCATAAAGTGCTTCAAAAGGAGCTATCTATATACTGGAATGGTAAATAATCTACCCAACTATACTTAAAGTCAATCACACAGGCCCTCAACATATCTTCTAAGGTCGGGATGGTGTATTCAGCTTGCCCATCTGTCTAAGGGTTGAAGGCGATACTCAGGTTCATTTGGGTGCCTAAACCCCTTTGAAAAAATTGCCAAAACTGCGAAGAAAATTGCATACCTTGGCCGGATATAATAGACACTGGAGCTCCATGCAAATGAACTATTTCCTAAATGTACAACTTAGCATAATGATCTCGTGAATAATTGGTTCAAACTGGAAGAAAATGAGCGAACTTGGTCATTCTTTCCACAATCACCCAAATTGAGTCATATTGGTTTCAGAATCCTGAAATTCCCACAATAAAGTCCATATTGATCATCCCCCACTTCCACATAGGCAAAGCTATCTCTTGAGAAGTGACACCTGGTCTCAAATGCTCTAACTTGACTTATTGACAATTTAAATACTTGGACACAAAGTTAGCAACATCACGTTTTATATTGTTCCACCAGTAAATAGCCTTAAGGTCATGATACATTTTCGTAGAGCTTAGGTGAATAACATACCTAGAAGTGTGAGCCTCATCGAGAATTCTTTCTTGCAACCCATCCACATTTGGCACACATAGTCTACCTTGATACCTCAAAATTCCATCACCGCCAATTTCACATTCCATCACCTTTTATTGACCGACATCACTCTTAATCTACAACAAGATGGGGTCTTTGGCCTGCTTCTTCTTAACTTCAGCACATAAGGAAGATTTAGCTATCTCGTGAACAACCACTCCTTCGTATTCAGAATCCAGAAGTCAAACTCCCAAATTTGTAAGTCGATGAATATCTTTCACCATCTCCCTCTTTCCTTCCTTAACATGAGAAAGGCTAACTATTGAAAACCTGCTAAGGGCGTCGTCTACCATATTTGCCTTGCTCGGATGATAGTGCAGGCTCATATCATAGTTCTCCAACAATTACAACCACCGCCTCTGCTTGAGATTAAGTTTTTTCTGTGAGAAAACATACTACAAACTTCTGTGATCAGTGAAAATATATACATTCACCCCATATAGATAATGTCGTCTGATCTTAAGTGCAAACACCACAGCCTCTAACTCTAGGTCCTTGGTGGGATAATTTTTTTTGTGCACCTTTAATTGCCTAGATTCATAAGCCACCACCTTATCATGATGCATAAGAACACTCTCAAGTCCCACCTGTGATACATCATAGTACAAAACAAAACCTTTTGTACCCTCGAGAAGGGTCAAAACTAGTACGGTAGTCAACTTATCTTTTTGTTTCTCAAAACTATTTTCACAAGAGTCAGACCATAAGAATTTCACCTTTTTCTGAGTCAGTCTAGTAAGTAGAGCATCTATAGAGGAAAAACTTTCCACAAACCTTCTGTAATACCCTGCCAAACCGAAAAAGCTACGAATATCAATTGGAATCGTGGGTCTGGGCCATTTTCTCACTTTCTTAACCTTTTGTGGATCAACCTTAAGTCCCTCACTAGAAATAATATGCCCGAAGAAAGCAGTAGCACTAAGGCAAAATTCACACTTGGAAAATTTTGTATACAATTCATGGTCTTTGAGGGTCTGAAAGATGATTTAGAGGTGATTGGCATGGTCTTCCTCACTTTTAGAGTAAACCAAAATATCGTCTATAAAGATTATGACAAACAGATCTAGAAACTGGGGAAATATCCTATTTATTAGGTCTATAAAAGCTGCAGGGGAATTAGTCAGTCCAAAAGACATGACTAAGAATTCATAATAGCCATATCGGGTTTGAAAAGCTATCTTGGGAATGTCAGCCTCCCTAACCTTCAACTGATAATACCCCAAACAAAAGTCTATCTTAGAGAAATATTTAGAACTTTGGAGTTTATCAAATAATTCATCGATTCTGGGAAGAGGGTATTTATTTTTAATAGTGACCTTATTTAGCTAACGGTAGTCTATATACATACGGAGGGAGCCATCTTTCTTATGCACAAAGAGTATTGGTGCACCCTAGGGAGAAATACTAGGCCAGATAAAGCCCTTGTTAAGAAGATCTTTTAACCGTTCTTTTAACTCTTTCAATTCAACAAGAGCCATTCTGTATGGTAGAATAGAAATAGAATAAGAGTCCATCAATGAGTCAATGCCAAAATCTATCTCCCTATCGGGGGTATCCCAGGGAGATCATTGGGAAAGATTTTCGGGAATTCATTAACTACAGGAATTGACTAAAGAGAAGGACTTTCAGTACTAGATCATTGACCCAAATAAGATGATACAAACAAACCTTTGATATAGCTTACGGGCTCTAAGATCAGCTATGAATTTCCCTTTGGGTGCTAAAGAACACCCCTCACACTCTATCACTGGCTCATTTAGAAAGAAGAAAGTAACTTCTCGAGTTCTACAGTCTAATGTGGCATAACACGAATAGAGCTAATCCATTCATAAAATAGCATCAAAGTCAATCATATCAAGTTCTATAACATTTGCCACCAGTATCCCGATGACAAACAGACACAACACAATTTCTATACACCCTCCAAGCCACAATAGATTCACCAATGAGGGTGGAAATAGAGAAAGGCTCCAAAATAATTTTAGGGTAAAAAACAAAATTGATGGCCACATTCAAGGTCAGATAAGATAAGGTAGACCCCAAATCAAACAACACATACACATTTTGTGAGAAAATTTGTAACGTACCCGTCACAATATTTGGCAAAGCATCTGCATCCTGGCAGTTAGATAAAGAATATAACCGATTGCGACCACCACCGAAGGATGAAATAGTTCCTTTAGGAGGAGGGGCTGTAGAGTTTGATTGAGACTTAACACCTCTTATATTTCCCTTTGCCGAGGGATAGTCCCTCTTGATATGGCTTGAGTGGCCTTAGGTATAACATACAAGATTACCAAACTGGTATAGCCCTGGATGATCCTTTCCATATTTTTTACAGTGTGGGTATGATTGATAACTCTGAACTACACTCCAATGAGACTGAGTGCCTTGCATTCTTGGCTCGCTGTTAGACTAAAAATTCTGAAACCGCCAATCAACTAGAGGTCTGGGTGCTGGAGCGCTAGATGAAGACTAAACATTACTCAAAAATATTTACTTTGACCAATGATTACCTTAAGTACCACCTTGGTGCTGACTGTTAGTCTGGTCTGTGGATCCAGCTCATTTTTCTTGCCTTTTTTTCCCTTACCTTAGCCAACATTTACTTTTGGTCTTCAACCTGCTACAAATAAACGGACAACCTGGAGAAATCCATATCTCTATTCAGGATTACTCCCTTGCATTCCTGTAAGAGCCCGCAAAATTTCTAGCTTAATTCAGTCCTTTAAGCTTGTTAAGGGGTCCCAAACTTAGAAAATTCTAGCTAAAATATTTAGATAGTTTATTTTTAACCTTAAAAAGTTGGCAATCTTATTTTGCGACCTTAGTGGCCTTTAAATGTCTATATTTTAGTTAATTCATGATCAGGAAGGTCAATAGGTGCTCCTAGATAAATTTCAGATTTTTTAGACTTCGTTTGAAGCTCCTTTGGAATCCCAAAACAGTGAACCAACACGATCTTTGTACACGTCATCGCCTATCGCATTGGTTAATATTTTCCCCATCTACCAGCGTCAAATTCCAGTGAGTCGGTGCGATCTTGGCGTAATGCGTCAACTATCGCGTCTATGCCATCAACGCACCACATCGACCTGTGCATCCGTAACCCAGTTTTAGTCATTGACCATATTCTTGGGGGTATTTGGGTCTTTTTCCTCGACCCTCAGCCCCCAAAACACGAAATTTAATACCCTAGAAAGCAAATAAACTCATTCTTTCTTAATTTCTCTCAAGAACAAGCTTTTGGATTTAAAATTTTCAAATCAAGAACTCAAGATTTCCACCATTAATTTATAGAAATTCTTCAACAAGGTATGTAAAGTGTTCATCCAAGGGTCCCTTCCACCCTTGGAGTTCAAGAAACTTCTTTTAAAAAGATGAATTTGTGATTTCCATGTTGTGGGTTTGAATGTTAGCATTTTGATGTTGTGTATGTGTTCCAAGTTGAAATCTTTATGTATTTCTTGATATTATGATAGTATGTAAGTTGAATTTTGATTCTCTTATATTGAAACCCATGAATTATGAAGTCATGATGTATTAGCATTGTTGTTTATGCCCAAGTATGAAGCTATACCTACCATGTGTTTGACAAAATGCTAAATTGAGTTAATGGTGCTTTTATGATCCTTTGGTGATCTAAATGATGAACTCCTGCTATACCCACATGTTCACAATGTCTTCCATGCTAAAGCTATACCTTGTGTGTGTTTGATGGAATGCTCATGATATTGATTTAATAAAATTATGATGTGTTAGCATGCATTCCTATTCATGTGCAAGTTCATGACTTTCAAGTTATTGATGAAATGCCCCATATATTGGATAGTGAATTGTTGACTATTGTCAAGTATTCAAGAATTATCATGTCTCATTATTTTTATGCTATCGAGTCCTGGAGGTATTTAATACCCGATAATTTAGCTGTGTGCCTAGATCCAGTGTTAGTTACAAAATAACCTTAGTTATGTCACGATCAGTAGTACTCTAGTTCAATTATAGAACTCAAGAAAACTCAGTAAACTCAGTATCAATCAGTCCTATTTAGTATTCAGTTCAGGCCTTAGTAATCTCAATTAACTAACAAAACTCAGTAGTATTCTGTTAGTCAACAGAGCTCAGTAAACTCAGTTCAGTTTAGTTAATCAATACAATCAGTAACAGATCAGTCCAGCCTAGCATAAATTAGAAAATCATTTCAGTGTCTATTCAGTTGGGAGTAGGATTCAACACCGAGTGAACCCAAGGATGAGGGCTCACCCACCAGCAGAGGGTGTGATCCTTAGAAAAAATCCTTGCGTTCCTTAACTATATAGCCAATGTAGGTTGAGATATAACCCTACGAGTCTAGGGTTAATACATCTCATTCTATTTTTCTTACCAATGAGGGGTTGACAAAAGAGCTCCCTATCAGAGAGGGTTAACTCACAACTTATCTTTACCCGTGGTACGGTACTGATACCCTTCCAACTAGGGTTACAGGTTGGACCCTAAACAGTTCAGAAAGGGGCATATCGGTTAGATGATTTTCTCTCACAGTCTCAATCTCAGTTATCAGTAAAAAACTCAGATAGTTTTAGAGATTTTAGGACTGTCAGATGCAGTCACTCAGCTTAGTACGAAACTCAGTTAATTCCATAAAAAATAGGACTATCAGACACAGTCACTCAGTAAATAGTATATTAGTTATCAGTTACATAAGTTAACCAGTATTCAGACTCAGTATTCAGTATTATCACAATCTTAGTTACAGTTTATGTATTCATACATGTGCTCTCATTCAGTCATAATCACGTTATTTAGTTGTTATTGTTAATGTATATGAACCCTGGCATTCAACCTTACCTCACTTTGCATACTAGTACATTCAAAGTACTGACGCATACTTTCTTTTGCGCTATAGTATCTTATACCATGGTTCAGATGCTTGGGATTTTGACCACTCTTAGCAGTCCAGATTACCAGCAGTAGACTCAGTGGTGAGTTCTCTTAGTTCAATGACATCATAAATATTTCAGTATATCCATTTATCAATAGTTGAGCAGTCAGTCAGAGTTAGTTGGGGACTTGTCCCATCAACTCAATATTTCAGATAGTTTAGAGGCTTTTCAGACTAGACGTTCAGATAATATTTAGTATTTTAGATTTTGATTTTTTCTTAGATTTTGTCATTTCTCTTTATTAGTATTACAGCTTTGAACCGTATGACATTTTAGCTGATTATTCCACATTATACAATATTAATACTAAGTCATTGCAGCAGGTACCAGTCATGGGTTAGTTTGTGGTCCTTCGAGATTAGGAGCACTATGTAGCATCTGAGGTACCAGATCGAGACATTACAAACTTAGTATCAGGGTACAATGTTCATCAGTTTCCTAGGAAGTCTGAAAGCCACATTTAGTAGAGTCTTGTGCATGGGTGTGTTGCGCGCCACACTTATGGACAGGAGGCTATAAGGTGTTTAGGAATAGTTTTCCTTCTTTCAGTATTCATGTTATGTGAGTAAGCATGAGCTCCATTTAAACTCTCATTCTAATCCACTTCTTCCTTTCGGTTACAGGACATACCTCCCAAAAGGACTAACAAAAAAGGAACCAAAAACCATTCAGCACCTTAGTCCATTTAGGAAGTTCCCCTGGACGAGCACGTCTCTCATGTAAAATTCAGAACTGTATTCACTACTCTAACCAATTTAGTAGCAGCCCAAAATAAATGGCCAGCTGCTGTGCCAGCCAACCTAGTGGCCAGTATTATTGCAGCCATGATTCGAGACTTCACCCAAATGAATCCTCCTTTATTCACCCACGGGAGTTCCTCGATCAGGTTCAGAAAGTCACAGATATCATAGGAGTGACTTCTAGTGAGAGTGTTGAGTTAGCCGCCTATCAGCTACAAGATGTATCCCATACATGGTTTAAGCAGTAAGAGGTAGACAAGGGTGCAGATGCAAATCCCATAGAATGGGAAGAGTTTGCTACAACCTTCTTATATAGATTCTTCCCCTTAAAGCTGAAAGAAACTAAAGTGTTAGAGTTCATCAATCTCAAGCAAGGCAGTATGAGTGTGAAAGAGTATTCCCTCAAGTTTACTCAGTTAGCCAGCTATGCTTCCCATGTAGTAGTAGATAATAGAACCAGAATGAGAAAGTTTATGTCTGGGGTATTGGGTAGAGTGGTTACAGAGTGCATGACTGCGATGTTGATTAGGGAGATGGGAATATATAGGCTTATGGTATATGCTCAACAGATTGAGGAACAAAAACTTAAGAAGAAGGAGAGAAAAAATAAGAGAGCCAGAACAGGAAGCTTTAGTTTTGCCCAGCCAAGGTCAGAGGATGGTAACCATTCTTGGTTTAGTTAGAAGTTTTCAGCCCTAGTTCCATCTTCAGCTAGTACAACAGTACCAAGGTTCAGGAATAAATAGTCATGATGGGGCGCCAGGCTTCAAAACCTAGAGTAATATAAGCTGTGTTCGTACCAACCCATTTTGCGAAGAATGTGGTAAGAATCATAAGGGGTTGTGTAGAGCTGGTAGTGATGTGTGTTTTGGATATGGCGAGTCAGGTCACAGAGTTAGAGACTGTCCTATGGCTAGCCTACGAAGTCAGCACAGTCGTCCTTAAGCTTAGTCCGGTGGCTTGAATCAGTAAGGTGCCTCTTCCAGTGCCACCAGTGGGCAACGTCCAAACAGACTCTATGCTCTTCAGTCCTAATAGGATTAGGAAAGTTCTCCTGATGTGGTCACTGGTATGTTACAAGATTTCCATTTACATGATTATGCTTTGCTAGATCCAGGAGCTTCCTTGTCCTGTGTTACTCCATATATAGTCGTTGATTTTGGAGTTAGTCCCAAAATTCTAACAGTGCCCTTCTCATTTTCTACCCCTATAGGAAAATCTATCATAAACCGATGGGTATACAGGAATTATCCATTTATGGTATCTTAAAAAGTCACTTCAGCAGACTTAGTCGAATAGGAGATGATTGATTTTGATGTCATTCTCAGCATAGAACAGATTCATTCCTGCTATGCCTCAATTGACTACAGAAATAGAATTGTCCAGTTTTAGTTACCGAATGAACCCGTCCTAGAGTTGAGGGGTAGTACTTCAGCACTCAGGGGTCAACTTATTTCTTACCTTCAGGCTAGAAAAATAATAGCTAAGAGATGTATGTACCATCTCGCTTGAGTCCAGGACTCTAGATCAGAAACTCCTACTCTTGAATTAGTATCAGTAGCATGTGAGTTCCCAGATGTGTTTCCTGAAGACCTTTTCGGAGTTCCTCCCAAAAGGGAAATTAATTTTAGAATTAATCTTCTCCCAGATACTCAGCCCATATCTATTCCTCCATATAGAATGGCTCCAGCAGAACTCAATCAATTAAAGGAATAGTTAAATGATCTCCGAGATAAAGGATTCATCAAACCCAGCATATCCCCATAGGGCACACCAGTTCTATTCATGCATAAGAAAGATGGTTCTCTCAGAATGTGTATTGACTACCATCAGCTAAATAAAGTCACGGTCAGGAACAAGTATCTACTTCCCAGAATTAATGACTTATTTGTCCAACTTCAGGGTGCCAGTCACTTTTCTGAGATAGACCTCAGATCAGGCTATCATCAGCTCAGAGTCAGGGAATGTAACATCTCGGAAATAGCTTTCAGAACTTAGTATGGTCACTTCGAATTCTTAGTCATATCCTTTGGTCTTACCAATGTCCCAGCATCTTTTATGGACTTAATAAACCGTGCGTTCAAGCAGTACTTGGGCATGTTTATTATAACTTTATCGATGACGTTCTTGTTTATTCTCGTAGCAAAAATAATCATACAGATCATCTTAGAATTGTATTTCAGACTCTTAAAACCCAGCAGTTATCATGATATCTATCCATGTTTTACATGTCAGCTCTATGATCGTAGCTCACGTTGATACATATTAAAATCATGTACGCTTACAGTTCCTAGTATAGGAGTTCCAGTTTACTCAGTGATTATGAATCGTGTTCCATGAACACAGAAACTCCAAACTCAGGTCATGCAGCTTATGACTTCTGTACTCATGCCTTACAGCGTGTTCAGTCCCAGTTATCATCTCAATCGTAGCCTCAGTTACAGACTCAGTCATAGTTTCAGTCCAGTAATCAGATCAGTTACCCAGTTTAGTTTCAGGTTTGCTTGACATAACATATAATTATCAATATTTCAGTACCTCAATTTACAAAATATTTTAGAATCATGTTATATGCTTGGTCTTGTATTTTCAAATAATACAGATTTTTATTTTCATGAATTCATGCTCAATTATCTTATGTTACCTAGTCAGTCCATTTATTTGGACTAAGTACAGTTTAGTCTTGTAGACCCAGTATTCAGCTATCAGTCATTCAGTTAATCAGATAAGTTAGTATGTTTATGCATTTATTCTCTGCGCCCATATAGATTTTTAGTAGTTTCAAGTGATGTGTTGTACTAAGGGGAGAGTATAAGTTTTTAGCGTGAGTTAGTCCACAAAGCAAGCAATTCAGTTGAGTAGTTAGACAAATGAGTTGATATAGTTTGGTGTCCCATCTTTTCACCTAGTTGTTCCTTTCGAAGCCTTATAAGTGTAACTATTCTAAGATGGACCAACCTGGTAGTTGCGTGTTCAACTCAGTTTGTGTATCATGTCCTAGTTTCAGACCTCAGATATCTTATCTAGTCACGACTCGGTTCGTAGGTGCCCTATGCATCATCCCAAATTTTCTCAGTATCTCAGCCAAGTCAGTATTATTCGAGAGATATAATGTCCCAAGGGGGAGATACTCTATAACCCCCGAGCTATCATGTCCTAAATCCTCTAGCTTCTCTTTATGTAACGAATCCAGTTTGGAATGGTGGGTACTCATAGGTTGACCCTCAAGTTCAAATCTCAACCGTGAGCCATGTATTCAGGGGCTCAGTTCAGTGCCTGATATTCAGTCCATGTATCACACTTCAGACTCAGTAATGTCCCCAAGCCCCTCTAGTCAAAGTTCTTTGGTGGAATTAGTCAGTTGAGGGAGCTACTTGAGAAGTAGAAGCAAACATGCGGACCAAGTATCCTCACCTCTTCTCCACTAATCCAGACTCAGCCTAAGGTAATGGTTTTCCTTAAGCTTATTCAGTTTCATGCTCAGATTTCCATTACAAACTTGGTATTATTTACCATTGCGTACTCAGTCATATGTTCACGAGTCAGTTTAGTCATGTATTTATGCATTATATATACATGATCAGTATGAGAAACTCAGATTATCCCAGTCATGCATTCATGAATCGGCTAAGTCATGTACTCATACATCAGATATGCATACTTAGTATGAAATTCAGTATGTCAGTAATATATAGTTAGGTCCCATATGTTCATGTCTAGTAAGTAGATTCATCCTACTATTACTCTCAATTTAGTCAGTCTCATTCGAGGACGAATGTGTCCAAGGTGGAGATATTGTAAGACCCCATAAAATTTCTAGCTTAATTTAGTCATTTAAGCTTGTTAAGGGGTCCTAGACTTAGAAAATTTTAACTAAGTATTCAGACTTAGTTTATTTTTAGCCTTCAAAAGTTATCAATCTTATTTTGCGACCTTAATGTCCTTTAAATGTCTTTGTTTTAGTTAATTCATGATCAGGAAGGTCAATAGGTGTTCCCAAAATTTTTTTGAATTTCTCGAACTTCGTTTGAAGTTCCTTTAGAATCCCAAAACAATGAACCAACGCAATCTTGGCGTGCCGCATTGCCTATCGCATTGGTTAATATTTTTCCCAGCTACCAGTGTCAAATTTTAGTGAGTCGGCTCAATCTTGGCGCGACATATCAATTATCGCGTCTATGCCATTGACGCACTGCGTTGACCTGTGGTTGGTAACCCGATTTTAGTCATTAAAATACCGCATTCTTGGGGGTATTTGGGTCTTTTTTCCCCGACCCTCAGCTCCCAAAACATGAAATTTAATACCCTAGAAAGCAAATAAACTCATTCTTTCTCAATTTCTCTCAAGAACAAGCCTTAGGCTTTTTAAATTTCAAATCAAGAACTCAAGATTTCCACCATTAATTTCCAGAAATTATGCAACAAGGTATGTAAAGTGTTCATCCAAGGGTCCCTTCCACCCTTGGAGTTCAAGAAACTTCTTTTAAAAAGATGAATTTGTGATTTCCATGTTGTGGGTTTGAATGTAATCATGTTGATGTTGTGGTATGTGTTCCAAGTTGAAATATTTATGTATTTCTTAATATTATGATAGTATGTAAGTTGAATTTTGATTCTCTTATATTGAAACCCTTGAATTATGAAGTCATGATGTATTAGCAATGTTGTTCATGCCCAAGTATGAAGCTACGCCTACCATGTGTTTGATAAAATGCTAAATTGATATTATAGTGCTTTTATGATCCTTTGGTGATCTAAATGGTGAACTTATGCTATACCCGCATATTCACAATGTCTTACATGCTAAAGCTATACCTTGTGTGTGTTTGATAAAATGCTCATGAGATTGGTTTAATGAAATTATGACGTGTTAGCATGCATTCCTATTCATGTGCAAGTTCATGACTTTCAAGTGATTGATGAAATGCCCCATAGATTGTATTGTGAGTTGTTGACTATTGTCATGTATTCAAGAATTGTCATGTCTTATTATTTTTATGCTATCGAGTCCTGGGGTTATTTAATACCCGATAATTTAGTTGTGTGCCTAAAGCCAGTGTCAGTTAAGCCTCAGTCATGTCATGATCAGTAGTACTCTAGTTCAGTTACAGAACTCAGGAAAACTCAGTAAACCAGTATCAATCCAGTCCCATTGAGTATTCAGTTCATTCCTCAGTAATCTCAGTCAGCTAACAGAACTTTGTAGTATTTCATTAGTCAACAGAACTCAGTAATCTCAGTTCAGTTTAGTTAATCAGTACAATTAGTAACATATCATTCCATCCTAGTATGAACTAGAAAATCAGTCCAGTGTCTATTCAGTTGGGAGTAGGATTCAGCACCGAGTGAACCCAAGGATGGGGGCTCACTCGCCAGCAGAGGGTGTGATTCTTAGAAGCAATCCTTACTTTCCAGAACTACGCAGCCAGCATAGGTTGAGATATAACCCTACGAGTCTAGGGTTAATACATCTCTTCAAGTTCTCCCACCAGCGAGGGATTGACAGAAGAGCTCCTTATCAGAGAGGGTTAACTCACAGCTTGTCTTCACCCGTGGCACGGTACCGATATATTTCCAAATGGGGTTACAGGTTGGACCCCAAATAGTTTAGAAAGGGGAATGTCGATTAGATGATTTCCTCCCACAGTCTCAGTCTCAGTCGTTAGTAAAAAACTCAGATAGTTCTATAGATTTTAGGATTGTCAGATACAATCACTCAACTCAGTACGGAACCCAGCTAGTTCTATAAAAAATAGGACTGTCAGACACAGTCACTCAGTATACATATATTAGTTATCAGTTACATCAGTTAACCATTATTCAGACTCAATATTCAGTATTATCATGATCTCAATTACATTTCACGTATTTATGCATATACTCTCATTCAATCATACTCATGTTATTAAATTGTTATTGTTCATGCATATGAACCCTTGCTTTCAGCCTTACCTTACTTTGCATACCAGTACATTCAAAGTACTAACGCATACTTTCTCTTATGCTATGGTGTCTTATACCATAGGTTTAGATGCTCGGGTTCCTGACCAATCTTAGCAGCCCAGATTACCAGCAGCAGACTCAGTGGTGAGTCCTCTTAGTTTGAGGACAACATTAATATTTCCGCATATCCATTTATCAGTAGTTCAACAGTCAGTCAGAGTTAGTTGGGGAATTGTCCCATCAACTTTGTATTTCAGATAGTTTAGAGGCTTTTCAGACTAGATGTTCAGACAGTTTCAATATTTCAGATTCTGATGTTTTTATCAAATTTTATCATTTCTTTTTATATGTATTATAATTTTGAACCTTATGGTATTTCAACCCATTATTCCATATTATATAGTATTATTACTCAGTTATTGTAGCAGGCACCAGTCATGGGTTAGCTTGTGGTCCTTCGGAATTATGAGCACCGTATAGCATCCAGGGTACTAGACTCGGGGCGTTACAATTCTAATACCAAGTCATCTGAGAGACCAGATGCAAACTTCCTCATGTGAGCCCTCATATTGCCCACTAATTCTGGAGCACAACGGGATAACTGAGTGGACTTCAATGCATACTCCTTAACACTCATCTTGCCTTGTTTCAGATTCATAAATTCTTCAGCCTTCGCCTCTCTTAGTTTTTATGGAAAGAAATAGTCTAGGAAAGCTTCTATAAACTCACCCTACACTGAAGGTTCAGCATCACCACCTTTCAAGTCCTCCTACTCATTGTACCACTGGTTAGCCACGTTCTTACAATGATAGGCTACTAACTCAACCCCCTCAACTTTATTTCCATGCATAACTCTGAAAGTTTTCTCTATTTCATCAATGAACCCTTGGGGGTCCTCCTCAACCTTTGTGCCAGTAAAGGTGGGTGGATTTAGCCTTATGAATTGGCCAACCCGAGTAAGTTCAGATGACCTAGACACAGATCCTAAATCTTCAGACCGTCAATTCTGAGAAGCTACCAGCTGAGCAATTATATGGATGGACTGTCGAAACTCAGCATTTGAAACTTCCCTCTGGCGAGGCTGGGGACGGTTAACACTGGTCCGTGGAGCCCGAGGTGGACTATTATGGACAAGAGGAACTCTTGGAGTAGCAACAACCTCTGGAGTACAAGCTTTATTTCAGGTCCGCATCCCATGTGTAGGGAAGACATCATCAGCTTGTGTATATCATTCATTGAATCTACGGGAAGGCATGATCAAGTTGTGAAATACAGGAAATCCTTGATTAGTAGACATGCAGACTCTATGGAAAGAACTAAATCATGATGAAAAGAGAGAGACATTCGTAAACGCCTTGTAGTTTCCTCCTTATAAGTATAGCGCGCTACACACCCATAAACAAGACTCTACCTGACGCAATTTTGCAGATACCTTGGGGCCATAAACCATGATCTGATACCAAATTTGTCACAATCCGAGTCGAGACCCTGGCCGTGACAAGCATCCAAAACCATATAGGCCCGGGCGTCCTTTTCTATCTGCTATCATACACAACGTTCATATAATGTAGAAAAAAATAGAAAGTTAACAAAACAAAACATGATCAACCTCTTAATTCACTGAACAATAAGAAATCAAATCCATAAACATTCAACAACATCTAACACTAGTCTGTGAAACTTCCAACAATTTCAAAACCAATATTTGTCTAAAACTGGGACAAGGCCTTCAGTCGGACCATGATCCAAAATAAAATAACAATGATCTAAAAACAGGCCTTCCAGAATAAGGGAGGCTCACCAACTGCACACTTCTGACCAACAAATCTACAGCTTAGCGGGACCCAAGGACTGAGACTCAGATCCTGAAATATAGGGGTTCAATACAAATGTACTGGTACGCAGAACAATCCAAAAATGCAACATAGGTGAGAGTGTGTCAAGTAGTGCATGTTATCATAAAACAGTTGAAAACATATGGGAATAATTTGAATCTTACAGAATACGTTCTATAATTCATGACTTTACTCTTTATCTTACTTCTGAGCTAAATGATATACCCTACAAATCTATGATTCCACGGGCTATATGGACTCCGCCCTTAACTTGGCGGCCAAGCCCCCAACCCAAGTTTGCCACAAGGATTAAAGTATCTACTTATCTACTATGCCATAGGGCCGTCGCTAGCATAAAATCTCCCTTTCGGGTAATAAGAACCCGTGTCGGTAAATCACGATTTTGGGCAATGAGTCATCTGACTCGTGCCTTCTTTGGGTAACCATCTAACTCTCTTAATCCCAGTTTTAGATTCTTTAAAACATGTCTTCTTTGAAAAGTTGTTTCTTTCTTATTATCTTTGGGCACATCAAAATAGGGTATCGTCATACCCAGACTTGCAATCCATATAACAACATATCTACTTCCTCTTTCTTATTTCAAAAGATATTTATTGACCATCCGAAAGATCTATCATTTGAACAAAAGTTCATATTTCAAAACAGTTGAAAACCAAACCATTCTCAACACTTATTCTACGGTGGTCATCCTTTTCAATCACTTTAAAGCCATTCTAAATAGGAATCATGATCATTATAAAATAAGTAAAAAACTCTTTCATTTATCTCATGACAAATAGTACAATATGTTCATAACAGGCCATCAACAGACTCAAGCTTTCAATAGTTCATAAATTCAATTCACAACGTGTCAACTCGATGAAACTTTGTAGTAAAAGAGGAAATCACATTTCTAATGCTTTCATTAACTTCTCAATATTAACATCACAAGATCACACGAAAGTATTTTGAGTTAAAAACACTACATCAGAATTTCCACAATTTCATCATAAAAATATAGAAATCCTCAATGCTTATTCATTAACAAACTTGAAACAAAATTCGTGTGAATACATATATATAATTTTAAACTAATTTGAAAACAGTAAAATCCATGCCTATAGGGTTTAGGATAGTTCCACGAACCTTAGATTAATTAGTTCGAAGAATGGAACCTGGATCGTGGTTTGTTTCTTGGAAATCTTGAACTTAAGGATGGATTCTTGAACTTTGGAAGGGGAGTTAGGGTTATTGTTCTTGATAGAATTGAGTAATTTTGGGCATATAATGGCCTAATAATGTTTTAATCAGATGTTAACATGATTTGGGATTATAGGGAAAGGTCTAAACTGCCCTTTGAAATTAAAGTTTTTAGCAGAATCCCATTTTTCGGGAACCATCACATCGCGCCGGGCACCAACGCAACAGGCTTTGCGACGCGTCGGGCACCAACGCAATAGGCATCACGACGCATCGATATCGTGTTGAGTTGTTATTTTTAAAATCCAAACACGTCCCAACCCTCGTTCGAAAAATCCAAAACTCCCCCGAGACAATCCCTTTACAGTCCCAAACATGATTCAACTTAAAAATCTACGTCCCGATGTCGAAAAGATCGATTTAGAAATCATAAAAACTTAGGAGCTTAAAATATGACTATGTCCTTTTGACACTTAGAAAATTTTTGGATTGTTAGCTCTTTAAGCATGCTACTAAGTGAGGTATTAAGTCAAGAATGCTACGGGGTATTACATTTCCAATAGAAGATTTGGCTAAAATCCCTTTGCCCATAGTAATGGTGAGAAGATAATACTATTTTTGGTCAAATACATGACAATCCATAACTAAACATCCAATTACCTAGACAACAAGGAAAGGGAAGGCAAGAAGAGACTAGCATTACCTCGCACTGGCCGAGATATTATGCCTAAGTTAACATGTTAATGGAGTTCACATTATCAAAATAAGCAGATATATATTCTGTAAGGCATTTAATATTTCACTAATCATCGGAAGCTTATGGTTTCCTTTTCTTTCTCTTAAACTTATCGGGAAAATGTTTAGGCGGGTCTAAAAGTATTTCAAGCTGCATAATTGCCAAAGGTCTTCAAAATGGTCATGAAATCCTTCCTGAAACTAGTCCAAGATTTCTGGAAACAATTCTTGAGAGTTATCACCCCACAACTTCCTTAACTTGGCACAATTATCAATCCTTCCCTTCTTGATCCTCATCTTGTTTAAAAGATTGCCAACTGACTTAAGGCCCAATGTCTTAGGCTTCAAAATGCTAGGTGGTGAAGCTGCCAAGAATTTCTTGGATTTTAGACAAGGCAGAACTTTTCCTTCAAGCAAGGAACTAGCAAAAACTGATGTTGACACCCAATTTTGTCCCATCTTTCTTTCAAGCATCTCTTCGCGGTTCAAAATAATTTTTATAATTTAAAAGAAAATGTATGTATGTTACTTCTATAATTAGGAGTTTATGCAAGTCTTGCCAACATTTGTATTTTAAATTAAAAAAAATTATCGACGAAATTATTATTATTAATAATAATAATAATCACCATTATTATTTATTACTATTTTTATCATATTTCAAATTATCGTCGTGTTCCTTATAAACTTGCACAAAAGGACTTATATTTACTTTATTTTTTATTTAATTAAAGAAATATTTTTGTGATTTTTTACTTTATAAACACTATCGTTCAACTACGATCACACAACTTTTTTCAAATGCTTATATTTTAATATCAAATAATTATTTTATTATTATTATTTATTTATTTATTTGGATACTTTTAATAAGGTTATTGAAAGTGTTATTTTCTATTAATTTAGAAGCCCAAAAATTATAAGAAAGAAAGTATTTAAATCAACCTCTTTCTTTTTTTATTTCAGCAACCACAGCCCAAATAAAAAACACCCACAACAGCAGCCCAATAGCAACAACCATCCACCAGCCCACCAAAGCACCCCCAGCCCAATTCCTTTCCCTTATACCCGGCCCAAACCTCCCTATTCCCTTTATCTTTACCCAGCAAACAACAAAAACAATATCAGCAATCCACTGGCGGCGTACAACGCTGTACAACAGATGCACAACAGCGAACAACATACAACACCAGCAACAATAACGCACAACAGCTTCAACCAAACGAACCTCTCTCTCCAACGTCTGAATTTTGCAGACCTTGAGCTTTGTTATTTGACTTTTATTCAAAGATAGTGTGCTTCTTGCTCCAAAATCTCATTCAAATCAGAAAGTGTCAGTCCAAATCCGAATTGGTGGGATATGTTTTCACTCTTTTTCTCAACATTTTTTCAAGTCCCCAACCACTCCTTGACTAAAACAGACTCTATTTTGGATTTTAATAGAGATTTTTTCAATATAAATAGGAGGGATGCTTCCATTTGGGGGGAGGGGTTTGGAGAGGAACTCTTTTTGGGGAAAAAATTGAAGGTTTTGAAGGCGCCTGCCTTTAACCTTACGTAACCAAAAGGTCCGAAAAAGAAAGGCTCGACAAGTCGGAATTTTAACTCCGGTGGTGAAGTCATTGTCGACTCGTTGTCCCATGTTTGTTGCCCCAAAAAAGGTACGAACTTCACCCTTTCTACATTATTTTTATCAAAATTAGTATTTGCTAAATGAATTTGGTGTCGCTATTTCAATTCGTTGTTGATGTTTCACACTCGTATAATGCAAGCGTTTAACAATTTGAAACAATTAAAGATAGGATTTTTCTTTTCTCTGTTTTGTGCAAGGATAAAGTTTACAATTTGGATCTGGCAGGAAAATATGTGAAGTCTGTTATGAGTCTTTTAAGTTTTAGTGGAAGTTTTGGTTGAAGTCTTATCCATGAGTTCTAAGTAATCTTCAAACTTTTTCTTTTCACTGTTGTTCGGGTAGCTTCGAGGTAACAATCGTTTATAGAAATGGTTGAGTCACCATTTGTGAATATATCTCAGTTTGAATTTTCAAGATTGCTACGTGGTCGTTTGTTAATCCAACTTATATGATAATTTATATGGTGTTATTTTGTCCTTGCAAACCCAGTGTTTTGTTTAAAAAAGAATATTCTGTTGCTATGCACGAGTTCGGCATTTGAGGTCCCTTGGCATGGTCTTATTTGTGTTCTCACGAGTTTGAATAGATTAATTCCCTTGTTTTGTCTCCACTCTCTTTCCTTCTCTATTTCGGCTAAAAATCATGCGTTTGGGGAGAGTATGGGTTCCCCAAAATTGTTCACTTAAGCAAGAAGTAGAGTGGGAAATTGAAATCCAATCTTGTTCATCATTTTAAGCTAGCATCAGTCATCTTGAATATCTAACCAAAATTAAACTCTTTTTATAGAGTCCACAAAATTTCAATGTGTATAAATGTCCCCTGCTTTAAGGCTTGTCGGAGTATAGACTTGATGAAACTTTTGAAGTACCGGAGTGTAGACTTGATGAAACTCTTGAAGTACCGCTTCCATTTTTACGATTTTGCGGCTACAGTTTTGCATATTTGATTTATGAGAGAAGAGATGAAGGGCAGATTTGATCCCGCTGGGCGTGCCAATTTGTTTCCAACATAATTTAATTCATGAAAAATAAATTTCAACCACAAATAAAAATATAAAGAAATAACAGTTTTATTGATAAACGATGGGGTAAAAATTTGTTCCTCCCTTGATTCTTCTCTCATGATTTTCTCCGTAATTCATAGGCTGTCAGTAGCTTATTTCTTAAACATAGGATTTGATATGGATTTTTCCGTAATTCGAGGGCCGTTAGTGTCCGTTGTAGGAAGATTTGGATTTGATCTCTATGAACATCAATTTCTTAAGACTTTGAAGATCCCAACATAATTTAATTCATGAAAAATAAATTTCAACCACAAATAAAAATATGAAAAACAACAGTTTTATTGATAAACGATGGGGGTACAAATCTGTCCCTCGCTTGATTCTTCTCTCTTGATTTTCTCCGTAATTCGAGGGCCGTCAGTAGTATATTTCTCGAATGTATGAAGATTTGGATACGAATTTCTCCGTAATTCGAGGACTATTAGTGGCGTATTTCTCGTACGTAGGAACATTTGGATTTGATATCCATGAAAGAAGGGTTTGTCTTCTTGAGGTATTTGATTATCAAGAAGAGAGTATTTTGATCTTTATGAATATCCCATGAATTTATTAGGACTTTTCAGATCTTTGATCTCTTCGTGAATATCCCATGAATTTGTGGGATACTGGAGATCCCTCTTTAAAGGAATATTTTTGCCCCCTTTATATAGACATAATTTAGGGTTTAGGTTGAGTAGTCATTAGCCCTTTAGAACTCTAACCATAATTGAACTTTTTTTGTAGAGTCCACAAAATTTCAATATCTACAGATAATTCTTAATTCAGAATTATCGCAAAATATACTTTTTCTTAAGACATGAGATTATGTGGAACCTTTGATTGTGTCTGAGAACATATTCAAGGTTTAGGAACTCAACATTCTAGATGGGAAAGAAGAGCTTTGTTAAACAATTAATGAGGTCCTTGCATAAAGATCTTTGGAGAGCACACTTCGGTTTTCTCTAATTAAAAAAAGAGATTACATTAGAAGGAAAAATTTGTCTTGTATAATTTTTAAAATCATCAATGATTAATGTAGAAAAAATGGCAATTTGCGACGAAATTATCCCATATGACTTTGAAAATAGATAGTTTTAAACTTTTAGCTTGTAAAAATTAAAATCAAAAGTCGTTAAATTTAAAGTTATAACTCAAGGGACAAGCCAAATAAAATTCAGACGTCCTAAACCATTCTTGTAAATCACCCTATTTTGAACGTGTTAGCCCTTCTTCCACTTAGAAAGGCTCATATAAACAAAAATCACGGAAAATTTTAATATTGGCCTCATGCACCACATCATATTTGCATGAGGCCTTATTATTTTGACACATAAATTTTGTGGGTCCCACCTATCAAAATAATTTCTTCTTTCTCTTTTCATATTTCTTTACCTTCTCATTTTTTAGCTAAAAATTACACAAATACATAACTTATATTTTCAATATTATAAAAAATTTCAATTCCTTAAACATATACAAAAATTTCACATATACACAGAATGTTATGTATATATCGGCTATGTTATGTATATTAATAGAGAGAGTAAAGTAATTAAAAAAATGGGGGAGAGTGTAATTATTTTTAAAAGGTTGGTATTTATGTTATTTATACTTTTTTTAAACAACTATCTTTTAGCTCTTTCGTCTTAAAGTAATTTTCATTTTTCTAGTCTTTTATTTTCTAGGTTATTTAATTTTTCTTTTCTTTTGGACAAATCACTTTTTTCCTTTTCCTTTTATGAGGTTAACTTTTATTTACTATTTTTTAATTTTTATTTCTTTGTGTTTTTCTTCAAATTGTTTTTTTCTCGTGTTACTGTATAAATAGATTGAAGTTTTTATTAGGGTGCATTTATTTTTTTTAGGATTAAGACGTCTGAATCTAAATGGATATCTGAATGATTAAGATGTTGTTTCTAGATCTGAATACTGAATGATTAAGACTGTTTATTTTTTAACATCTGAATGTATGTAATATATTAATTCGTAATAAATATGTAATTCAAATTTTAAAAGTAATAGAATATTAGATGAAAAAATAATTAAATAAAACTTAAATATCAAAATTATTATTTGAGTGATAATTAAAATATTTAAAGATAATTAAAACATTTAAAAAGAGTTTTGAGCGAATAAATTACATTTTTAAAAGAGTTTGAATATTATTTGAGTGATAATTAAAATATTTAAAGATAATTAAAATATTTAAAGAGAGTTTTTAGGGAACAAATTATGTTTTAAAAAGTGTTTGAACATCATTCAGACTTTTTTTCATATCTGACTGATTCAGAGGCTTTCAGATATATTAAGAGGCAGTTTATAAAAGCAAATAAATGCACTTAATGGACTGAAGTCTGAATCATTTAGATTCAGATCTCCATTAAGTGCAAACAAATGAGGCCTTAGTTTGCTTTGTTTTTATTTCCTCCTAATTTTTATTTATTAATATTTATAAATAAATTAATTTTTTTTACTTGATCATGGTGGTAATTTATATTTTTTAATTATATTCTCTTAATTTTTTGTTAGTATTTTAGATATTGAAAATTTGAAATTAAATTTCATAAGTAATAAATTTATCTTTCGCAAGTCTATATGATATTATTTATTATGATTTAATATTATTAAAGTCATCTCTAATATTTAGAAATTAAAGAATCATCACATATTTTTTATTGTTAAGGGCATCTCTTGTATAGTAAAATTTAAAGTTGATAGGATCAAAAAATGGGGTGGGTCTTACATAAATCTAAATATTGATTTTAATTTTCTTAATATTCTTTCCTTAGAGTTACCCCATCATTAAATAAACAGAAAACATTAAATTAAAATATCTTTTAGAGTTTGTTTGAATAGGGTTAAAATCTGATTATATTAACTTTTAATTCTTTTTTAGTTTTTTTAGATGTGTGGTAAAATTAAAAAGTACTTAAAAAAATAAAATTTGATTTAAAAAAAGCAAAAAGTAAGATGCCGGGTATCCCCAATTTTTTACTTTTTAGATTAAAATTCTCTTCAGTTTGACCAAGACATATACCTTCTTATTCCTTTAATTTTTCTCCAATTTCAACAATACCCTAAATTTGCAGCTTTTAAATATATTATTTTTCTTTATTTTTCTCTTTGCCTCTTTTCTCCGTCTCTTCCCTCTAGTTTTCTCTTCATCTTTTTTTCTTTATTTTTTGAATTATTAGAATTAAATATAATTTAACTTATTCATGGTATTAGCAACTTTAAAAATATTTAAGTCATTTTGATAAATAAAAAATGTTTAACAACTCTTGTCTATCGAGCACATCCACAACTTCTTTTCAGTTTCAACACTTCTATTCAAATATTTATCTGCTTAATTTCTAAACGCTTATTTTCAGCTTTTAAACAAATAAATTTAAAAGTTATTTTTTAATCCTATCCTAACGGGCTCTTAATTGATCTAACATTAAAAATATATACAATATATTAAAGTATTCTATAACTTTTGTGATTTTAAACATGTCATGTAAACAGTTAAAATAAAAAAAAAAGACATTCTTTTTGAAATGAACTTATAGAAAAGTGACATAAATAAATTAAAACAAAAAAATACTATATAAACTTGATTTGATTGCAAATATCTACAATTAAGAATTAGAAAGATAAAAAGATCATTAATTTGATTAGTTTCATGTGCAGAGAAAAAATTGAAAAGCAAAAATAAAGAAAGACCAAAAAAAAAATAAATAAAAATTAGCTCTAAAATAAAAGAGTAAAAAGATGAATTGTATAAAAAAAGAAATGAGAACATAAAGAAATATGAAAAAAGGAAGAGAGAATTGTTTTGATAAGTAGAGCCTACAAAATTTATGTGTTAAAATAATAGAGGGCTCATGCAAAAATATGATGTGGTGCATGAGGCCCATATTAAAATTTTCCCAAACATCACTTTCATTGAGGAAAAAGATTTTAATATGGTATAGTTAAAACATTTGATTGACAGTCAAAAGTAATTTACATTTTCTTAAAATATGCAAAAAAAATAAAAAATACGTATTGGTCTATTATCATTTTGGTGGATGACTAAATAGTGTAGAAATTTCTTTTATAATACACATCAATCCAATAAAATTTAACTTATAACGAAATAACACTCGAATTTTTATGCGTTTATAAATTTTATCCCATAGAATTACCTTATCATTTGTACTATATAATTACGAAAATAAAGAAAAAAAAGACAACAATGGGTATTAGAGGGAACGAGAGAAGGGGAAACCAAAACCCGTATTTTAGAAAATTCCTAAAACCCTTTGCCTCTTGAAGTCATGGATTCCCGCCATTACATCAAAAAATGGCGTTGTAATGTGAGAGATCCAATGTTGACAAAGAGAGTGGGTGAAGTTGAAGAAGAAACCCTAGACGATCGTATCAGTAGGATTCCAGACGCACTGTTGGTGCAGATTCTCTCTCTTTTGCCCACTAAAGATGCCGTAGCATCATGTGTTCTCTCTAAAAGGTGGCGTTATCTTTGGAATTCAATTTATAATTTCCATTTAGCTGGTAATAGTTACTTCAACAATGTAGAAAATTTCGTATCTCTTGTCAATCACGTTTTAACTCATTCCACTTGTTCCAAAATAAAAAAATTCCAACTCGATTTACCTTACAACCCTAAGTATAAGTTTGATTCGAATATCGAACAATGGATTAGTTTTTCTGTGGAAAGAAAAGTGGAAAATGTTGTATTGTGTTCATGTGATGAAGATGTCGATTGCGAATTGCCTTTATCTATTTGTACTTGTTCCTCATTGATTACGTTGGATTGGAGCTGTTGTGCAATTGATAAAGAATCGGTGATAGAGTGGAAGTCTTTCATGAGCCTGAAATTGGATTATATTTTTATTGATAATGATGATATTGCGAAGATACTGTCAGGTTGTCCGGCTTTGGAAACTCTGGAGTTGTGTGCATTTGATGGTTTTCGTCGTCTAGAAATCACTTCTTCGAATTTAAAGAGATTAACGTTAGATCGCTACTGGTGGTTTTATGGTCGAGCTGATGAACCTTTGGTAATTATCGCCCCGCATCTTCAGCATTTGGAGTTTTTAGGAGATTTTGAATATCTCAAGTGTAGGCTGGTAAATGTCTCTTCTTTGGTTTCTGCCAGACTTACTCTTAATTGTACATGTGTGACTGAGATCGCGGGGGCTGACGAGGTAGATGGTTGTGCTGATTATCATCAAGACTTTAGAAAACTTGTTCTCGACTATTTTCAAAAACTAAGTAATGCAACTGAGCTAACGATTGGACGTTGGTTAGCAGAGGTTTGTTTTCATGTCAAAAGACCTTATTCTCTATTTGATTTTTTTAGTGACGAGTCGTAGATTGTAAACTTGTGAAAGAGAAGTGCCTTGACAATCTAATAAAATTATGAACTTCTGTATACATGAAATTTTTTGTGAAAAAGATATTTTTTAGTGAATAATTGAATTTTTTTCTCCATATAGAATGATCTTGTCTATGCCTTTTGTGACCTTTTATGATCTTCCTGTCTACTCTCTGAAGTTGGATGCTTTTTGCTGGCAATCATTATTTTAAAAGCTAGCATTTTCTGCATTGCTATTCATTAAAATGATTAGATTAACAATTACAGAAAGTGGTTAGATTTGTCATAGCACTAATTTTTTTGTTGCGTTTATCCTTTTCTGATTTTTTGGTATCATTTCGCCAGGTTGTGTTCATGTTGCAACTCAAAGGAGTGTCACTACCAAAATTGAGATGCAGATGTTTAACTTTAGAGATGTATGTGACAAAGTATAATTTGTATGGAGTAGCTAGCCTTTTGCAGAACTTGCCTCTTTTGGAGACACTCAACATAGACTTGAGAGCTCGGGCCGTAATTTCCCTCAATTTATTCTTTGCTTTTAACATCTTTGATTTTATACATTTTAAGACCTCCCCACCCCGGAAAGGGAGACTTGGAGTAACTGTTAAAGTTGCTGCCATGTGTGGAAACAACCTCATGCAGAAACGTAATGTGAGGTTGTGTGCGATAGACCCTTGTGGTCCGGCCCTTCCCTGTATTCTGTACATAGCGAGAGCTTTAGTGCAACAGGCTGCCCTTTTTTTGTTAAGATCTCCCGACTCCCAACCTGACTAGTCCAAATATTTTCTTAAGGAGGACGGAAATATATCTTTAATTATCATTAAGAGATCTTTTGTCACTATAAAGCTTTAAATCAATTTTGTCGGGGTAGTTGTTTTCTGTCTGGTAAATGGGCTTAGACAAGAATGGTGACAAACCTAAAGTATTAGGTGCGTGAGTATTCCGGTTTTTTGAGTTTCCTAACGTATCTGGTGTGTGAGTTCCTACCTGAACTATCGCCAACCATTTAGCAATACGCACCTATACTATTAATTCTTCACTTTTCGGACCTGTAAATTTAGGTATGAAACCCAAACAATAAATAGTTTAGGTGTGGCGTGCTAAATTGTTGATGGTAGTTCAAGTAGGAAACTCATACACCTGATAGTTCAAGTATGAAACTCAAAAAAGGGAATACTTTAGATGTGGTTTTGACCATTAACTCTTTACTTTTTAACTAGTGCTTGAGCATATCAGTTATTGTAGTCAGTTGACTCAGTTCTGAGAACTCTTCAATGTTTGTGGCTTCTAAAAGTAATTCTATATTAGACCCTATTGCAGTGTACTTTCTTTTTCTTATTTTTTGTTTTATGTGGTATATTCTCATTTCTGCTGAGGACCTGCATTTGATTCTGATATATTATCTACTACAGTTGAATGATTTCCGTTGCCAACTTGAGCTACGTTATTTGGCCAAAGGAGGTTCCATCAATTTGCAGAGTTGGATTTCGAACATTGTGTTTCCCATTCTCAAGAATGTACCTGCATAGTGGAATGTAGAACAAGGTGGTTTGGAGGGGGCAATGATAAACTTTTCAAACTTTCAGAGTTTCTACTAAAGAATGCTATGCATTTAGAGTAGTTTGTCATCATATCAAAGAGGAGGATCTGCAGTGAATGTTCAGAGAGCTGTGTCTCCCAGTATTTATCACGATTGGCTAAGAAATTGTTAGACAGCCCAAGATCATCTAAAAAGTTTGTGATTATTTTTCAGGAGTCTGCTTTGGAATGACTAGACTAGAAGTTTTGTTTCAGCATACTAGAAATGTCACCTTATATTGTAGCTTTTGAATTTTGATTTACAACTGATGTAATTTTGAACTTGTGGAGTTCCAATTGATATTGCTGCTTGGTTTCTCATGATTTGCCTTTGTTTGTTTGCACTCTAGATGTTGCATCTATTATATGTTCTTGGAATTTTCTTGCACTTGTTGTCATGTCAAGATTGGCGAACGTACAAGACAAATGTTTATTTACTCACGGACATTGGTTGGGGGTTTAGTCCTGAACTTCATCAAGCAGTGGCCTGAGGAGCTCTGTGCAAGATCATCACTATGTGATGAGTTTAGGATGCCCTGCAACACTATTGCAAAAGTTATCTAGCCAAGAAGAGATGTCAGCTATAAATGATTTTTATTGATCCTCTGTATTTTGATCAGTTTATGAAACTTCAAACTCATTTGACTCGCATAGGGAGGATGAATTCAAGTGGTTGGCGGAAACTCAGTTTAAGGAAGTGTATGGCACTTTGCTGTATTGCATGTCCCAACAATCGTCTCATATGTCATCTTCTTAGGACTTGTCCGTTTCAGGAGAGCCCCATTTGATGCTGCTATGATTTTCTCCGTGTTGGTAGCATTAAGGTCCACGTCGGAACCTGTTAGAATGCTACCAGAGGTGCTGTCAGCTGTGATTCAAGTCAAAGTTTCTTTTGATAGAATAAACAGTTTCATACTTGATGATGAAATCAAACCAGAGGATGTAGTGACATCTCCTTTGGGGAACTCAGGTCATAGTGTTTGCGTAGTAGGCAGTCATGCCACCTGGGATCCCCAGTCACCTGATCCACTGCTTAAAAATTTAAATTTTCAAGCCTGAGGAGGACAAAAGATTGCAGTTTGTGTCCAGTTGGGACTGGGAAATCATCTCTTGTATATGCCATACATAGAGAAATACCAAAAACTGCAGGAACAGTGAGTCGTAAAGCAGTCTTCATATCATGGTCTTCTTAAATATCTCCTATAATTGACTTGAACTCTCCTGCAATTGTTTCTAGGTACATGTATGTGGATCCATCACTTAAGTCTCTCAAACCGCTTGGATCCGAAGTGGAACAGTCAGTGATAATATACTGTTTAGGAAGTCGATAGACGATAACAAGTATCATGAAGCAGTAAAGATATCTGCTCTAGACAAAGGTATTGATAGTTTTGACTATGGTGAGCTCGCAGAGACAGGTCAGCGAGGGCTGAATATGAGTGGAGGACAGGAGCAGAGGATTCAACTTGCTCAAGCTGTATATAGTGATGCTGATATTTATGTTCTTGATGATCCTTTTAGTGCCGTAGATACACACACAGCAGCAACCCTTTTACTGACTAAAGAAACACACCGTTTTATAATTTGGACGTAGTTGCAAGTCTCTGTTATGACTGCTCTTAATAATAAAACAGTTATTCTTGTTACTCATCAACTGGAGTTCCTCTCCGAGGTTGACCAAATTCTGGTAACTAATGTGAACTAGTTAGAATCTTTTTCCGGCTCTTATTCATTTATGGCATATCAATTATTTATAGTTTTCTGCTAATTGTTTTACCAGGTAATGGTAGGTGGACAAGTTACTCAATCAGGAAGTTATAATGAGCAATTGATGTCCGGGATGGCCTTTGAACAGCTTGTGAATGCTCACAGAGGTACTATAGCTGGACTTGATCGTCTAGCCTATAAAGATGAACATGAACTTTATTCAGGAGTGACAAGCCTTATATTGTAAAAGAAGACAGCCAAAAAGAAGTTACATTAAGCACCCAAGGGTGTGGCCTGTGGTCAAATGAAGTGGGTTGGGAATCTGAGGTCTCAGTTTCAAATTTCAGTAGAGACAAAAAAAATACTCGGTGATTCTTCTCATTTGTCATAGTTTGGTAGACAGAGTTGAGTTCTTGAAGTTTTGTATCTGATCAATATGAATAATCCCTTTTAACCAATTCAACAAATTTGGTTTAGTGATTGAGCCTGTTTATAAATTTTTATAGTTTTTCACTCTGAAAACATATTGAAGACCGAATAACTTGACCCATTTGAATATGAATATCTAAATAATGTTATGAAAAAGCTTTCTTCCGACAACTAGCCAAGACACGATAATTTTAAGGGATAATTTCAAAATATAAAATCTTACTTATTTTATTTAGCTTAAATTTTAATTCAGTACAATCAATAGCATCTCTTAATAATTAAATATAATTTATATTCTCTCTCCTATATTTTTCCTCTTATTTTCTTTTTTTCTCTATTTCTCTTTTTTTTTGTTTCCCTATTTTTTCTTCCTTTTTTTTTTTCTCTTCCTTTTCTGTCCTTTTACCTTTTGCTTTTTTGTTTCTTTTTCGTTTTTTTTCTATTCCATTTTTTCTTTTAAATTTTTTCTCACTTTTATATATATTTTTTCTCTCTCTCTTTTTTTTGTTTTATCATCTATTTTTTTGTTTTTATTTCTTTTTTCTTTTTTGCCTATTTTTATTTTCTTTTTTTTCTGTTTCGTTTTTTTCCTCTTTTGTCATCTTTTCTCCTTTTTTATTTTATTTATTTTTTTGTGTTTTTTTCTTCTCTCATTTTTTATTATTGTCATATTTTATATTTTATATGTTTTTCACATTTTAATAAATTTATTATTTGTATTTGAATACTTTAGCTGTGAATACAATTTATCATTTATTTTTGTATATAAATAATTATATGAAATAATTGTATTTACTTGAATCTAAAATATATAATATGCAATGTGTCATTCAATGCAATGTATCGTTAGTATTTGTATGTCAAGTTTATCATTTGTATATAAACAAGTATCATTTGCATGTGTATGATTCAAGTTGTATAAATATGTATCATTTGATACAAATGTAAACATTGTATAATTTAGTATTTGTATTTTTGTAATTTATTATTTATATTGTATTTTTCAATTTGTATTAGTAAAATACAATTCGTATCAATGAATATAAATATAAGTGTTCGTAAAAATAATATTTTTTTTAATTATTTAAAAATACAAATGATGTTTCAACTACAAATTCAAATACAAATAAATGAAACACGTAAAATTACAAATTCAAATACAATATGTGGTCAATTAACAAATACAAAATAGTTCTTATATAAATACAAGTGCATCGACCAAAATAGAATATAAATACAAATACAAACAAAATGTAACCACAAAATATAAATCCAATACGCAGTCAACTATAAAATACAAATGTAAAATATTTTTTTTTTAAATACAACTGCAAATTGTATAAAATATAAATGATAGGGAGAACTATAAAATACAAATACAAGGGTGAACTACAAAATACAAATACAAATATGAACTATAAAATATAAATACAAACGCAAACTATAAAATACAAATAATTGTATCTACGAATCCAAAATATAAATGATGGTGTGAACTATAAAATACAAATACAAGTAAAATTATAAAATATAAATGCAAACTATAAAATATAAATACAAACACAAGCACGAACTATAAAATACAAATACAATTGTACAAATGAATACAAAAATATAAATGATAGTGCGAATATAAAAACAATAAGCAATTATGATATTTTCGTTATCACTCATGACTTGTGCTCGACATAGCCATATTTTTTGAAAATATAAAAAATATAAAATAATTAAAAAAAGAAAAATTAAAAATAAAAGATAAAACCAAAAAGAAAATAAGGAAAGGAAAATATAAGCTACAAATAGAAAAGAGAAAAACAAGCGAAAAGAAAGAAACTGAAAAAAATTAAAAAAAGAAGAAAAAATGGAGGAAAGAAAAAAAAACGGGGTAGGGGGCATGAAAAAGAAAAAAATGAGAAAAAATATAAAAAAAATGAAAAAGTAAAAAGTAAAAAAAAAATCAAAAAGTAAAAAAGAAATGGAAAAAGTAAAAAGAAAAAAAATGATGGTGAATACAAAAACAATGAGCGGTTATGATGTATCCGTCATCATACATGATTTGTACTCGACGTAATCATATTTTTCAGAAATTTAAAACATATAAAATATAAAATACAATAAAAAAAATAATAGAAAAAAACAAAAAAAAGGAAATTGAAAAGGAAAGAAAAAAACAAAAAAGATGAAAGAGAAGTAGAGATGAGAGATAGAAGAGAGGAAAAAAATTGAAATGGAAAAAAAAAATGAAAAAAGAGAAAGAAAGGAGAAATTTAGGCTAGAAACATTGTTATTTTGCTGAAACCTAGGCTATTTTTGTAAGTCTTCCTAATTTTATTTTCTTGATGCTTTCCAAACATGCTATACTTATTTTGCGAGGAAATATGACCTTTTGTTCATTTATAATTTGATTTTAAGGATATGGTCTTCCTTTTAATAAGAGATCTCTCCAATGCAGTGCCGACTATCGAACACTAAATGAAAAATCCAAAAAAAAGCATAAAATTTTAATACTTTTATTTCAAGAGAAAAGCACAGAATGACTTTTTAATCCACTTCTTCCAGATATCTGAATGCTATTATGGATGCCCATATGGGCTCTATCCGTTACGACCCCGACAATGAATGGCTAGATAGGTGCAAGGGAATTAAAAATGTTAAGTTGGCTAATAACCTCTACTGGAAAGGTGCTTTTCCATTCTACCTTGGGTGCATTTGGATTCCTCGAAATGCAAATCATTTTAATGCTACAAAACTTGATATACCTGCATCTACTCCTTATGAGCGAGCTATGAAATTTCTTCATCTAACTGGTTGTACTACTACCCCAGTGCAAGCGGATCGAGGTGCTTGGTCCCCCCCAAAACAATGCTTGGGCTTAAATTAAATATTGATGGCTCTTTTGATCATATCACAAAGTTAGGTGGAGCTGGGGTCTTTTTAGAGACAAGGAGGGTAACTAGATACGAGATTTCAACGCAAAAATAAACGTCTGCTCACCTCTAAAGCCAAAACAATGGCTTTAATACTTGGTCTAGGATTAACAGTCAAAATGAAATGCACACATCTTGAAATAGCTACAGATTCTCTTGAACTAACAAAATCGATTCATCAAAATATAGGAATTGATACGAACTTAATATGTATGTGCAGAAATCTTGTCCAGAAATTGGGAAACCCTGTAGTTCGCCATGAATGCAGGAATCAAAATGGAGCCGCAGACTTGCTAGCTAAGGAGTTCCAAAAGAAGACTTTGGAGTAGCTTTTTGAAGTATGAACAGTTCCTCTGATGTTTGTTCGAAAGAGACTTGGAATAGACAAGGTGGAAACTTATTTTGCAGAGCAATGTAAGCTCATATTTCACAACTTTGAAATAATAGTATTAGGTCAGAACTATGTCTTGCTAGCATTTGTGATGCTGACTCTGTAATGTATGATTAAGGGTGGCAATGGTGCGGTGCGGTGCGGTGCGGTGCGGTGCGGTGCGGGTGCGGTACGATTTTTTTCTGAATCAGCAACTTTTAAAACCACACCACACTACACCACAACATCTTTAAACCCGCATAAAATCGTTCCACACTTATACCCGCACATACCCACACCGCACCGCCCCACATTTTTTGCTTTTTTCTTTTTTGAAAAATTTATAACTCCAATAAAAATCATAATATTTTAAATACTAGGAAATAGTAACAATCAATTTCTATTATATCACTTTTCACTAAGAAATTAGTAGAAAAGTATCACATGTATAAGTAATGATTAAATATCAAATTTTCATTAAGATGAATAAAGAAATAAAAAAAGTTATAAAATTATTTATTTGTAGTGGTATACATATTGTTTTAAATATCATAAAATTTTAAGTGAAGAATACATATAATTTTTGGTAGATTTACGAGAATAATACTAATTTTAAGCTTTTTATTAGTTTAAACCCGCATATACCCACAACCCGCTCCGTACCGCACCATTTTAAAAAAATATACTCAAACTTGCCCCACACTCGCACCACACCGATATAGTCTAAAACCCACACCGCCCTACATAGCCTAAAACCCGCACCGCCCCATTGTCATCGTTATATATGATGCATAATATTAATGAATAAAAGTCTGGATCTACCTAAAACAAAACAACTTAGGAAAGAAAAGATTTTTTTTTGGAATTCAACTACAAAAAAATTTTCAGATAATTTTTTTTGGAACTTAACTAAATTGGATTGAATAACCATAATTTTGTGTTTTTTTTTTAATTAAACTAATTGGAGGAAACTATTTTTTTTAAAATAAAATTTCAGATAAAAAATAAGCTCTAAATTAGAGGAAACTAAATTGTTTGCCTCCAACTTTTTTTACTACTCAGCTCGGTCCATCTTTACTTGTCCGTTATGGACTTGGCACACATCTTAGAAAACAAAAAATTATTGAGATAATTTTCTATATTACTCTTTAAATATAATAGAATTAATATTATAATAAATGCATTAAATAATAAATAATATTTAATAGTAAAGATAAAATAGATAAATAATGAACCGATCTCTCATTGGAGCTTATGCCGGAGAAGATGGAAAACCCTTCCTTTTCATTTCTAGATCTTTCGTAGATTGTTTTTGTTTTCATTTCGGTTTTTTAGATTTTTGTTTCCTTTTTCCGTCAGACCTGTATGGTGGGTTTCCTGTTGTTAGGCCTTACCACTTATGTACATACCTCTCTTCTTTTTGTAATAAATGGCCCAATGACTTGATCTTTATAATTTTTTTTTTACATAAAGCCTTTGATGTTTACCCTAATTACACCTTATCTCATTTTTTATTAAAATTACAAAAATACCCTATTTTTAAAAATTTTCAGATATATATTTTTTTATAAATAGATACATAATATTTGATACATATTCTATAACTGAACAACTGAGCTAAATATGAAAAATAATATATATTTACTTAAATTAGGAGTCAATCACGCTTGTTAACCTTAAATTTAACAATAAATAATCCCATAAATAGATAATCAATTATTCTTTTTATTTTTAAACCATTCTTCTTCCCAATCACATTGCAGTAACATTCATATGCTCTCATCTCATTTTTTTTGGATTTTTTTCAATAATTGTCAATGAATATCTCGGTCTTATTATGAAATTTTGGTATTTTGGTTAGTGATGTCAAGTATGAATGATATTGTCATGACCCGATTTATCAGATCATGATGGCGCCTATAATAACCCACCAGTAGGCAAACCAACCCGTAGTCTGAAACGGCTAGTAACTGACTACTCAACAATATAAGGAAAAGAATGCGAAATAAATGATATAACGATCAATAAATAATAGAATCCCAAAACCTGGTACTATCAGTACAAGAGCTTCTAAATATATTTAAGAGCATAAAAGTGGCCAGCCAAGAAATTATAATGATACAACTTATCTCTGCATTCAATATAGAGAGTAGTCTAATATAATGAGAGAGATGAGTAATACTCCGAATGTTAGGAGTTCATTCTAAGTCTCTGAACCATGGCTGCTCCTCATGATGCACAATCAATGGCGATAACTTTTACTATGATCTGCAGGCTGTAGAAGTATAGTATAAGTACCAAACGAATGGTGCTCAGTAGGTAACTGGCAACTGAGCTCCAAAGATAAAGTAGATATTACATCATATAAACAAAATGAAAACTACACCCAAGAGTCCAGAGCTTATATAACAATTCAATGAGAATAATGAGGGACAATTATCCTGTTCAAGTCTAAGAGTCTAATATAACAAGACTAAGGAAGTATCAAGGTGAACTATCCTATTTCATCCACATTCATCAAATGTCAATACTATACCGTATATCCTAGGCCAATATATGAATGGAGAGTGAAATAAAGATATATAGCAATATACAAGGTCAAGAAATGAATATACAATATAAACAAGCGAACGAAGAGATATGCGGTAGTGCCATAGCTTCATATAGATAGATAGGTATATATACATACAAGTAAACATGAAGTCATATCAAAGAGTAGTCTAGATCATCATATCCCCATTCTAATACCTCATCATGATACTATTAGGATTCAATACTATCATACTCAAGGTTTCTAATCCGCATGGATAAAAATGATATAATCATGTACAGTAATACCATCATAAGATAGAAAAGGCCAAAGACATACCTCAATTCTCAATACCAAATTAGTGTCCCAATATTTCATAAGCTAGCCATACTAATGATCATAACAATGATAATAATAATAATAAAAATAGCGCGAATAACTGATACGCCCAAATTACAACTCTCGTTAGAAAGAGTAAGCAGTCATCGCCAACTATAGAAGCCAACTAGGTTGGGGTCGAATCCCAGAGGGAATACTATGCTAATTAAGTCTTATGATTATTAATGGACGATTGATCAAAGGTTTCGGAGTGAAGGTGGGTTTTGATTTGTTAACAAATATTGTTCTAACTAATGAGTGTTATTGCAGGTTTTAATTATATGAGATTAGACAAACTAGAATTATGTTCACCAAGATGTTCAAGCAGTCAAGGTTGTGAGTTGACCTAAATTTCCAATTTACAATTTCAATTGCAAGAATTATTGAATTATAAAGATCACCCATTCATTTCTAAACCTAAATGGATTATTACTCTTTAATTCTTTCGAACTCAAAGAATGCACTAACTTATTCAATTGGTTTCTCAAGTGGGTTGATCCTGTTAAGGCATCAACTCGTAACCCAAAGGTTAAATCCCTTGAATTCCTTGTAAACCTCCTCTTTTCCCAACATATACTTTTCTACTCAAACAAGTGATGTTCTTGGGTCACCCTTTGAGTTTGCAACCAAGAAAGGTCATGATTATAAAGACGATTTTATGCAATCTCAATTAGTTAAGGGAACTAAGCATCGTCAAAACCCCAATCAAAAAATCACATCAAGGCTCCCATAACCCTAGTTATAGGAGCTTTAGCCACACATCTCAAAAGAAGAAGAAGAAGACATTATTTTGTTCATAAATTAATTCAAAGAATTAATAACAAAAGTTTTCACAATTTTTCTTGATTCCACAATTTTTCTTGATCTTCAGTGAGAATAATGATTCAAATCCTCAAATCCATAATAATAGCTTGTAATCTCAGAGAGTAATACGTACAATGTGTTTAAAAAGATGGAAATAAGATAAAAAATACCTAATCTAAACCTACATTGGGTATTTATATGTTCCCAAGTACCGGGGATTTAAAATTTGAACTCAGTATTGCTGTGTCATAGTTGATGGCCCGTCAGTGGCTTGACGGTTCATCGCTTGGACCATTGCTGAAGGTCCCAAGTTACTTCATTCTGTTTAAGGGGTGACAATCAAGTTGATGGGTCTTCATTGGTTTGACAGTCTGTCACTTGGACCGTCGCTTGATCACTAGAGAAACCACTTTCTATCTCAGCCTGATGATCAAGTTGATGGCCCGTTAGAGGTCTAACAGTCCGTCACTTGGACCATCACTTTGGTTATCCATTCTTCTAATTCTGTTTAGCTTTGACAAACACTGTGACAATCCATCACATGGTTGACGGCCCGTTAGTTTGGTCGTCATTGTCCTTTTTGTTCCTGTTTCTTTCTTTTTTCCAAGGTATCCCCTCAGTTATGTTATTAACCTGAAAACACTAAAATCTAGCATCAAATACAACAAAAGTTGCTTGAAAATGCACAATTATCCCTTGTAAAAGATGTAAAATATTCTGTCAAAAGATGGAACATCAACACCTTTAAGTTAAGACAATTGCTTGTCCTCAAGCAACTCAATACCAAATCGCACGCATGAACAAACACAATGATGGGCATTCAAATATTGAACTAAATTTCATACAATCACTCAACTGTTATCTCACTCATGTGGTCTCAAAATTTCAGGATCTATAACTGACATTATTTACAATTCAACACATACACAACCATAAATATAATATCCCATAGAAATCAACAAAACTAAGTATAACTCAAATTGTCCTCACAGTCAAAGAAGTCCACCACATTATTCATTTAACCTGTGGATGAAAACCAAGACTCTCACTCTCACAAAGGAAGTTGAAAACACAAAATACACACCCATAAGCTTGCCCGTATCATCCAATGTTCCCCTATGGTTGATTTGCAAAGATCAAGAATGTCTTTCTATGGCTTGTAATGAGGTTTCGGTGTTAGGTGAGAACTAATTTTGGGAAAAGTGACTTCAAATTTGAACTTCACTCTCCTTGCCCTTGATTGCTACTCCCAAGACTAATTCTTTTTTAGTTCACTTACAATCCATACTATTCATCCATGATTTCATCATAAACCCAATTTTTAGAGTCTGCATCAGCCACTCTCAACTTATGCTGATGCAGTTAGTTGAGGTGCACAATATCTAACTAGATCAGGGTCAGATGCAATATTTTATTTCAATTCCAAACCATCTACATCAAACTGTTAACTTCCTGACAGTAGCCACCTTTAACTTAGGCATTTTGCCTAAGTTAAGGTGCACGATATCCAAAATGGGACCATGACCAAAGTTAGATTCTAACATTCTAAAGAGAGTAAATCGTAGTTATTGGGAAGGAATAAACACTAACACAAACTCAAAAAGGGCTCAAAAGGGAAAAAATCTTTTTGGTGGGTCATATTTTATGGCTAAGTGTACTAATAATTGAAGGGGGCCTTCTATCCTATCTTATTGAATCAATCACAAGGCAATATCAATGAATCAAGTAAGTTCTAGTTGTACACACTATGCAAGAACTATAACAAACATTCTCACACACAGACAATGAGTTAACAATATTCTATCAATTCTTAGGATTTACATCACATGATCATGCTCACTTTATTTATGCATCCCAATGCCAATCACAGAATCACAAATGGTTGTTTAACATATACTAAGTGACAAGAACAAATAGCCATACAAACATGTTCAAAGTACTTTGCCACATTCATTTATCATCCATACATACAAAAAAGGTGCTAAAAGAAAAGATAATACATAAATATAATCACTTGAACAATATGTACATCATGACAATAAAGAAAAATAAATATGCAACCTAAAAATACCGATTCAACTAGATAGCACACGAGAGGAAAAGAACACATGCAATAAAAACCCCGGTGCTGACCGAAACATAAAAAGTACCAGTATACCTACCCCCATGAAAATGAAATGCTTTATCCTCAAATGCATTAATAATAAAGTACAAAGGAGTGGAATACTTGTAAAACCTCTTAGGTTGATGAGTCAGTCAAATATGGTGAGGCTTCTTTGGCCTCAGGTGCAACAACGTTAACCCTATAGTGGTAGGGGTGCTCAAATCATCTTTCTCTTGGCTCGGAGGTATCTCAAAAGGAACCGAGTCTGGAATTTCCCCTCTAGCTGGGGCTGAACTAGTAGATACTCTTGCTGTTTCATCTGCCATCTTTTTCTGCCTCTTCTCTTTATCTCTCTTCGACCTCTTCACAGCTTTTTTCAAATCTCTGGCTTCCCTTTCTCCTGGTGTCATATCCTATTGCCTCATTCTCCTTAAAGCTTTTCTATCAACACTTTTATCAATTTGCTTTCCCTTATCTTTCAGCGGCCTTCCCATAAGATCAACAAGGCCCTCATCTTCATCGCTGATTATCATGTGGGGTCCAAAGCAGGCTGTGATGGCTGCCTTTTTAGTTCAGTAATGTCAGCTTGTGCCTGCCTAAATTCTTCCACAAACTTTGCAAAATCTGGCAATGATAGCTTGTCCAGCCGCTTGTTTATACGCTCTTCTATGTCATCCATTTTGGCCTGAATATGCTGATATATCCTTAAGGCTTCATCAATGATGCGATCAACAAATGGCTTAAACTGTTTTGCCTATGCGCTCAACTGTTTCTTATACTTTTTCTGTGCTTTAAAAGACTTGGCAAAATTCTCCCGTGTCAGCCTATACTCAGAATATTGAGGCGGGACAGATGCAGTGTCTGAAGTCCTACCCATTGGTGGAATAAATGTTGATCCTACAAAAGTATTAGGCGGCACATAATCAAGCGACAGATATCTTGTAGTAGACAACATCATACCTGTGAGGATCTCAGAAATCCCAGGGGATGGAGCTAACTAGGATTGATAGGCAGGTGGCTTATTAACTCGCATCTTAAATTTCTAATCGTCCTTTATTTTCTCAATGTCCTGCCTATGAGTTACTCGAACCTCATTATTGACCCCTCTGATTAAAGACACATTTTCTTTCTTTCACAGGTCTGTGATCAAACATGGGAATGGCAAAGTGCTTTCCGCTTTGTGTGCCCTAAAAACTAATTCATCAGCAATAATTCGACCAAAGTCAATCTTCAGTCCAACAACTAGACTAGCAACCAACACTACTCTGTGACTGTCCAAGTTAGCATCTCCCCCTGTCGGCATCAAACGTAGTCTAACATTAGTCCACTAAAACTTAACCCAAAAACTGAGAGATGATTTAGCAATGCACTCTTTTGGATTGAGTGTCCATGATAGGTTACCATCATCAGTGATAAGCCTAGATAACCAAGCCTGTAGTTAGACGATGCTCAAGTTCTGGTATAGTAGTCGGTGCCTCATAATTGGGTCCAAATAACATCCTGTTTAGTGTGCAGGCAGAGATATCAATGATGACCTCTCTTACCGGAACTGATTCCCCAAATCTAAAATTTTTGTACCCTTGGGATAGTCCATCTCTACCAGTGACAAATAATTGGTGAAAAACACCCATACGATATTGAGGTAGTAAGTCCCTGGAGGTCTAAAGTCCCTGGAGGTCTACTCATCCATCCTAACTCATACTCATTAAAACACTGCTCAAGTTCTGGGAATTCATGCAGGTTGGAAGTGACAATCTGATGCTCTTCTGAGATGGGCCTCTTTATTTGCCTATTTGCTGTTGGTTCAAGCCCATCAAGATATTTATTCCGTACTATTTCAATTTGCCACCTAATTATTTTCTGTGTTTGAGGGTCTTTGCTTTTAACTATATTGCATCCTCATCTTCCGATGCCTCAACTTAGTCAGGGTTTGATGTGTTAACCTCTTCCTCGTTGGTTCTTGAACTTGTGCTACTACTGCTGCTGTCACTCTCCTCTTCAGACTGGGAGAGTGCCTGATTCATCCCATCCCTTTGTCGAGTGTTGAAGGAAGGAGCCTTTTCACTTAATGCCGACTGATTTCTTCTCTTTTCATGTTGAGTCCTACCACCGCCTCTGCTTATGGGTAGTTTGCGTGCCACTTTTTTGAACAAGGAATCAAGAAATAGTTGGATCAGAATCAGAAAGAATTAATGAAAAATTTAACTTGATGGGTGGGTTGACGGTCCATCGGGGCTGTGACGATCCGTCTCCCTGACCATCAAGTCTTAACCAGTGAAGCAATGATCACATAGCCTTGTGATGGTCACCTTGACAGTCCTTCAGGGGTCTGAAGGTCCATCAGGTTGTCCATCATAGCTAAATCAGTAATCCATTTCTTCAGAAACTTTTTGACGGTCAAAGTGACGGTCCGTCGGGTGTCCGACGGTTTGCCAAGTTGGCCGTCACTTTGATTTTTCAACATAAGGTTTCACTTTGGCAATTTGTCGAACATCTGGAGTATACTACTTAAATATGCACACAACAATGGCCTTAATTCAACATTAAAATGCTAGTTTCACCATTTTTGGTACATGGGTTACACAGACTTCACCTAGAACAATATTTACCAGAGTCCGACTAAATCAAAAGTACAACAATGCAAAAATAAGATAAAGTTCGTTTCAAACATTATTAAAATCACACAAATCACGTTCATCATTCTAAAAAGAAGAGTAAATTTGTGATCATACCTTGTTTTTGCAGTATTCTTCACTACTCTGAAGTTGCAAAAACTTCACAAATAACTACGGCTATTAAATTACTTTATCAATAAGAGACTTAACTTACTTTGTGATGAGAATAAGAGGAGAGATTTGTTTAAATAAGAGAGAATGGGGAAGAGGGAGAGTCCTAAGAGGAGATAAATAGTCCTTGATACTTTGAATGTAGAAAAATTTAAATAGTTTTAGGATTTGAAAGGGTGGCAACATACATAACCGTTTCCTTTTATCATTTAAATATATTTAGATCAGATCAAAATAAACCGATTGGGATTAAATTGAGCTGACCTGACCCTTTAACAATCAGGGTTAAGTTGATGGTCAACCTGATGGTCCATCAGTGTCCTGACGGTTCGTCAACTCTCCCGTCAAACCTTACCATAGACCAAATCTTGCTGCATTATTGCGTCGGTAACACCGACGGTCCGTCAGGCCTTCTGTTAGTTAATTATGGTAGCCAATTTTTGCAACTTCATGTTGATGGTGACTTTGACAGTCCATCAAGGCTATGACGGTCCATCAAGTTGTCCGTCAGTCACTTTCCAGTAACCCAGATTCCTGGATATCATTTGGAATCTTCAGTAATGGTCAGTCAGACCTCTGAAGGCCTGTTAACGTGCCCGTTGGACTTTCTCAAGTTGTTTAACTTCTGATTTTTTGCGTTTTTATTCCTGCAGACTTCCATAAATACTTCAAATTGCACCAAAACAAGAAAATAACTCTAACTACACTTACAATAACAAATTATGGGTTTCCTCCTACTAGCGCCTGATTTAATGTAGCGACATGACTCAGTCATCTCAATTACTTAAACTTCATCGAGATAGACTATACCCAAACACTTAAAAAACTCCATTAGACCAACATATAACTTGACTCATTGCTTGTTGACCTTAAAGATGCTTCCATATTTATTTTCAAGTTCGACTACTCCAGATGAGTAGATGTGTGCAACTTTAAATGGGCTTAACCACTTCGACCTAAGTTTACCTGGGAAGAGCTTCAGTCTGGAGTTGAAGAGTAATACCCAATCGCCTTTCTGAAAAATCCCTCGTTTTAATCCTCTGATCGTGATATTTCTTTATTCTTTCCTTTTACAGGTCTGCTCTTTCATATGCCCCAAGATAGAGTTCATCCATCTTATTCAGCTGTCCCAGTCTTAGCTTTACTGCCTCCTTCCAATTCAAATTTAACCTCTTGAGTTCCCATAAATCCCTGTGTTATAGCTCTATCATCAAATGACATGCTTTTCCATAGACCATATGGTACGGCGACATCCCAATGGGTGTCTTGAAAGAAATCTGATACGCCTACAAGGCATCATTGAGATTTCGAGACCAATCTTGCCTACTTGCGTTCACTATTTTGGCTAGGATGACCTTTATATCCTGATTCAAAATCTCCACTTGTCCACTGGTCTGTGGATGGTATGGAGTTGATACTTTATGCTGTTTTACCCCATATTTTTCCAAGATATCTAGAACACTTTGTTGCAAAAATGAGATCCTCAGCGCTTATGATAGTATGTGGTGCTCCAAAGCGAGAGAAGATATTCCTTATGAGAAAAGTAGCCAATCTCTTACCTTCGTTGTCAGCCAGAGCCACAGCTTTTATCCATTTGGATACATAATCTACAACAACCAAGATATATTTCAACCCATAGGAACTGACAAAGGGTCCCATGAAATCAATACCCAAGACGTCGAATAATTTAACCTCTAGTATTTTTGTCATAGGCAACTCATGGTGCTTCAAAATTGAGCCTTGCCTCTGACACTGGTCGTATCTCTTCACAAATTTGTATGCATCCCTGAACAAGGTTGGCCAATATATCCGCTTTGTATCACTTTCCTTGCTGTATGATCACCTGCATGGTGACCTCTGACTGGTGAAGCATGGCAAGCTTCCAAAATGTTTAACATATCAACTTTTGGGATACATCTTCTGATAATATTTTTATCACACCACCTGAATAGATATGGCTCATCCTAGAAGTAACTTTTGGCATTATGGAGGAATTTTTTTTTCTGATGAAAGGAAAAATCTTCAGGAATAAGATTGGTTACCACATAGTTGGAAAAGTTTGCATACCAAGGTACTCTTTCAAGCACAACAACAAGGATATTCTTATCAAGGAATGCATCATCAATTTTGCATTTATCAGTGATTTCCCGATCTTTCTCAAGTCTGGATAGATGGTCTGTGACCTGATTTTCACATCCTTTTTTGTCTTTGATCTCAAAGTCAAACTCTTGTAAAAGTAACACCCATCTGATTAACCTTGGTTTTGCATCCTTCTTTTCCATCAAATATCTTAAGGCAGCGTGCTCTGTATGAACCACCACCTTAGTTCCCAACAAATAAGCACAAAACTTCTTAAAAGTATAGACAACCGCAAGAAGTTCGTGCTCAGTAACAGTGTAATTCTTCTGCACCCCATTCAATGCCTTGCTTGCATAGTAAATGGTGTGGAACAATTTTTCTTTCTTCTGGACAAGAAAAACCCCAAGTTCTACTCCACTTACATCACATATTATTTCAAAACACTTAGACCAGTTTGGAGCAACAATGACAGGGGGAGCCACAAGCTTCTCTTTAAGGCATTTAAATGCCTTCCTGCAATTATCATCAAATACAGACTTAGCCTCCTTCTCCAATAATTTGCATAGTGGATTAGCAATTTTGAAAAAGTCCTTAATAAACTAGTGGTAGAATCCGGCATATCCCAAGAAACTATGAAACCTCTTCACAAAGATAGGAGGGGGTAGTTTCTCTATCACCTCTACTTTTGCCCGGTCAACCTCAATATCTTTGGATGAAATTCGATGTCCAAGCATAATGCCCTCCTTCACCATAAAGTGACATTTCTCCCAGTTCAGCATAAGATTGAATTCCTTGTATCTCTGTAGCGCTCTACTCAAATTTACCAAACATAGCTCAAACAAGTCACCCACTACAAAAAAATTATCCATGAACACCTCCAAGGTCTCCTCCACCATGTCAGAGGAAATAAACATCATGCACCGTTGGAATATGGCGGGTGCATTACATGAACCAAATGACATCCACTTGAATGAAAATGTGCCATACGAGCACGTGAATGTTGTCTTCTCCTGGTCTTTGGGAGAAATCAAAATCTGGTTGTATCCCGAATACCTATTTAGAAAGCAGTACCAACCCCTTCTTGCCAGGTGATCAAGCATTTGATGCATGAAGGGAATTGGAAAATGATCCTTCAGAGTCCACGAGTTTAACTTCTGATAATCCATAAAAACTCTCCACCCAGTGACTGGCCTAAGTAAAATTAACTCGTTCTTCTCATTAGAGACCACAGTCATGCCCCATTTCTTGGGTACACATTGCACAGGACTCACCTACTTGCTTTTAGAGATGGGGTACACTACCTCTACGTCAAGCCATTTAATGATCTCTTTTTTAACCATTTCTTGTATCGGTGGGTTTAATCTACTTTGATGCTCAATAGGTGGTGTGAAATCTTTCTCAAGCTGAATTTTGTCTGTGTATATACCCAGAAGAATACCAATAATATCGATAATAGTCTATCCTATGACCCTTTTGTATCTCCTAAGCACAGAGATAAGGGCTTTAACCTACTGCTCACCCGAATCTGCTGCGCTAATCATAGGTAAAGTGTTTCCACTGTCTACAAACACAGACCGTAGATGGCCCTGTAACTCCTTCAACTCCAACACCGGTGGCTCTTTAATAGATGACTTAGCCGATGGTGTTGGAAAATTTTTGAGGTCTAAATCCAGCTTCATGGGAGCATATGAATATGATCCCATTCCTTTCAGGGCACATACTTTCTCCTCATATTCTTAAATACCTTGGCTATCAAAGTTTATCAAGACCGCAACAAAAGTTTCAACAATAAATTTTTCTTCGATCGGCACCTCTCGCTCATCTTTATAATAAACATCGACAATGTTGAATACACTCATATCATTGTGTTTCTTCATTTACTGGCACACATCAATTTGAACTACGTCATCATTGAGCCTAAACTGCAGCTCATTTTCCTGTAAGTCAATCAACACACTCCCAGTTGCGAGACAAGGTTTACCCAAGATTACAGGCACCTTGAAATCCACCTCACAATCCAGGATCAAAAAATAAGTAGGGAAAATAAAACTGTCCACCTTTATGAGCACATCATATAATATCCCAACTGGTTGCTTCACTGATCTGTCTGCCATCACAAGTCTCATGTTAATGGGTGTGGGAAATCCCAAACCTAACTTCTTATAAACTACTAGTGGGATCAGATTAATACTTGTCCTAAAATCATACAGGGCCTTTGTAAAATCTAGGTAAATACACGGGATGGTAAATGCTCCAGGATTCGCTTTCTTTTGCACTAAGGATCTTGTAGAAATAACACTACAATGGTGAAGATTGTCCACTGGTTCATAGCTCACCATCCTTTTCTTTGTAACAAGATCCTTCATAAATTTAGTGTAACCAGGTATTTGTTCCAGTGCCTCCACCAAGGGCACATTCACAGTCAACTATTTCAGCATTGCCATGAACTTGCTAAATTTCATGTCACCCACCTTTTTATTCAATCAATGAGGAAATGATGGAAGTGGTTTTGGCATTACTTTAACTGCTGCTTCTCCCTCATTTCACTTATCTTTTTTCTCCCTTATCTTTTTCTAACTCATTAGTCTTCTGATGGTTAGATGGAGTGTCACTAATATCCAGCTTCTCAGACTTTACTGGATGGTCTTCTTCTACTTACTCATCCAACTCTACCACATCATCAATCACAGGCCTACCCATAGAAGGTCCTGGTAATACTTTACCACTATGGGTAGAAATCGCTATATAAGACCCATCATTCCAAGGGTTTTGCATAGTGTCACTCGACAATATACCATTCTTTCTCTGATTAAGTGCCACTAAAAATTGGTTTATCTGTTGCTTCAGATATTTTATTAAAGTTGAATGTGAATCGAACAACTGACTCATAGAGAATATGTCACCCTGAACAACTGACTCATAGAGAATATGTCACCCTTCATCATTTTCATACCAACATTCGTTGACTCCACCCCTTTCAATAACTTCTCCATCATGTCCTCCATGGACATCTTACCCAAACTAGTTGCAGCACTATCATAATTTCCAGGAGGCACATACAATCTACTCCTGTCATTTTTATTTTTCCATCTCCCTTGGTCATGATCTCTGTAACTAGATTTATCATAATAAGTCCGACCTTGATTACCTTGGCTATTGCCTCGGAAATCCCTCGGTTGTTTAGATAATTAGCTTCTTCCTCAAAATCAGAATCAGCTCTACCTTATGACCCAATAATTTTCACCCTTTCAGTCTTCCTAGATAGCAAATGCTTTATGAGCAGATCCATCTGGGTCTTCATGTGTGCCATATCTTGGTCGTGCTCTTCCTCTTTCCGTCGCTAGTCTGCAGACATACCACTAGACATAGTAGAGCTTGCTATGACATAATCCCTGGTATGCCAAGCTCTACTAGTCTTAGTCAATTGCTCCAACATATATGTAGCTTCAGTGAAAGTAAGCTCCATAAATTCTCCCCCTGCAACATTATCTACGGTTAGATTAGTGATGGAGTTTAAAGCTCTGTAGAATGTCTCCATCAAATGCTCATAAGTCATTTTATGGTTAGGGCACTATGTCAACTTCTTCTTGAATCTCATCCAAGTCTCATGGAGTGCCTCATTTGGTAATTGCTTGAAGTTGCTAATATTATCCCTCAACTGTAACATCCTGGAAGGTGGAAATAACCTTTCTAGTAAAGCTCCTTTCAACTGCCTCCAGTTTGTTATAGAATTGGGAGCCAATTAATTCAACCACATTGTTGCCTCTCCAGACAAAGACAACGAGAATAACCGCAATAAAATTGCATTCTATCCAACTCTAGGGTTGTCAAAGTTTTGCATATATTGATGAAGTTCACCAAGTGCATATTTGGGTCATCCCTTGAAAGTCCACCAAACAACCTTTTGAGGTTAAGCAACTGTATCATGGTGCTTGTGATGTTGAACTTTACTCCTGGTGCTAATGGTGGTGGAATAATTGATCCTGTGGAACTAGCCTCATCCAAATCTTTGTCATCTTCCTCACCAGCTGCAAACTGCACAACAGGTTGGCGGTTTGCTCTTTCTCTAGCTACCCAATTCTTATTCACTGGCGCAACTATATTCTCAGCATGCCTCCTGTTTACAGGGTTAATCAGATCATCATCTCCTAAGTCGTCCTCAACTGGGTTAGGAACACTAGCTGGCTAACCATTATTTTGTTCATTTAATTGAGCTCTGGCTAAGACAGCTAGTCTATCTACTTCTTGTTAATCTTTTATTTTGCCAATTAATTAAGGTTTCGGATGATATAGTAATAATGGTTATCCTGACCTCCTCGTACTTGTCATGCAAAATAAAGATCCTGTAATGAATAAAAACAACAAATAAAAGTAAAATTAGGAACTTAACCAAGGGCTCATTTGTTTGCACTTAATAGAGGTGTGAATCTGAATGGTTCAAAATTCAGACCATTAATTGCATTTGTTTTTTATTAAGATTATAACTCTTAATAGGTCTGAATAGGTCTTAATCATTTAGATCTAGAATCAAGTCTTAATAAGTCTGAAGAGGAATTCTGGTGTTGGATAATATTTACCACCACTATATTCATAATCACCAGTCATCACCACTAACCACCTCTGCCACCACCGCCATTGTCAACCACCACCCACCACCACCAACCATCTACACCATCATAACAATCATCAATAACAAATATCGTTACCAACCACTATTGTCAACCACTACCACACCTACTATCTCTATTATTCTAATTATATTCACTTCCACCACCACCGTCCATAGCTCCACCATCATCAACCACTATCGGCCAATCCCTATTATCGACCAACTCATCTATCACAACTAACACCACCGCTAACTACCACTAATACATCACAACCTCTACATATTCTTTGGCAGCCACCACCATTATCACTATTAATGCCACCTCTACCATTACTTCAACCACTACCATCGCTATAATTTATCTCTACTGACAATCATCTCCACCATCACAACTAACAACATCTTCAACTAGCACCAACATATTGTCAAACCATCATGCATTCATTTTTCAGCCATCACAATCAACACTTCCAACTACTAACATCAAGTAACATTACATCACAACCACCACCACCACCACTATCAACTACCACTATCATAATAGTCACTACAATACCAACCATCACCACCAATATTACTAATCACTAACATCAATCATTGTCACTGTAACCACCATTATAAACCATCTACACTATCACTAACAAACATAAATATTTTTTTCAATCAAATATAATTTTGTTGTATTAAATTGCATACTTTTCTAATATATAATTAGTTTTTTTATTTGAATTGGATTTTTATTTTATTATATACACAAATAATATTTTTTTCATATTTAGATGAAAAAAAAAACAGTCTTAATCATTCAGTTTTCACATCCAGAGACAACATCTTAATCATTCAGATGTGCATTCAGATTCAGACCTCTCAATCTTAAAAAAAATGAATACAACCCAAATGTCAATTAACACTCATAAACTTGATTGACAACCTATTCTCTGGCAATGATGCCAAAATTTGATACGCCCACAACTCTCGTTAGAAAATGTAAGCGATCGTCGTCAAATATAGAACCCAACTAGGATGGGGTCGAATCCCACAAGGAATACTGTGCTAATTATGTCTTATGATTATTAATGGATGATTGATCGAAGGTTCCAGAGTGAGGGAGGTTTTGATTTGTTAACAAGTATTGTTCCAACTAATGAGTGTTATTTCAAGTTTTAATTCAATGAGATTAGACAAACTAGGATTATGTTCACCAAGATGTTCAAGCAGTCAGGGTTGTGAGTGGACCTAAATTTCCAATTTACAGTTTCAATTGCAAGAATTATTGAATTCTAAAGATCACCCATTTGTTTCTCAACCTAAATGGATTATTACTCTTTAATTCTTTTGAACTCAAAGAATGCACTGACTTATTCAATTGGTTTCTCAAGTGGTTGATCCTGTTAAGGCATCAACCCTTAACCTGAAGGTTAAAGCCTTTGAATTCCTTGCAAACCTCCTCTTTTACCAACATACACTTTTTTACTCAAACAAGTGATGTTCTTGGGCTCACTAATAACGCTCAAACTATACCACTCTTACGAGAGAGTAAGCGGTCGTTGTCAAATATATAACCCAAGTAGGTTGGGGTTGAATCCCATAGGGAATATGATGTTAATTTAAGTTGTTCGTGAGTCAATCAACTGATAGTTAGCAGTTTTCTGTAAATGGGGTTTTTTGAAAGGGTAACAAGTAATTATTTCTCAATTTAGTGTTAGTGTTTGTAATCAATATTATATGAAAAACCAGATTTATGTTCACTATGAGTGTTGGTATTTGACAGACACTAGTAATGGTTCAAGATTATTGTGGTAGGTTGGAACGATAGATTATCCTTGTCGAAGTAATGTCTAAATGTTTCTCAACCTATTTAGACATTTAATTTCCTAATTCTTTTGAACTTAGGGAGTTTATATTTCATAACAAGATGTTGTCTCAAGTTAATTAACCTTGTTACAACGTTAATTATAAAATGAAAGTTTGATGCTTCCAAGTCCCTGTTGATAATTCGCTTCCTACTAGGGTTGATTTCTTATTTCAAGCAAATCACTAGTAGGCATGACCTATCATTTGCAACCAACAGATAATATGTAAACCATAGGAATTACCAAGGAGTTCCTACTACCTTTAGAATCTTGAACACCTAGTTACTTTACAAAACCAAACCCATAGAACCCACAACTCGAGTTAAAGAAATTAGCTACTCATAATGTAAAAAGCAACAAGACAATTTGTATTCATAATTTGATAAATGATAACTTACAGAATAATGAATATCAACAAGTGTTTCTTATATTAGATCGCAGTAGAAATCCTAAGAAAATTATGATAACAATCTTTTAAAAGTTGATTGTAAAGTTACAAATAAAACTAGAGAAAAAATAGTGTAAGTTCGTGAAGTTCAAGATGAATGTCCCCACCCCCTAATAAAACCTAAGAAACTTTCCTTAAATACCAAGAGCTAAATTAGGAATCAAATCAAAGAATACAACTTTTTCTCGCACAACTGACGACGAAGTATGACGCCTTATCAGGAGTCTGATGACTTATCAAACATTGTCGTCAGCTCCTCCTCCAAGTTTGATGATCTCTGCCTTAGGCTGATTGCAACTCCTGATGGCTTATCTGAAGTCTGATGAATTATCAGAAATATCATTATATCCTCTTCCACTTTCATGATCTCTGCCTTAGGCTAATGATATTCTTGATGGCTTATCAGATACCTGACGACTTATCAGGGGATGTCGTCACACTTCTGCTTTAACTTCCTCACACTGTCTACAACTGACGATGACTATGATAACTTATCATAAATTTGACGACTTATTAGATAAGTCATCAACTACACTTTCATGGCCACTTGTTCCAAATTCACCTCTTTTGCTCTTATTGTCTTTGGTTTTCTTGCATCTTGACTTTCCTACATTATCAAAGAGAAAACAATCTAAAATGACAAAAGTTGATTAAGACTTTAAAATTATTTCTAGTTAAAATCCTCAAATGTGTTAGCATTAGCTCACACATCAACACCCTCAACTTAAAACAATTGTTTCTCCTCAAGCAACTTAAACATAACTAAGAGGATACAAAGCACATTCGGCAGTCAATCATTCATTTTAGCTCAAAACATATTTACCATCTCCAAGGTCAATCATCTCAAACTCAACTGTGTATATTACTGAAAAGCAATAATGCAACACAAAGGAATCAAGCTATGGCATCAACTTAGCAACAACAACCATGCATGTACCAATATTACACTACCCAAACAAGTTAGCAACTAGCAACATAACCAGTGTGCCCTTACAAAAAATAAGTCCCTCCTCACATATATATGAACTCAAGCATGTCAATATGGGGACGATCAAAAGGCACTCACTCTCAGAAAGAAGTTCCAGTCAATGTATTCCCAATACCATAGACTTGCCCTTATTTTTGTTACCGAAGTTTTCAGATAGCTGAATTAAGATCACTATAGGATTTTTCTTTGGCTTGTAATATAGACTTGGGGATGGTATGATATATAAGGACATTTAAAGTGACTAAACCTCCTTGGCACTACAAAAGTTTTAGGGGTCCTACTTATTTACCTTTGCCTTATTTCTCCCTTTCTTGATTAAAATACATTCAAGATGGGTGCAGTTTTTATTCATTCATTTTCTTTTTTTCACAACTTTTCTTTTCTCATTTTTTTCTACCACACCCAGCCTTGTATATTTTATTTTTGTATCACCCTTTTTCATACTCACTTTACATCACGCACCCCTATAATAGCCACCCTCAACTTAGGCGATTTTCCTAAGTCAAAGTGCACAATGTCCAAGGAGGACCAAGGCCAAAACAAGTTCAGACCAAGGCCAAAACAAGTTCATTGTGATACAAATGGGAAGGTGATAGGTATAATAAAAAGAATAGACCTTTATGCTCAAAATCAGGATCAAGGGATATTATTCACACATGGAAGGTCATCAAGGCTAAAAATGGACTAATATCTATGATCCTTTCCTAACCGATATCCTAAAACCAAGGCAAGACCCACCAAGCAAGTTCTGAATTTAACACACAATGGGAACTAGGTAGTATCTCAAACACGCATGGCATAAAGGTACATCACAAGATACTACCCATTCGGTTCATGCAATTATTTACAGTAATTATCATGTCCCTAGTACTAATGCCATAAAAAGATTCACAACAGTTACATATAGATGTACATCACACAGTTACCAGATAGACAATTGGAGAGTTATTTATCATTCCAAGATAAATCAACAAAAATATGCCAGTTGTCCTAGATATTTATCAGGAGTCTGATGACTTATCAGACATTATCATCAGCTTCTCCTCCAAGTTTGATGATTCCTGCCTTGGGCTGTCGGCAACTCCTGATGGCTTATTAGAAGTCTGACGACTTATCAAAAATGTCATCATCTCCTCTTCCACTTTTATGATCTCTGCCTTAGACTGACGACATTCTTAACGGCTTATCAGACACTTGACAGTTTATCTGGGGATGTCATCACACTTCTGCTCCAACTTTCTCAGATTGTCTACAGCTGATGATGACTCTGATAGCTTATCAAAAATTTGACGACTTATCAGACAAATCGTCAACTACACTTTCATGGCCACTTGTTCCAAATTCACCTCTTTGATCTTATTGTCTTTGGTTTTCTTGCATCTTGACTTTCCAGCATTATCAAAGAGAAGACAATAAAAAATGACAAAGTTTGCTTAAGACTTTACAATCATTTCTAGTTAAAAGCCTCAAATGTGTTAGCATTAGCTCACACATCACTCACCCTTCAAGTTTGCAACCAAGAAAGTTCATAATTATGAAGAGGAGTTTATACAATCTCAATTAGTTAAGGGAACTAAGTATCCTTACAACCCCAATTAGCAAATCACATCAAGGCTCACATAACCCTAGTTATGGGAGCTTTAGCCACACATATCAAAATAAAAAAAAGAAAACATTGTTTTTTTCATAAATTAATTCAAAGTATTACTTACAAAATTTTCCACAATTGTTCTTGATCTTCAGTGAGAATAATGATTCAAATCCTTAGATCCACAATAATAGCTTGTAATCTCAGAGAGTAATACGTATAATGTGTTTCAAAAGATGGAAATAAGATAAAAGATACTTGATCTAAACCTATACTAGGTATTTATATGTTCCTAGATACTAGGGATTTAAAATTTGAACTCAGCATTGCCGTGTCACAGTTGACCGCCAAGTTGACTGCCAATTGCTTGGACCGTCGCTGAAGGTCCCAAGCTGCTTCATTCTGTTTAAGGGGTGATAGCCAAGCTGATGGGCCATCACTGGTCTGATGGTCCGTTATTTGAACTATCGCTTGATCACTCGTGGAACCACTTTCTGTCACATCCTGATGGCCAGTTTGATGGCCCATCATAGGTCTGATGGTCCGTCACTTGGACTATCACTTGGGTTATCCATTCTTCCCATTTTGGTTAGCTTTGACGGACACTTTGATGGTCTGTCACATGGTTGACAGTCCATCAGTTTGGTCTTCATTCTCTTTTTTGTTCCTATTTCTTCCATTCTTTCAAGTTATCCCTTGAGCTAAGTTCTTGACCTGAAAATACTAAAATCCATCATCAAATACAACAACAGTTGCTTGAAAATGCACAATTATCCCTTGTAAAAGATGTAAAATATTCTGTCAAAATCCGAAACATTAATAACTGGCTACTCCGAACAACCAAATACCTAGCCGAGCCTATGCGTACCCCCATCACTCCAGACTCGAAAGGTTCAATCAAAACACAATAAAACATGGCATATTCTTCACCCATGTTTATGTAACCATCCCATACCGGCTGATAGACATAGGTGCATACTGGTGATAGGCGATGTGCATCCAAGAGTGAAGTCAAGGTACACAATCAATATCACAACTCATCATAATCGTCTTCATCAGGACCATCGTCATTCTAATCATTCTCCGACCTTGTCGGGTATCAACATATCATCATAATATCCTCCAGCCTTGCCGGGTATCAATGTCATCATAATATCATCTTCCTGTCTTACTGGATATCAATATCATATCAGTATTCTCTGTTCTATTCAAGTATCAATATCACAATATTATCTTCCGACCTTGCTGGGTATTAATATCACATTAGTATCCTCTAGCCTTGCCGGGTATCAATATCAAAATAATATCCTTCAGCTTTGATGGGTATCAATATCACAATAGTCATTATAGAATAAGATATACTAATATACTTAGGAACATGATCATATCACCAGAAAGTATATATCTAGTCAATACTTTTCAACTACTCTTCATTATCTAACCAACGCTTATTATAATAAAACCATTAGTTCACTAGTCATCACATGACCTCTAGTTATCGTTGACACCTAATTTTTTCTCTCCACAACTAAGTTTGATTCTGAGTTTCTTCAATTTTAAGTAAAATTACAATATTTATTTTATTCGAATAAAAAGTTTTTCAAATTATTTATCTTAGTAATTTGGTCATTTAAGTAGCGATGATATCTCATTGTATTTAATTACATGAAATTATATAATTTTGTTACTTAAGTATTTATTTTATGAAATATCGGATTAATCAAAGCGTATCTTGAAAATTAATTCAAATGGATAAAATCTTGATTTAAATATGATTTGTTCTAAAAAATAATTTATTTGGAGAAATATTTATTTGATTTTATCTAATCAATAAGTTCAGGATTAAAGAAAGTATTAATTCATATCGAATTTCAATTTAATTTTGCCAATCTATTAGATTTGACAATAATTGAAATCAAATTGTCCATAATTGCAATGCAATCAACCAATTTCTTTTTGATTTGATCAAAATTAAATAAATTTGGCTAAATTTTAAATTTCACTGGGGTTATATTTTAAATAACCCCAAAATTCTAAAAAATGACCAAAATCTACCCAAATAACAACAACCCACCGAAACCAAAAATTCCAATTTTTGAAATTAAAAATTTATACTATATGATACAATTCCACATCAACCTTGTCTTTTTTCCATTTTGAAATTCAAAATTTGTACTAGATTGTACAATTTCTCTCCAACCTTGTCCTATTTCCATTTTGAAATACAAAATTTGTACTAGATGTACAAATCCCCCTAACCTTGTTCTTTTTTTCATTTTGAAATTCAAATTTATACTAGATTGTACAATTCTTCCTCAACCCTGTCCTTTTTTCATTTTTTAAAATTCAAAATTTGTATTAAATTATACAATTCCACCTCAACTTATCCTCTAACAAACCTATTTCTCAATTTTAAGTTCCAAAACACCCCTAAATTCTTTCTTCCACATTGGTGGATGAAAAAAAATTGAATTTCCATTATTTCCTATAAATACTACCGCTATTTTAGAGGAAAAAAAAGACTCAAACAGTGCGAATAACTTTTGAGCAAATAGTTAAATTTTTCTTCTTTAGTAAAAATTTTCAAGCGGTAGTCTAATCGGGGTTCTTGAAATATTGCTTTCCAGTGGTGATCAAGGCTCTGAAGAAAGCTTGAAGTCCCGTTTTTCTACCCCAAAAAAGGTAAACACACCTTTTCTGTTTCAGATTTATTATCATTTTTTTCTTTATCTCCTTCTTCTTTGTAGTTCGTAGTTGTAATTGATTTGCTGGGATTATTTGCTGTAGATGGCCTTGAAGACCATAGGACGTTGTGGTATCGATATTATGATTATTTTTATTTTCATGATATAAAAATAAGCTAGCAATCATTGAACGTGTTTCTGTGGCTTTATTCTTTGATTATTATGAATAAAGTTTCAATATTTGCTTAAAAAATGTGTTCATGCCTTGTTTAAACTCATTGTTGGTGGATATGTTTGTTTTAAGCATGTAAATTTTTTTTTTTTTATGTTGAACAGAATAGTTAATATTGATTGTTTCACCTTTTGACCTTATTCTTTGATTATTATGGATAAAGTTTTGATCTTTTCTTAAAAAATATACTTATGCCTTGTTTAAACTCATTGTTGGTGGATATGTTTATTTTTAGCATGTAAAATTATTTCTTTTATGTTGAAAAGAATAGTTAATATTGATTGTTTTGCCTTTTGGCTTTATTCTTTGATTATTATGGATAAAATTTTGATCTTTGCTTAAAAGACGTATTCATTCCTTGTTTAAATTTATTATTGGCGGATATGTTTGTTTTTAGCATGTAAACTTGTTTCTCTTATGTTGAAAAAATAGTTAATTAGTTAAGTCAAGAATTTGTCATTTGCTTACTAATTATTTTAATGGATTTCTAAATCCTCATATAAGAGATGAAGTGATAGCTTTATTTTCTATCCAAGATGTTTATTCCTCTTTGCTTTGCATGTTTTCTGGTCAAAATGATGAGAAAGTTCATACTTTTGTGGCTAAATAGAATTATTTAGATATTTTTGAGTCATGCATAGTATGATTGTTGAACGATCTTTCACTTTTAGAGATGCTAAGCTTTTAATCTAATTTTCTTACTCCGAATTGTTATATGTGCTCTTTGTGTGTGTAAAAAATTGATTCATGTCTCTCTTTGATTCATAATATCAAAAGAGAATCAACCATGTCTTAGAAAGATAAATCATAGGTCGTTACATATTTTACGTAAAGTTGGCCATGATTTGGATGTATGAATCATTGTTAATGTCACCTTAGTTGGAGTTTAAGGATTTCCTTTCTTAAAATTTAGCCTCTGTCTTCTTCTTTGTTATATAGGTTAGTTTCCTTTTTGTTGGATAATTTGATTTGCTTTGATATCGCAGTTTGCTATTTTTTTATGCTTGAGAATGCTATTTTTTCCATTTAATCATTTCTCAATTAAGTGCAAAATTTTCCAACACGTATTAATTTCCGTATCTTTTTCTTCACATGAATTTGCTTTGGTGTCCAAATGAACTCCTTTCCCCCAGTATGTCGTTATGGACCAATGAGGTCCACCTCTTTGAAGATTAAGTCTAAAATTCGATTATATGGTGTGCGGGTGCTAGAGATAGACGAAGAAGGAAAATGGGTCAAAACTCATTGATGAGGTCACTAGGAGACTTGAAAAGTCTCGAACTTTATTATTGTCTTGTTTTTATTTATTTATTCATTTGATCATTTATTTATTAATTCATTTGGGGCTTCAAAGCCAAATTTGTAATCAAATACAGATAAAACATATTTTGGGCCCTAAAGGTCTTAAAGATAGTTTAGGACAAGTTGTGGGCCCAAATCCTGAATGATTAGATTATGACAGTTATGGGACAAAAGCCCAAGTATTTAGATTAGGATAGGTGACAATGGACCTAAAACCCAAATTATCTTAGGACATGTTTATTGATTTGGGTCTAGTAGCCTAAGTCTTCTGTTCCCCCCTTCCCCCTTTACATGCTAGTTGTTATTAATTTGCTTAGACTTAGTTAAATTCCTTACTAAGTCATCAAAATTTATTTTAGAGAAAATGCTCTGTTTCCACCCTAAACTATTTATGACATTGCTGAGACACACCCGAACTTTAGGAGGCCCTATTACCCTTGGACTAATTAAAAGCATATTTTTGGCAACCTTAGTGCCTATGTGGCATATACGTGGCACATACATATGCCTACGTTGATTCACTGATGTGCCACGTAGGCACTAAGGCTAACAAAAATACTCTTTTAGTTAGCCGGGGGGGGGGGGGGGATAATAGGACCCTCTTAAAGTTTGAGTTTGTCTCAACAATTTCATGTATAGTTCAAGGTGGAAACAGAGCATTTACTCTTTATTTTATACAAGTCTTTTCCTAAAATCTTTTTTTTTTTTTCATAAACCAACTTCTCTTTTTCAAAGTTAGTCAAAGGTGATTTTCAAATAGTTCGGATAGCCGCAAGTTAGTGGACATTTTAGGTGCCTTAAAAACCTTTCTAAGATGTTAATAAAAACCTCTTACCTGAGATTTTCTTAAAAAACTAAGTCTTTATTCTGTTTTAAGACTTAGGATTTTACTTAAAAGTTTTCTTAATTTCTTTTTAAATAAATTAAGTGGTGACTCTGTAATTTCTTAGATTGTTTTGAAATTTTCTTTAAAGTTTTGAAATAGTTTAAAAAGTCAAAATCAATATTTGCCAATCCTTCAAAACCGAAAAAGGGCAAAAACAGATATCAGCCTAAACATTAACCTTATTCATAGGGTAACAACTAACCATTATTTATCAAATAGCCAACATCTAGCATCTGGCCAAGGTTCATCACTAGACCATAATCGCCATTTATCCACTATTCAATATTATCAACTAAACAACATATATCCACTAAACATTATTAGACAACACATAACCACTTATCATTAACCATCCTTTATTAACTGACATCATACATTAACTAACCATTGTTAACCAACTAATCCTCATTTAACTATTCATTAATCAACCATTTAGCAGTTATTCATCATTATTAACTAGTCATCTGTTATTACCAATATCACTTATTATCTAGCCTCATTAATACACAACTCTTCATTCTAACAACTAATCGACATTATAAACTTAGTCGCCAATATCACTAATCTTCACCTAAGCTAAACCCGACATCATCATTAGCCACGTATCAACCATCGATAGCTACCATGTTTCAATTAAGCAAGACTCATTAATTAATACATTTAATTCCTAGCCACCAAGTGCTATAGTCTCCTAATAGACAACTAACTACCACATAGCTTAACCCTTACTTAAACAGAACAGTCATAAGATCGTATTTTATCTAGAATCACATAAGTTACTGATATAATAACCATAAAAGTACCAAATCTACGCATGCCATCACTAGTATCCAATCAAATAAGTCCTAAGCAATATACCACATCTTTCTCCATCCCATACATGAGAGATGTGTATATAAAACCTGTATATGAATCCATAAACTGTAATCGTATCCTTTACAATGATAAAAGCTTCTCGAATATCCAGTCATTATCATAAATTGCCCTTGGCCCAATAATATATCCAAACTAATCACAACATCATAATCACGGCCTTAGGCCCATATACGTATCCGAAACTCATATCGACAATCATATTTATAAGCCATAACATATCTATAATTATCTCACATATAGGATGTATCTCACATCTAGGAGACATAATATCAATAAGCATATCACCTCTATTAGACATCTCATATCTATAGGTCATACATCATGACCAAGAAGAAAATCATCTCTATAAGCCCATTAATTATAACTGAGAGGAAAAACATCTCTATAGACCAAATATCATTAGTGAAAGAAAAATTTATCTCTATGGGCCAAATATCATAACTAAGAGGAAAATGCATCTCTATGGGTCAAATATCATAACTAAGAGGAAAATGCATCTCTATGGGTTAAATATCATAACAAGAGAAAAATGCATCTCTATGGACCAAATATCATAATTAAGAGGGAAATGCATCTCTATAGGCCACATATCATAATTAAGAGGAAAATGCATCTCTAAGAGCCACATATCATAATTAAGAGAAAATAACATCTCTAAACGCCCAATACCACATCTAAAGGAAATTAACATCTCTATAGTCCATTAACCATAATCCGACAAAAATCATCACAATATATCAATTCACCAAGTAAATCTCACAAATAAGGCTTATTAGTCTCAACTAGGCCTACTATCTGCAACTAAGCCCATAAAGGCTAACACAAGTCTTGGCCTAAGTGGGCCAGATGATCCCATTTCTAATCCTCAATCTTCATATTTAGGCAAACTATGCCCAAAACTAGGCTAAGGTATCTAGTTCAAATTCTAGATGTCAAGTAAGCCATAACTAATACTAAAATAGGAAATTCATCTAGAAACATGGGCAGTTATATCAATTCTACCCCAAGATACGGTTTCAAGATCACTAGATTAGCCTAACTATGGTCAATTAGACTAACCATGATTCCAACACTTGGACCACATACAAACCTTGCATCATAACATTTCAATACTACAAATAAATTCAATCTAGAGAGAAGACAATAGGTTTCTAAAAGGGTCATAAATATACTACCTAACGGGTCCAAAACCCTCATCTAATTCCCTAAACATCAACAATCAATATTAGGTTATTTATTCATAATCAAGACTAACATTCATATTCACATGCCATACATAACACACATCATCTTTGAAGATAATAGTAGGCAGAAGCCTACCTCAAGGCTGAACCGCAAACCTCACATCATGTACCACATGCCCATGTTCACTTCACAATACCCAACATTTTATCATGCTATCAAAATCATAATCTATTCATCAATACGAGTCTAACGATACCCATATTGCACTATTATGCTTCGAGTTCAAAAACGACATCAAAAATCTCAAGTGGGTCCCACGTACAGAAATCACATTTTTGAGGTCAACCCAATGCTCATACATCACCAAGGAATCATAATCCTCAATTAATGGGTGAAAACAAATCAAATTTGAGGCTAAATAAATCCCTAATCTAAATTTGAATTTTGGGTTAAGAACTTAGAAATTCACCAATAAAGTGATGAAATCTTACCTTAATCCGGATGAAAATCATGATAAAAGATGTTTACCAAGCTCCCTAGACACCCACAAGACTTAATTTTGAGTTATCATATCCATTTAGGGTTTTACACTCTCAAAGTTGAAGGAAAAATGCCCAAATTCGCGACCTTGGGGTCTATTTATAGACCTCCTCGTCGAAGAGAAGCGGTATCCCCATGACAGAAAAGTCAAAAACTTGTTTATGACCCTCGGAACTCATTCGAAACCCAAATAATATGATCCAATAGTGAAATCTGAGTGTAAACCACATTTCAAATCCAGTAGAATAATCAAAACATTCATCCAAGATTGTTTCGGCAAAAAGTGGGGCCTACACCTATAGTTTTGATTTTTCAACTTTTCAATTAATAGGTCAAAATGAGCTCGGGTGCATTGGAATCATAAACAAAGATTTATATAGACTAAAATTGATATTTCAGATCTTCTGGCACATTCTAAATTTGCATCCAAAATCGTTTCACTGAAGTTTTCACCCGATGGCCATTTGAAACCAACAAAGACTTCAAAACAAGAAATTGACTCTAGAAATCAAATGGACTGCCTGGTAACCAAATCGTCGGTCCCAGCAAGTGATAAATGACTTGGAACAGCTATGGAGAAGCTCAAATGGTAGAAATAAGTGAAAATATGAAAAATAACCTGAAGGGTCATTATAGATATAAGAGAGACGGTATTATAATCGGCGAACATATAACGTTTGAAAAGATGTTTTAGACCATTGCTTCAGAACTTAAAATTGATGAAATAAAAAAATTAAATCCCGATACATTGTTGATGAAAACTATCCCTTATTAACCAATAATAATGTGGGTATAAGTCTATACATAGAGGTAAGAAAAAGGTGCCCGAATTTGGAATGTATCCGTTGTGCATCACTACTATTAATAAAGATGAAAGAGAGATGTTGTTGAGGGTGAAAGTAGTGTAGTTATTTGTTTGGAGTGTATAGATAAGGACAAACTGGCATTAGCTCTTGTTCAATCAGAGATTTTGGAGCCTTCGACTTTGGTTGAAATTAATGTGAACAACATAATATCCAATTTCAATAATTCAGTTGTTAAGGTTGGCCAAATTTACAGGGACAAAAAAACAATTGTATTCGTAATTAAAAGTATGCAATTGAACATTTTTTGTTAATATGTATCTCATACCATAGATTATTATCTCTACATCCTTTATAGACGCATCTTCAAGGTGCTCAAAGTCATCAGATTCATTGGAAGAGTCCCCTCATGCAATAAGAGCTTGTTTGACAACTTGATCTGCAACATCTCCCCTTCTGAATTTATCAGGTACCCAGTTCTTCTTTCTACTATTTTGTGGATTGTTCTTGATATAGTCATTGTAGTCAATCTTAAGGAGAGGACAGTCTTTGATGAAATGACCAGTCTTTCTACACTTTTAGCAACAATCATTTTCATTTGGACACTTTCTCATGTTCACCTTTTTAGGGAAACTGCCATTTTGTCTAACAACCTTTTGGAATCTTCTAGTAGTTGATTGACCTTGTTCGAGATTTGATGGACCAACAATTTTAGCAGGATCTCTCTTAGGTGTTAATTTTTTAGGAGGAATTTCTCTGATACCAATTATTGGCCTATATGCGTCCAACACGGGTTACGAGACTAGGTTTCTTAAAAGATCTCCACAAGAATGGCTTATATGAGACCAGTTTCCTTAAAAGATTTGAAGAACAATTTAACTAAAGATGACGTTAGACGAAGAAAGGTAAACAAAACACAATGTTATATGAAAATCACCTTGCTCAAGGAAGAAAAAACCACGACTTGTCTTACAAAATTTCCCAACACTCCACTAAATCCAAGTAACATGATTACTGGCTCCAGCAATCCCAAGGATTAAACTCTTAATCCTAACTCCTTGTAATAACTCTATTACAAGATAGATGCAATAACTCTACCACACCCACACATCGAATAACTCTAGTCACCACTCCTAGGCAACTCCACCCAGACTTGTGCAGTAACTCTACTACAAACTTCAAATCAATTAAGTCTAGTTTACACTCCTAGGTAACTCTACCCAAGAGAAACATCAAATAATGATGTAAACACGACTTAACTAAAATAATAGATGATTTGACTAATTAACTCTAGTTAATGTGACTCAACCTAAATACTTAGACAAGTGAAATATCTACTATCCCTTATAATATTGGATTATATTTAAAATTTAAGAAGAAAGATACAAAACTCAATAAAACAATAAAGACTAATGTTGAAACTCGATCAAGTTCCTTTATTGAAATGAGAAATATTTTGAATGATGGATTTTGATTTGAGAGATGAATCTTTTTGTCATTGCAAACTAGGTTTCCCCCCCAAAATGATCTCAATATATGGAGTAAATGGGGGGAAAACCTAGATAGTTTCTCATTGGTTGAGACTAGAAAGTTGTTACTCCTTTGCTGCTGTGGACCAACTTTCCAGTAGAAAAACTACAGTAAACTGTTTTACTATTGAATGCCAAAAGTTCAATGATCGATGGACCTGGTTCCTCATCTGGTTCCTAAGAAAAAAGACCCATAAGAGAAATAGTTACAACTTGTTCCCCCTGAGATCTTAATTCTCTTATTCCATCTAAATTGGCCTGGTGTGGATACCTGGTTCTTCATCTGGTTCCTCAGTAGATTTGTCAAATAATCAAAATAAAGCATAACGCCATAGACACTATGCATCATCACTTTTATGGATATTTCACAAAGATTCCAAACAATAAAGTTTTTATAAAACATCTCGTAGTATATAAAAGATTTTATTCAGATGAATATTTGAGCTGTTGTTCATTTGAATATGCCATTGTAGCACTTCAAAGCTTAAGTTTTAAAATTTGATCTGCCACAAATATTAATCATTTTGAGTAAATATATCAGAAGACTCGAAACATCGAGAGGAGTCATATATGAAATTTGGAACAATTTAGAGAAGATTTGAGCGGGTTCTAATTTAAAAAAACTTAGCTTATTGAGTAAGATGAACTACTGCAATGTATAAATATTGTATAACATTGCTTATAGATGTATAAACGTCTCTGCTACATAGTTATTCATTATATATACACAATTATTCAGCCCCCACCACCCAAAAATAGATCTTCTACATATATATGTGACCATTTAGCTGAAATTCTTTTGGTGGACGATACAATTACATAAGAAGCCTTAATATAATTGTAATTAATTATTTAAGTCTAGTAAATATGGATTTAATTAATTATCCAATTTGGTTTTACTAATCCATTGATTTGGGCTAGAATTGGTGAACCTATTTTACTAAGCCTAAGATGTTATCTTATTCTAGAGGCCCATTCAGGTGTCACAAGTAAAATGAAATGACATGCTAAGTCAAATGAATGAGATATTAGAATCAAGCCACATGTTAAAATGACACAGCATGCCAAGTCAAATGAAAGAGCCAATAGAATCATGTCATATGTCAAAATGACATAACATATGCCAAGTCAAATCAAAACCAATAAAAATATGCCACATGTACAATTGACATGTTCTGACCAATCAAATATTATCATGTCATTTCAAATTAGTCGAAGAGTGTTTGCTTTTGTTACTGCTCCTCCATCGTACTACTATAAATAGAAGTCTCATAATTCTATTTATTTCAAATTGACTAAAAAGTGTTCCTTATCACTGCTCACATCTAACTGAATGTACCTTGGGAACAATCCTCATCTTTAAGTTATCCCTCATTGTGTTTCCAATCAATTCAAGAACCTCGGTTGTACGGTACTCAAGGACAACAGAGGTAGACCAGAGCTACGATACTGACACATGGGCATAATTTTTGGCTTTAAGGAAATGGGATATACGACTGGGGAATGGGAAAGTGACTTTGCTTCTACGAGATTGATACGTGTTTGCAACAACAATAATTTTTTTCCTATTGAAAAGTTTACTACAAAAAAACAAGTTTTGCTTTTGATTGAAAGAGAAGTGAAGCAGCAGAACTTGTTATTTTTGTATTGAAAAGAACAATGACTAATAGAGGAAAAAACCTAGGTTCCGGTGCTCCTTCTGTACAGACGTATCAGCCTCGTGGCAGCAAAACGAATCTCCAATTCCATGTTGGTCGTGTATCCCGTTTCCTCAAAGCAGGAAAGTATGTTCAATTGCTCTCTTTATGTGAGTTATTGCCGGTACATTTTCTATATTAGTGGAGTTAATATCATCGTCTAGGTGTTGGTATCCGGTTATGTGTATTTCAAGGAGTCAAACCTAGGTTTGTTTTTTCACCCCAAATGAATTTTAGCAGGTGTAATTGTGGCTTATAATGCTATTAATTCTTTGTATTTAATGCTAAGATCATAAAGACAAAACCAACCAAGGACTTTAGAATATTTTGTTATCTGTTTGATTCGCCTTAAATCCCCATTCTTAAGGCAAAACTTAGTTGGCTAGGCTAGGTTATAATGGATATTAATATTTGTGAAATGAAGTGTTGGACATTAACTGTGCTATTTAAGCGCCATCAACTAGAAAGTGGATTAGCCATTGCTGCAAGCAGTTTTCATAGAAGGTATGCTTGCAAGTTTCCAGCTTTCGTCATGCTCGAATTCTTATAAGCATACTGCCCAATCAAGTGACTCTTGATCGAAGAACCCCACAAAGCTACTTTTTCTAAAACCAAATTTAAAGCTCTTCTTGTTTAACATTTCCTTATACTTGTAATTCGCGATCACATATCTATAGAATTTCCAAAAGCAAAAGTAGCCAGTATCATGAACCTTAGAACTTGAAGAAGCTGCCATGAATGAAATAAAATGGAATGCAAATTATTGGAGAGATAGAAAAACTTATAGTGAGAGCTACCATTAAAGTTGGGTGAAGTGTTATAACATGCATAGAAGCTTTAAATATGTAGCAGAATTTTTTTTTACCTCAAATGGTTCAAAAGAATAAATTCTATATATATCCTCCAAATGATTAAATTGTTCAACATTAGAAGGATTAGTTTTAAAACTTTAATATATTATGATTGAGGGACTATATATTGATTAATGCAAAATGTTCCAAATACAAATTTGGATTTTGTGGGTTCTTATTTCATATTGTCTCTATCTCTTTCTTCTGCTATAATTCAATTATTCCAATTTTCTATGATATGATCATTCATTACATATAGTTTAGTCGAAATGTCTTTTTTTTTTTTCGAAATTAGTATTTGTAAAGGGATGTGCTACCGGAGATAGTATTATTTTGTACAGATAAGTGATGAAAAAAATTAATACACGAATAACAAAATCTTGGCTAATTAATCTATGCATTATTACAACGATAGAGTAATTAAGATTCACCGTACTATCAAATTTATTAGCTGGAGTAATAAAGAGCCTTCTTTTCACTAACTACTTTATTTCTACTATATTTTCTTCTAAAAAGAGTTATCCTGCTTTAGAACTATGGAATATTATATGGTAGAGGGATTTACTTGCGTTCTTGAAAATTGAAGAGATTGAATTTGAAATATTTTATGTATCCTAGAATTGAAAGTTCTCTTTACTTGGAAATTCATGCCTCCATTCATTTGAAGATTTCAGGACTTTATCACAAATGTAGGCCTATAGATGTTTGTGGAAGACATTTGTCATGATTCAGATCAAGTTTTGAGACCCTCATCCAAGATAATCTTCAAAAGTTGAGCCGTGCAACTAAGTTAACAATAGGAACTTGGTTTATAGAGGTTTGTTTCTAAATCTAAAGTTCTTATTTTCTCTAACTGATAGCTAGTAGACAGTTGCAGAATGTAAAACATTATACAATTGAGAACCTTTACATAGATTTTACAGTCATAATGTAACTCCCCGAATCTGGTATCCAGAAAGCTACACGGTGCTCATGACCCCGAAGGACCACAAGCTAACCCATAACTGATATCTTTACCTGAACACTGCATAATATACTGTATAAATGCGGAAACATGAATTGAAAGGTCTTAAGGTTCAAAACTGAAACATAACTGATAAATCATACATATGGATGGGGTATGAAAATACACAAACACTGAAATAACTGTCTGAATATGATAGTCTGAAAAGTCTCTAACTGATTGAACTGTCCGAATAAGGAGTAGATGGGACATGTCCCCAACTAACTCCAACTACTAAAATAAATTAATGAGATAATAAAGAAATGGTCATGTCCTCGAAGGATGAGGACTCATTGCTATCTCTGACTGCTGAGACTGGAATGCTACTGATGCTTTGGAGCTCGTGCTTCTGAACCTATGGTATAAAACACCATAGTGCAAATGCGTCAGTACTTTGAATATACTGGTATGCATGGAAGGTAGGTTGAATGCAAAGGGTTCACATGCATGAACTATACTAACTAACTTGACTACATGAACGTGAGAATACATGCATGAATACATAATAACTGTAACTGAGTTCGTGATAACATGATTACTGAATCTGAGTACTGATAACATGAGATACTAATAACCGTATAACTGAAGTAACTGATACTGAGCGACTGTATATGACAATCTAGGTTCTGATGGAACTAGCTGAGTTCCATATGTTCTGAGTTGACTGTATCTGACAGTACTAATTCTGTCACTGAAACTGTGGGAAGTAGTTATCTAACCGACATGCCCCTAATACGCCATTATGGCTGAGTTTGGGCCCAATCTGTAACCCTAATTGGAAGGGTATCAATACCGCGCCACTGATAATGACAATCTATGAGTAACCCTCATATAACAGGTAACTCTAGTGAGAATGATGGGAACCCTCACATAACAGGTTAAGACACCTTATCTACCCTCATATAGTAGGCTATGATGTCTCAACCTATGCTGGCTACGTAGTTCTGGAACGTAAGGCTTGCTTCTAAGAATCACACCCTCATATAACAGGTGAGTTCCCATCCTTAGGTTCACTCAGTGCTAATTCCTACTCCCATATGAATAGACACTATACATGGATTACTGAACTGAATTAACTGAATTAACTGAGTTTCGTTGACTGATGGAATAGTACCGAGATTACTGTATTACTGAGATCTTCTGAGTCACATGATTGACTGAATTCTATGGATCATGGCTTGACTGAGGATATCGTGAGAACATGACACCGAATCTAGGCACACAACTATATTTCTTAGGTACAAGTACCCCCAGGACTCCATGGAAAGAAACTGACAAAGCATGACTTTATTGAATACATGACTAATATCAACAATCCATAATTCATTGAGTAAGACATTTCATTAAACATTTGACATGCATAAACTTGTACAAGAATGAGTATTTCATATTATCATACTAGTATGACACTTTTCTTTGACATACGCATTTAATCAAACACATGGGGAGCATGCATTGGTTATAAAATCATCAACACATCTAATAATCATGGACACATCAATCAACTTGGAATTTGAAGGGGGTTGATCATGGTTATTATGAAAATCATCACATACTAGGATCAATCATTGGAATATGAAATTTAAAAGATGCATCAAAACCATACAGCATTATGAACATGAATTTTAATTCAATTTAAATCAGGAACATTCATAAATACCCAAATCTTGGATTTTAAAAGATATTCTTGAGTTTCATGGGTGAAAGGGACCCATGAATCAACGCATGACATATATTGATTATGAGTTTTTCTTGAAGTTCTTGGACTTGAAAAACTTGAATCTCTTAGTTTCTTGAAGAAGGATTTGAATCTTGTTCTTGGGGATTATCTTTGAGAGGAAACCCTAATTTGATGTTGTGAATCAATAATGAACTTATGATCCTTGGTATGATATAATTAGGGGTTAAAACGGATGAAAAAAACCCAAATACCCTTTAAAAATGACTTAAAATTCGTTGAATGGGACCTGCGATGGCTCGTGCGATGGCCCGTCGCTGGCTCGATGGTCTGTCATTTCGATCGTCGTACGTGGACCAAAAAAAAGACTCACTGCCTTATAGTGACGGCTTGGGTGACGGTCCGTCACAAGTTCGACGGTCCGTCAACTTGTCCGTCGCACCTTATCCAGAAGGTTGACTTACTGCCTTAGCTGCGACGGTCTAAGTGAAGGTCAGTCGCTAGATCGACGGTCCGTCAATCTGGCCGTCGAACCTGGGCGATTCTGACAGCTTTGAGTAAAACGTCCATAAATTTTTACTCCGATACCGTATCTGGACGAGATTGGTATCGTTGGAAAGCTAATTCAATTTTCCACATGATAAAAAATGAAAATCTTAAAAATTCCACGTGTATAAAAATGGATTCATATTTCAAAGTAAGTTTCTAACATTCTTGGGATGATTTCAAGTCAGGTAGAAGTACGGGATATTACACATAACTGTTGTATTTTAAGAGGCATGAATGAGAAATGAAGTGTTGTTTCCAAAAAGACACCATGATAAATGATGTATTTTGAATAGGAACCTTTTCACATTGAATGGGTTGTGAACTTTTCGAGAATCCACAATAAGCACCTCTTCATACCATATTTCCGTTGGCTATAAATTCGAATGAGTAGACTTAGTTTACAACATCACATCAATCAATAAAACTATATGCCAGAAGAACAAAATTATTAAAAAGTAGCAATGTGAATGGACTTACATTGTCAATAAACTTATGTCTGCAATATATTAAAAGAAAAACCAATAGTTCTAATAAGGGACAAATGAAATAGAAAAGAAAAATGTCTAATAGATTTCACTAAGCAAAAGACCTTTGATTATTTCATCCACTCGGTCTTTTAAGTTCCATCACCTGTCTATTTGAGGGAAAAAAGGTTATAAATCAACTATAATTTCCAAGTAATTGAATATTCATGATGAATTAATGCAGCTATAATAAGCTCAATCTTCACATCTATGCTTGATCTGTTCATTACTAGGAGAACCGATTCTCTAAGTAAAGCCCATTCTTTGATTCTGTACCTAGCACACCAAGCTACAGGTTTGGAGTCCCGCATCAGCATCTACTTGGACATACAATATTATGAAATCTTGACCAAAATAAGTTATTATTTAATCAATTCACCAAAATAGTTTGTTTTTAAAATGTTACTGTCAGTAACGAATCTCTGCAACTCTGCCATTGTATGAAATCTGTCATTAAATTAAAGTCGTTATCATGAATCACGTTTTATGGCTAAAACGTTACTCTGAGTA
>NC_061114.1:201522502-201526030 GCF_002878395.1 Capsicum annuum
ATATATATATATATATTTACTGGTTAGCATAATGTTATATTTGATGATAAAATTTGAAAATATATAATTTAAGTAATTTTTTTTGCTAAGAGTGTGTTGAGAGCCAAGAAAGACTTCTAACCAAGTTCATCAGAAATTGCTAATTGGATCAGGGACATCCAATAAAAAGAAAGCCAATAAAAAATAAGTAATGTCGTAATCTTAAACATTTATGTACAATATTTTTGAATTTATAAGTATTCATATTTTTAGTGTAAAAAAATAATTTTTTATTTAACATGTGGCTGTAGAAGAATAAATCAATGACTCATACTAGTGATATATTTGAGCATGATTGAGTGTTCATTCGATTCACTATATATACCTAATCAATCAAACCTATGAGTATGACCCAACAAATAGTTCCCTCTCCGGAAGAGAGATAGTCATTACATCATAAATATTTTTCAAGTTCTAGTAAAAAAAACTTTAGATGTTTTATCATATATATTCTACTTAGAAAAGCATATTTTAGACGAGTACATTGTAATGACAAATTTAAATATTAACATTTAGTTGATTTAAAAATAAAATTCACACACGTAAATTATAATCTCCTCTGCAGAATTGTTACTCATAGTAACATGGGGGTTTGGGATGTAGGTGACAAAAGATTTTAAAATGAGGTGTAGGTGACACAAGTCTTAATAATTGAGTGGAGGTGACAATTACTTTATTATGGATTAAGAAAGTTGGGGAAGTTTTAAAATAAACCACAGGTTTTTAAATTATACTTTGATCTAAATGTTAGTTAATATAACAAAAAACAAAGTGAAAAAATGCGTTTCTCTCTCTTCTCATTCATTGTAGTTTTATCTCTCTTCACAATTATTGTTATTTATTATTGCTGCTGCTTTATTCATCATCTTCTGCTTCATTATCATCATTTTCTACTTCATTATCATCTTCATTTTATTCTTGTTGACCATTATTGTTGTTGTTGTTGTTACCGCTACTACTACTCTCTGACCAATTTCTTAGGTTAAATTTTATTTTTTACATTACTTTCCACTTTGTCATTACTTCATAGGTGACTTTGGTAAGTAAAATTATGATTTTTATTCGAATTTGTCATTTGGGTACACAATTATTGCTGTTTTTCTAATAATGGTAGAACCCGATCATGAATAAAACATAAGTGCCCATAATTTAAACAGATCACTCATCTAATGTATCAGATGAGTAATCTGTTGTAACAAAAGATTCAAATGTTAGATTCATGGTTATGCTTCTATAGTGACCATAACATAAATTGAACAAATGGGTAAGCTGTTGCAACAAAATATTTATCTGTTGCAGCAGACTAATTATCTATTGAAATAGACTAGTTATATGTTGCATTAGACTAATTATCTGTTGCATCAGACTGATTATATGTTGTATCTATAAGACCCCACAAAGTTCCCTCGTAGTTCAGGCCTTAGAGCATGTCAAGTGAAGTGTAATTCCTGCCCTAAAAGATTGAGAAGTGACTTCCTAAGTGATTGGTGTTTAAACCATATAGAATTTTCTTAAATTTGAATTTTTTTCATGTAGAGAATTGAATTATATTTCCAACTGTAATACCCCAGGAAATTTTTCATTAAAATTTTGTGCGTAAACGTGTTGGGTTTTATCTTCTAGAATGAACTATAAATTTTCCATGCGAAATGTCTTAGATTATGACCCACCATTGCTTAGAGTATCGAATAAAATTTTCAACGATATGTGGATCATCAAAAATAGACACCCGAGCGACGAGTTATGAACATTCCGATCGAATCGTGAATAGTAGTGAACAGTAAAACGTGCAGGAAAAAGTACTAAGGCCTAGCGTATTTTTTCTCCAACTTTAAATGATTATAACTCTTTGTAAATAATTATCTGGGTGATGTAATATATATCAACAGAAAGCTCTGCGAGTTCTCTTTCCGATGAAATTGGTTTCATATAATTTTTCTATCGGAGCAAAAGGTTATGGTCAATCTACTTCAGCCTATCAAAAGTGAATTTTTGGTTCAATTTCAAATGATCATAACTCCTTATACACAATCATATGGGTGAGATACTATATATCAACGGAAAGATATGAGAGTCCTCTTTCTAATGAAATTGGTTTCATCCAATTTGGATATCAAAATAAAATGTTATGGTTGATCTACTTCAAATTATCAAAATAGTCCACCAAAGGACAGATTCGAGAATTATTTGATTTTTAGGGGTGTTTTGGTCATCCCCCCTAACACAAAATCCATCCAAACCCTATATTAAAGCCTATTAGAAGCATTATATGTTATATTTCATCAAATTCCCTCAAAAAGAAAACCCTAAGCTCCTACATCCAACTTCAAGAACCTCCAAAGTTCACTATTAATTCTGCAAATTTATTCAAGATTCCAAGTTCCTAGTTCAAGAACTCCAAGAACCATCATTCAAAGGCACGATTAACATCTCAAAAATGAGTATCGATCTAAGTTCATCATTCAAGGTATGTGGGGTTTTTTTCAACAAGAACAATCTTTCGTTCTTGTGCCCAAAAGTAATTTTATTAACAAAGGCATGATTTTTATTTGATTTCTATGAATTTGAAGCATGAACCTATATTTTATGATGATTATTATGAAATCTTGATGTTTATGATTTTAAAAGATGAATTTACATGTGTGGTGATATAAAGTATGAATCTTGAACGATATTTATCATGATTTTGATATTTGGGTCTTGAACCACATTTGAAATTGTGTCTTTGAGAAAGTGTGTGCTATATGCACGTTGATGTTCAATATTTGAGATGTTTTGAATGATTTGACCTTTTGATCGTGAATGAGTTATTTTGAACTCGACTGTGAAAGAAATCCACATTTTTATTGATTATGATAAAGGGGTAGCAAATTGGCTCCCGATGAAAATTGTTGAAGTATTTATTGTGGATTTTCGTTAATGTGAGCCTGAGGCTGATATAAATTTCTGAGCTAAGTCTGGGAGTAATCTGTAGCACCGAGTGGGAGGTATAAAGTGAACTTACTTCCTCAGAACTACGTGCCCCCATAGGATGTGAGCCTAAGGCTAATTTATATAGTGATCACTAATATTTTTGAATTGACATTGGAAGTCCTACTTCGATGGAAAGGATAGAATGGCTCTCCCCAACGTGGTTTAGATGTTGGACTCCATGTGGCTCACATAGTTTATGTCGGTTATAGGATCTCCTAGTGTGTGTGTTTTTTCCTGTGTCTATGGTGAACGGTGAAGTGATTTGAAAGTGGAATTGTTAAATTTATTCTTTCGAAAGATTTAAATGATATTTACATTATGAGAATTGATATTCTTAATGAACTGAAAGTGATTGACAAATTATATGATGACTCACATGTGTTATTATACTTATTTCATCCTTTCATGATTATGATGATTTTCTTTGGGCTATGTGAGTCTTTCATACATCCTGCATATTTTTTATAAATATTTATGATGATGATGTTTATACAACTACATACACCCCCATATGCT
>NC_061114.1:201526130-201537179 GCF_002878395.1 Capsicum annuum
TATACTTATTTCATCCTTTCATGATTATGATGATTTTCTTTGGGCTATGTGAGTCTTTCATACATCCTGCATATTTTTTATAAATATTTATGATGATGATGTTTATACAACTACATACACCCCCATATACTCGGTTCATTTCTATGGTACTGACCCACATCTTCAGATGTGGGCTGCATTTTCTTGAAATGTAGGTTTAGGTGCACAGTTCCAGGTTCAACAGTGATTCTTTAGGCACGCTATTCTACATCCTCTGTTGTGGTGAGTCCTCATGTTCTGAGGACGTGATGTCTGATGTTGGTTTCACGAAATTATTTAAATTTGATAACTGAGTATGAGTCAGTTGGGGCATGTCTTAATGACTTGCTGGTTTTATTGATTTTCTTAGAGGCTTGTTAGACTAGTATAGATGTTGGGAGTTGACTAATAAGTCTTATTTTGTTATCTTTCTGAAATTCTTTTATTCTTGGATGATGATTACTCTATTGATATTTGAGGGTTATTTATAAAAACCCCATTGATTTGTGTTGAACTGAATAAAAATAGCTCAAAGGGTTAGCTTGGGACTACTCGTAGCCTCAAGTACCGTGTTATGCTCCAGGACCCGTTTTCAGGGCGTTACAAACTTGGTCTCAGAGCTTAAGATTTTAAGGTGTCCTAGGGAGTCTGACAAGCCGTATTAAGTAGATTCTTGATCATCGGTGTGTAGCGCGCCACATCTATGAGAAAGAGGCTATAAGACGTTTTAGGAAAAAGTGTGATTCTTTCTTTCAGAAGTCTATCGTGTAATTCTTTCTTTCAGAAGTCTATCATGGTTAAAGTGTTCATCGATGATATACTGGTGTACTCCCATAGTGAGGATGAACATTTTGATCATCTCTGAACTGTCTTGCAATCCCTTAGAGATCACAAGTTGTTTGCTAAGTTTAGTAAGTGTGAGTTTTGGCTAAGGTCTGTTGCTTTTCTGGGTCATATCATTTCTTCTGAGGGTATTAGAGTTGATCCCCAAATGATTAAAGCTATTAGAAATTGGCCTAGACCTATTTCTCTGACTGATATCCAAAGTTTCTTGGGTTTAGCTAGATATTACCGCCATTTTGTTGAGGATTTCTCCTCTATAGCATCTCCTATGACTCAGTTGACCTAAGAGAAAGTGAAGTTCTTGTGGTCCAAATCATGTGAGAAGAGTTTTCAGGAGTTGAAGACTCGACTTACTTCAACCCCTATTTTGACTTTGCCTGATGGTGTTGATGGTTTTGTAGTGTACTGTGATGCTTCGAGAGTTGGGTTGGGTAGCGTATTGATGCAGAAGGGTAGGGTGATAGCTTATGCTTCTAGATAGTTAAAATCCCATGAGAAAAATTACTCCGCCCATGACCTTGAATTGGCTGCTGTTGTGTTTGCTTTGAAAATCTGGAGACACTATTTGTATGGTGTCCATGTTGATGTTTTCACTGATCATAAGAGTCTGCAGTATGTGTTTACCTAGAGAAAATTGAATCTTAGGCAGAGACGATGGTTAGAATTGGTAAAGAACTATGATATGAGTGTGCTGTACCATTCAGGCAAGGCCAATATTGCGGCGGATGCCCTAAGTAGAGTGTCCATGGGTAGTGTTTTACATGTGGTAGAAGGTAAGAAAGAGTTGGCTCGTGATGTACATCGTTTGGCTAGATTAGGGGTTAGGTTGTTTGTCTCTGCTAAAGGTAGTATAGGGGTTCAGAGTAGTTCTGAATCCTCCTTGGTTTTGGAAGTGAAGAAAAGGCAATACTTAGATGTTAGTTTGGTCAGATTGAAGGAGTCAGTCAAGGACCAAAAAGTAGAGGTTTTCTCCCAAGGGGGAGATGGTGTATTGAGATTGCAGGGTAGATTGTGTGTCTCGAATGTTGATGACCTGAGACAGAGGATTATGACTGAAGCACATGGGGAGTGATATTCTATTCATCCTAGTGCCACCAAGATGTACCGAGACTTGCAGGAAATCTATTGGTGGAGTGGCATAAAGAAATATATAGCAGCGTTTGTGGATAAGTGTACAACATGCCAACAGTTTAAGGTTGAACACCAAAGACCTGGTGGTATGATGCAAGATTTTAGTATTTCCACCTGGAATTGTGAAGATATAAATATGGACTTCGTGATTGGTTTAACTCCTTCCCGATGCCATCATGATTCCATTTGGGTATGGTTGATAGATTGACTAAGTCTGCTCATTTCTTGTATGTTCATACTTTATATACTGCTGAGGATTATGCTAGATTGTATATTCAAGAGCTAGTCAGACTATATGGAGTTCCCTTGTCTATCATTTCGGATAGGGGTACTCAGTTCACTTCGTAATTTTGGAAATCTTTTCAGAAGGGTCTTGGTACCCAAGTGCTTTTGAGTTTTGCTTTTCATCCATAGACTGATGGTCAGGCTGAGCGGACCATCTAGACCTTAGAGGATATGTTGAGAGCTTGTGCACTTGACTTTAAGGGAAGTTGGGAAGATCACTTACCGTTGATAGAGTTTGCTTACATTAACAGTTTCCACTCTAGGATTGGTATGGCACCGTTTGAAGCCTTATATGGGAGGAAGTGTAGATCACCCATATGTTGGTTCGAGGTGGGTGAAGTGGCTGTGAGTGGTCCTAATTCGGTATTTGAGGCTATGGAAAAAGTTAAGTTGATTAGGGAAAGGTTGAAAACAGCGCAGAGTCGTCAGAAGTCATATGCAATGTTAGAAGGAGAGACCTTGAGTTTGAAGTTGGTGACCTAGTGTATCTGAAAATTTCACCCATGAGGGGGGTGAGGAGATTCAGAAAGAAGGGGAAGCTTAAGTCCCGTTATGTTGGTCCTTACAAAATTCTTAGCTGTGTTTGTAAGGTAGCTTATGAGGTCGATTTGCCTTCCGAGTTGTCCTCTGTTCATCCAATATTCCATGTCTCCATGCTTAGAAAGCACATTAGCAATGCTGTGGTAGTGGATTTCTCTGTGAGTGCTGACATTCAAAAAAATCTTTCTTTTGATGAGATTCCTGTTGAGATTCTTGATTTCAGTGTCCGAAGACTAAGGAACAAAGAATTTCCCTTGGTCAAGGTGTTGTGGCGAAAACAATCTGTTGAGGGTGCAACTTGGGAAGCTGAGGCGGATATGAGATCCAACTACCCGCACCTATTTTCTGCGAACTCCGATCAATCCGAAGGTACCGTTCTTTCCTAAATCATGCACTTTTGAAAAAATTTGCAGCAGTTCAGCTGTTATTTATTATGTGTTCAGATGTAGTTTCTTGAATTGATGCATTCTATGTTGCATTCGGAGTGAGAAACGATGTGGTGATGAGTCTAACGAATGGTTTCATCTGTATGATCTATTCCCTATCTAATCTTGGCATGTCTAGTATCATTCGAGGATGAATGTTTCCAAGGGGGGGATGATATAATACCCGGGAAATTTTTCGTTGAAATTTTGTACGTAAACGTGTTGGGTTTTCTATCTTCTAGAATGAACTATAAATTTTCTGTGCGGAATTTCTTAGATTATGACCCACCATTGTGTATAGTATCGAATAAGATTTCCAACGATATATGGATCATCCAAAACGGACACCCGAGCGACGAGTTATGAACATTCTGATCGAACTGTGAATAGTAGTGAATAGTAAAATGTGCAGGAAAAAGTACTGAGGCCTGACGTATTTTTTCTCCAGATTTAAATGATGATAACTCCTTGTACATAATGATTTAGGTGATCTATTATATATCAACGGAAATCTCTGTAAGTCCTCTTTCCGATGAAATTGGTTTCATCTAATTTGTCTATCGGAGCAAAAAGTTATGGTTAATCTACTTCAGCCTATCAAAAGTGAATTTTTGGGTCAATTTCAAATGATCATAACTCCTCGTACACAATGATCTGGGTGAGATACTATATATCAACGGAAATATATGAGAGTCCTCTTTCTAATGAAATTGGTTTCATCCAATTTGAATATCGGAGTAAAATGTTATGATTGATCTACTTCAGACTATCAAAACAGTCCACCAAAGGATAGATTCGAGAATTATTTGATTTTTAGGGGCGTTTTGGTCATTCCCCCGCACCCAAAATCCATCCAAACCCTATATTAAAGCCTATTAGAAGCATTATATGTTATATTTCATCAAATTCCCTCAAAAAGAAAACCCTAAGCTCCTAAATCCAACTTCAAGAACCTCAAAGTTCACCATTAATTCTGCAAATTTATTCAAGATTCCAAGCTCCTAGTTCAAGAACTCCAAGAAGCATCATTCAAAGGCACGATTAACATCTCAAAAACGAGTATCTATCTAAAGTTCATCATTCAAGGTATGTGGGGTTTTTCAAAAAGAAAACCCTAAGCTCCTATATCCAACTTCAAGAACCTCCAAAGTTCACTATTAATTCTGCAAATTTATTCAAGATTCCAAGTTCCTAGTTCAAGAACTTCAAGAACCTCCAAAGTTCACTATTAATTCTGTAAATTTATTCAAGATTCCAAGTTCCTAGTTCAAGAACTCCAAGAACCATCATTCAAAGGAACGATTAACATCTGAAAAATGAGCATCGATCTAAAGTTCATCATTCAAGGTATGTGGGGTTTTTTTCAACAAGAACAATCTTTCGTTCTTGTGCCCAAAAGTAATTTTCCTTATAAAGGCATGATTTTTATTTGATTTTTATGAATTTGAAGCATGAACCCATATCTTATGATGATTATTATGATATCTTGATGTTTATGATTTTGAAAGATGAATTTACATGTGTGGTGATATAAAGCATGAATCTTGAACGATATTTATCATGATTTTGATATTTGGGTCTTGAACCTCATTTGAAATTGTGTCTTTGAGAAAATGTGTGCTATATGCACGTTGATGTTTAATATTTGAGATGTTTTGAATGATTTGACCTTTTGGTCGTGAATGAGTTATTTTGAACTCGACTGTGAAAGAAATCCATGTTTTTATTGATTATGATAAAGGGGTAGCAAATTGGCTCCCGATGAAAATTGTTGAAGTATTTATTGTGGATTTTCTTTAATATGAGTCTGAGGCTGATATAAATTTCTGAGCTAAGTCCGGGAGTAATTTTTAGCACTGAGTGGGAGGTATAAAGTGACCTTACTTCCCTAGAACTACGTGCCCCCATAGGATGTGAGCCTGAGGCTGATTTATATAGTGATCACTAGTGTTTTTGAATTGATACTGGAAGTCCTACTCCGATGGCAAGGATAGGGCGACTCTCCCCAAGGTGGGTTGGACGTTGGACTCCATGTGGCTCACATGGTTTATGTCGGTTATAGGATCTCCCACAGTGTGTGTATTTCCTTGTGTCTATGGTGAACGGTGAAGTGATTTGAAAGTGGAATTGTGAAAGTTATTCTTTTGAAAGATTTAAATTATATTTACATTATTAGAATTGATATTCTTGATGAACTGAAAGTGATTGACAAATTATATGATGACTCACATGTGTTATTATACTTATTTCATCCTCTCATGATTATGATGATTTTCTTCGGGCTATGTGAGTCTTTCATATATCCTGCTTTTTATAAATATTTATGATGATGATGTTTATACAACTGCATACACCCCCATATACTCGGTTCATTTCTATGGTACTGACCCACATCTTCAGATGTGGGCTGCATTTTCTTGAAATGTAGGTTTAGGTGCACAGTTCCAGGTTCAACAGTGATTCTTTGGGCACACTATTCTACATCCTCTGTTGTGGTGAGTCCTCATGTTCTGAGGATGTGATGTATGATGTTGGTTTCACGAAACTGTTTACATTTGATATTGAGTATGAGTCAGTTGGGGCATGTCTCAATGGCTCGCTGGTTTTATTGATTTTCTTAGAGGCTTGTCAGACTAGTATAGATGTTAGAAGTTGACTAATAAGTCATATTTTGTTATCTTTCTGAAATTCTTTTATTCTTGGATGATGATTACTCTGTTGATAGTTGAGGGTTATTTTTTGAAACCCCATTGATTTGTGTTGAACTGAATGAAAATGGCTTAAAGGGTTTGCTTGGGGCTACTCGTAGCCTCAAGCACTGTGTGATACTCCGGGAACCGTTTTTGAGGCGTTACACCAATGTGCTAATTTTGTCCAAATCTGGTATTGGGGTAAGAATTTATGACCGTTTTACTAAAAGTTAGAACCGCCCAGGTACGACGGACGGTCCGACAGACTGTCGAGTTTTTGACGGACCATCGCAACCAAGTCAATAACTTCCTTTCTTGGCCTAAGTGAAATGGCCAGGATGATGGACCATCAAGGCTGTGATAGACTGTCACCACTGAGGCAGTGTGGCCTCATCCTGGCCAACGTACGAAGGACGATCCGACGGACGGTCAGACTAGCAACGAACCATCACTTAGACCTTCGCATATAGGCAATGTGTTCTTTTTCCAAGCGACGTGCGACGGATGATCCGACGGACCGTCAGGCTAGCGACAAACCTTGGTAGCCCCCGTTCAGTATTTTTAACCCATTTTAAAAGGGTAATTTAATCTTTTCCACTCTTTTATCAACTAGATATATTCGAGGCGAAGCAAATGGATTCATTCATCATCCAAAACATTAGAGAGCTAGGATTTCTCCCTCAAGATCAAATCTAAAACCCTTCTCCAAGAAATGCAAGAACTTACCATAGATTTTACAAATTGAGTTGAGATTTGAGTTCCCCAAGTTCAAGGGTTACAAGAACCCTCTCGCAAGAGTAAGAAGAAGATTTGAAGCAATCTTGTTCACCCAATTTCATAATCTAAGGTATGTGGGGTTTTGAACAAGGGTAATCCTTTCACCCTTGTGCCCAAAGTCTTATTTAAACTATAATTTTCTCCAATCTATTAGATTTTACATGATATTAAATTACGGTTTTTCATCCACTGTTATTGCTTGCAATATCTTGATGTTTCCCATAAATTGAAAGTCAAATAGCATGATTTTTCTTGTTTTTCTTAAGAAATCGAAGCTTGGTTTATACCCTATGTTATTACTCCTTGAGAATATAAGAGTTTCAATGTTCTAGAAATTGAAGTATTTAGGCATGTTGATATTTTGAGACAAATTACTGTAACTTCCAGATTTCTACATGAATTATGAATCTATATGCTATCTATTATGCATTATGATGAGTTTTAACTTGAGATTGAATTATGGGTCATTAAGCCCTACTTGAGACAGGCAATTTCATGAACTATTGTGCTATAAGCACCCATGATTTGATATTTTGAGATTATTGAGAAATGTTTTGACCTAATGGTCATAGATTTTTGAAATTCACTCTACCACATGAGATTACATATTTGAATGTTGGGTTCTTATAAACCATGAGACTATTTTGAAAGTGGATTTCCATAAGATGAGCGATATAAACTAAAGGGAGTAGTATTTATCACCGTGTTGGGTAAGTTACCATGGTTTCTTACCCCAGAACTATGTGCCACCGTAGGTTTGAGATTTTTGGCCTAAGGCCAAGATGATTGGGCCCGAGGCCGAGATAAGTGATCACTAAGTTGAGGTTATACTCCTTAGAAAGAGTATGATGCCTCTCCCCAACATGAGGTTTCTTCCTTAGGAGGACAAGACATTGGACTCCATTAGCTCGCATGGTTTATGTCAGCTAACAGAACCTCCCTAAACTAAATTATTTTCCATTGAGATAGAATATTTTCCCTAAAGCTTTGAGATGAGATATTTTCTAAAGTGAACGAATTGCTTTTGTGTATTTTCCAAAGAAAGAAGTAGTTTTCTGTACTAATAAGAGTTGATCATTAGTTTTTGAACCAAAGTCATATGATTTCGAGTTCCAAGTGTTTTAGTTAAAAAGAGTTATAAGTTCTTGAGCAATAAAAAAGTTTTACTCTCTCTGTGATATATGCATAAGTTGAAAGTATTGTTTAAAGCTTCCTTCATCCTATGAGTAATGATAATAAGAGAAGTGTACAAAAGTTAAAGATAAAGTATAATGACTCACAAGATTTATGTTACATCCTTCATCATATATGATTTATGAGCTTTACATTTTGACTTATTCAAGGCATGTGGGTCATTCCTAATTGCATGCATGATTGGATTGAAGAGTATTGCTACTGTTTTTATATAAATGCATACACCCCCACATACTCAGTACATTCCCAAGTGCTGATCCACATATACGTCTATGTGCTACATTGTCTTATAATGTAGGTTCAGGTGCTCAGTCTCAGCCTTTTTAGTGATTCTCGAGTACCTTTGTCTATATTTCTCCAGTGGTGATTCCTCATGGTTCAAGGGACTTTCTTTAGATATTTCAATACTTGAGTGTTTATGTCATTACTTTCAGTTCAGTTTGAGTCAGTTAGGGACCTGTCCCAATGGCTCTCTAGTTCATGGAGTAGCAGAAGTTTGTTAGACTAGTTATCAGACTGTGGTTGTGTTGAGGTTTCTAGTATTGTGGTCGTTTGGACCGAGCATTACCTTCGTATTTCCTTTCATTTGATATGATAGTGCCAGTGTTTTGTATATTTTTTCTTGAATGGGCTATTATGTGGAGTGATAGGCTTAAAGGGTTAGCTTGAGGTTACTTGTGGCCCTCAGCACCATGTGACGTCCCGAGAGGTGATTTTGGATTGATATAGTATCAGATTGCTTATCTGTTACAACAAATGATTAATCTATTTGGAACAATATAAATCAACCCCTATCACAAACCCAGCAGATAGCCAATATGCTTCAACTCTTGCTATTGCTATGGATTCAAAATTATTTCTTATGTCTAATCATCGACATGTTTGTTGAGAAGATAATTGACAAAATAAAAATTAAATACTCCCTCCATCTCAAATTATCCATCCTAAATTTTCTAATTTGATTTCTCATTTTACTTGTTCTTTTTCATTAATCAAGATAAGACAATTTTTTTCCAGGTTTTACCTGTTGCATTAATTACTTTTTCTTCAAATTAAAATATAAACATCATTTAACTGGGGTATTACGGTAAACTAGGCATGTTATTAATTATTTTTCTTAATCAATATGTCATCTCAATTTGGGACGGGTAATTTAAGATGGAGGGAGTATGAATTAAAATGTTAAAGCCGTGCAACAGACTTGTTATCTATTAAAATAGACTAGTTATCTATTGTGTCAAACTAATTATCTATTGTATCAGATGGATTATTTGTTACATCAGACTGCTTATTTGTTGCAACATATGAGTAATCTGTTTGGAACAACACAAATCAGCCTTTGCCACAAACCTAACAGATAGCCAATATATTTTAACTCTTTCTATTACTATTGGATTCAAAATTATTTCTTACATCCAATCGTCGACATGTTTGTTGCAAAGATAATAGACAAAATAAAAATTAAATATGAATTAAAACGTCAAAGTTGATCAAACATAATTTTTTTAATAAACAAAAACAAATAAAAATGCATATACATAGACTAAAATAAAAAAATAATCTAATTATTATTATTATTATTATTATTATTATTATTGCCAGTCGGCCAATCTTCAACCGGTAACAGCAAGACCCTCCTTAGCCTGTGGATCTGTAACGCCCCGAATATGGTACCTGAAATGCTACATGGTGCTCTTGACCCCAAAGGACCATAAGCTAACCCATGACTAATATATGTAACTGAGCAATGAATAATATACTGTAAATATGCGGAATATAAGCTGTAAGGCCATAAGGTTCAAAATTGAACTAACACTGAATATAAAACAATGTCTGTAATAGGGTATAACAATACCCAAAACTGAAATAAACTATCTGAAACATGCTGTAGACTAAAATCCTCTAAATCTGACCGAAAACCGTGGAGTTGATGGGACATGTCCCCAACTAACTTTGAACTACTGAAATAATAAAGTAATAAAAGAATCATGCTATCCTCGAATGATGAGGACTCGCTGCTAGTCTGGCTACTGAACATCTGATCTACTAAGGATGATCGAGAGCTCGTTCTTCTAAACCTATGGTATAAAACACTATAGCGCAAATGCGTCAGAACGATTGAATATACTGGTATGCAAGTAAAGTAAGATGAATGCAAGTGTTTGTATGCATGAACAATAATAACTAACTGATGACATGAACATGAACGTGCGAGAAATACATGCATGAATACATAAACTGGAACTAGGGTCGTGACAATACTGAATAGTGATGTACTGACATCTAAGTTTACTAATACTGGGATACTGAATAACTGAATCTATTGATGATATGAATTACAAAGTTTATAGGTAACCGATATCTGAGGTTACTAGTACTATATTACTGATAACTGAGTTTACTGATACTGAAAAACTATTTGAGTTATTTACTGGACTGGGTGACTGTATCTGACAGTCCTGAATCTTAAGAACTATCTGAGTTCTAGACTGAACTAGATGACTGTATCTGACAGTCCTGATTCTGATGAAACTAGTTATGTTTTGTATTGAGCTGAGCGGCTGTATCTGACAGTCCTGATATCTGTAAAACTCAACTGAGTTCTATTACTGAGACTGTAGGAGGTAATAATCTCACTGACATGCCCCAATCTAAAATGGTGGGGTTCAACCTATAACCCCAGTTGGAAGGATGTTAGTACTGTGCCATGGGTAAAGACAAGTAGTGAGTAAACCATCTCTGATAGGGAGCTCTTCCGTCAACCCTTCATGTAAGAAAAACTCAAAGAAGATGAATAGTCCCTAGACTCGTGGGGTACATTTTGACCTACGCTGGCTACGTAGTTCTAGAATATAGGGATTGGTACCAAGGATCACACCCTCTACTAGCTAACAGGTGAGCCCTCATCCCTGGGTTCACTTGATGCTGAATTCTACTCTCTACTAAATAGACACTGGACTAATTTTCCTAGTTCACACTAGGCATGACTGAGCTGTTACTACTGATGGTATAATTTTACTGAACTAAACTGAGGTCACTAAGTTCCGTTGAATGAAGAAATACTATTGAATTTTGTCAACTAACAGAATGCTACTGAATTCAGCTAGTTAACTAAGGTCTGAACTGAATACTAATGAGATCTGTTA
>NC_061114.1:201540179-201654545 GCF_002878395.1 Capsicum annuum
GTTAACTAGCTGAGATTACAGAGATTATTGAGATTACTGAGATCACAAAGATTACTGAACTGATACTGAATTACTGAATTTTCCTGAGTCACATGGCTGACTGAGTTCTACTGATCATGGCTTGACTGTGAGTATCGTTAAAACTGACACTGGATCTAGGCACACAACTAAATTGTTAGGTATTAAATACTCTTAGGACTCGATAGCATGAAACTGACAAGACATGACACTTCTTGACATATAACCATAGTCAACAATTCATAGTAAAATCATTGGAAATTTTCATAAAGTATTTGATATTCATAGTCTTGTACAAGGATAGGAATGCATTCAATCACATTCATAGTTTCACAATTTTAGTCTCATGAGCATTCCACCAAACAACTACAAGGCATAAATTTAACATGGAAGTCATTTTGAACATAAGGGTGAAACATGGATTCATCATTTAGGTTCTATTCAGTCATAAGGCATGATTCTTGTTCTTTTAGGCATTTTATCAAACACATGCATAACTTAGGGAACATGCATAATCATCAAATTAATACATCATAATTTCAAAAAACAACTCAATTGATAGATTTTCAAGCCACATACTAACATAGAGTCATGAAAACACATTAAAGATTCCAACTTGGGATTTATGCACAACATCAACATGATCATAATAAATCCACAACATAAACATCACAATTTATAATTTAAAAATTGGATTCTTGGTCTTCATAGATGAAAGGATCCATGAATGAACACTTGACATACCTTAGTTCTTGATTCTACGAAGCTTGACGGTGGAATTCCCTTGAATTTGGATCCCCAATTAAAAATCCTAACTTGTTCTTGAGATGATTTTGAGAGAAGTGGCTATATTATGGTTGAAATAGGGCTTAATCCTGTGTTTTAGACTTATATAGGGGTGGGAAATTGACCATTTTTCCCCTCAAAGATGTGGACATTTAATTATTGAAAACTGGGACTCAACACTATTAGCGACGCAGCGCATCATGGCATCAATAAGATAGTCGACGCATCATGCCATCGGTATGTCGAGCCTTAGTACTTTGACCCTGTCAACCTACAACAATATCAAGCGCACTAAGATCGCATTAGTCCACTGTCTTGGGATTCTAAACATGGTCTAAACGAGTTCCAAAAAATCTGAAACTTGTTTAATAATACCTGTTGACCTTCTCGGTCATGAATTAGCAAGAATACAGACCATTAAAGGACATTAAAGTCATAAAATGAGACTGCAAACTTTCAAAGTCTAAAATAAACTAAGTCTGGAAACTTCACTAGAACCTTCCAAGTATGGGACCCCCTAAGAAATTATAAATGTACTGAATTAAGCTTAGGATTTTGTGGGGTTTTATAATATCTCCCCATTGGGAACATTCATCCTCGAATGAGACTGACTGAGATGGGGGAAATGATAAGATGAAGTAAATGCTGAACATGAACAATTGAAACATGAGTACATGACTGACATTACTGATTTGCTGAGATTTATTCTGAGCATGCATATCTGATGCATGATTTCATAACTGGTATGACTGATAAGCTGAATATATATTACTAAACATGTATATATGATGCATAAATATATGACAGATCTGACACATGAATGCATGACTGAATATGCAATGGTAATTTATACCAAGTTTATCATGGAAATCTGAGCATAAAACTAGATAAGTTCAAGGGAGACCATTTCCTTAAACTTAAAATGCTAATGAGCCTAAAATTAATTACTAGATATGCATGAGTAGAAACACATGAACGCAACTGAGTCTGGAATATAATACATGAGCTGGATATCATAATCTAAACTCAGTACATTGAATACATAGCTTATAGATGATATCGGAGTTTGAGGGTCAACACATGAGTACCCCTTACCACAAACTGGATTTGTTATGAAAAGAGAGAGCAATACATTTATGTCATGAAGGTTTGGGGAATTATAGTGTATCTCCCCTTTGGGGCACTATGTCCCTTGAAGATATACTGGGCTGACTTTGTTGATATACTGAGGAAAACTGGGGTGATACACAAGAAACCTAGGAACTGAATCGTGATTGATTATCTAGGATTTAAAACTGAGGCATGATACATGAACTGGGCTAAATACGCAACTACCTGGTTAGTCCATCTTAGAATGATCACATTCCTGAGACTCTGGATAGTGAGACTAGATGGAAAGATGGGAAACCACACCATCTAAACTTGTCTTTCTAGCTGCTAAACTAAATTACTGGTTGCTTAACTAACTTATACTGGAAACTTTTACTCGACTGAAGTATTCCTATGACAATCTTTCTATAGAGTTCTAGTGACTGAAGGGAGAAAGCAAATCTTGACCTGATCTGAGCAGGACATCAAAATAGGAGATTGCTACATGGCTTGGATTTTTGCATTAGGATACAAGGCCTATGAAACATCATCTAAGATAAAGTGACTAAGCCTTATGCACTGTAACTGAAACTACTGAAAAGATTCACGTGGGTACTGAGCACGAATGCATAAATATACTAACTTATCTAAATAATTGAATGACTGATAGCTGATTACTGGGTCTGTAAGGCTGATCTGTACTTAGCCTAATAGGCTAGACTTAGACTATAGAGTATTATACATAAAAGGTAATGACTGACTAGGTAACGTGAGGTAACTGAGCATGAATGGGAGAAAAATTTTATTACCATAAGAACGCAAGACCAAGCATCCAACATGATTCAGAAATATTTTGTAAACTAAGCTACTGAAATACCGATGATTGAATAACTGATGGCCATATGCTATGGTCAGGTAATCCTGAAAGTGAACTGAGTTTATGATCTGCCTGGACTAGGACTGGGACTGAGATTGTAGCTAAGATGGTAATTGAGACTGTAACCATAACTAAGACTGTAATTACGACTAAATACTAGTTCCTGATAACTGAGGGTTAGACTGGTACTGAAGTGCTGAATCCTGATGGATAAATAATTGATAACTAAAGGCCATGATTCTGTAGGACTATCTGAGTCCTTCACTGAATACTGATTACTGAATGATGCTGTAACTGAGGGCTGAAGGATGGAACATCAACACCATAGATTTACCGAGGGTTCTAAACTATGGATATACGTGACATAGTCTAAATTTTTAACTGATCATTAGGAGTGTAGCATGAGTCATGTGGGATGAACATACTGTAAAACATGATGTGAGTGCATGAGTCATGAGCTACAATACCTGAGTTTGGAATTTTTGTGTTCATGGGACATGATTTGTAACACTGAGTGAACTGGGATTCCTCATACTAGGAACTTGAAACGCACATGATTCTATGGAAAGTGTGAATATATGCTGGGTTCAAAAAATTGTGACGTGATGCATGCGTAAGTATCATGATGGATGAAGTACAAAACTTTGCATTAGGATAGGAATGGGTCGAGAATCATCTTTCCTTACTGATTTCCTACCCATACTGGTATTACTAGAACCTGAAGGGCTGACTATCTGAGGTACCATAACCAGACAGTTCCTGTATACCTATTGGGATATGATAGGCTGACCCATTGGTTGGAGACTGAGAAAGGTCCTATTAACATCTGGTCTGACCTTAAAGTTGACTGGTATGTAAAGAGTTATAAAAGAAAAAGAAGCTCCTGAGTTTAAAGAAGTGTAAACATATAAATAAAGGATCTATAACCTACCAGTGGCTGCATCAGGAGGACTTTTCTGATCCTGTCGGGACTGAAGTGCATAGAGTCTATTTGGGCATTGCCCACTGATAGTGCTGGAATTGGCACCTTGCTGATTCGGGTGACCGGACTGAGCTGAAAGATGATCGTGCTGACTTTGTGGATCGAGTTTAGGACAGTATCAAACCTTGTAACCTAACTCACCATATCTAAAACACACATTACTTCCCGCTCTACACACACCCTTATGATACTTACCATACTCTTCGCAAAGTGGATAAGTGAGAATAATGCTTGCACTACCCTGGGTTTTAGAGACTAGCACCCTATCCCTACAATCATTTGTGAACTTTGGTACTAGTGCACTAGCTGAAGAGGGAACTGGAACTAAAAGCTTTTGACTATATTGAGAATGATTTCCATCCTGTGACTCTAAATGAGAAAAACTATAATTGCCTGTTCTGGCTCTCTTATTCTCTCTTTTCTTCTTCTTAAGTTTCTGCTCTTCAATCTGTTGATCATGGACCATAATTCTAGATATGTCCATCTCCTTAATCAATATCACAGTCCTGCACTCGTTGTCCACTCTACCTAAAACCCTGACATAAATTTGCTCATTCTGCATCTATTGTCTGCTACTACATGGGAAACATACTGGCTAACTGGGTGAACTTGAGGGAGTATTCTTTCACACTCATGCTACCTTGTCTGAGATTAATGATCTCTAATACTTTGGCTTCTTTCTGATCTAGGGGAAAGAATCTACCTAGGAAGGCCATAGCAAACTCTTTCTATTCTATGAGCCCTGCATCTGTACCTCTGTCTACTTTCTACTATTTAAACCATGTATGGGATATATCTTATAGCTGATAGAAAGCTAACTGGACACTCTCACTGGAAGTCACTCCCATGATATCTATGACTTTCTAAACCTGGTCGAGAAACTCCTGTGGATCATCTTCTAACTTAGAACTGGAGAATAGGGGAGGATTCATTCGTGTGAAGTCCCAAATCCTGGCTGTAGATGAATTAGCCACTGGGTTAGCTGAAACAATAGCTGGCTATTCATTCTGAGCTGTGACTGGATTGACTAAAATAATGAATGCAGTCCTGAATTCTGCATGAGAAACATATTCGTCCAGGGAATCTGCCAGAATAGGATGAGGTACTGACTGATTACTAGTTCTTATTTTGCTAGCCCTTTAGAAAGGCATGTTCTGTAAATGAAAGGAAGAGTGGATTAGACTGGGAGTTAAATTTGAGCTCATGCTTACTGAGATGACATGAATATTGAAAGAAGGGAACTGTTCCTAAAACATCTCATAGCCTCCTGTCCATAGGTGTGGTGCACAACACACCCATGCACAAGACTATACTTGATGCGACTTTTCAGACTTCCTAGGATACTGTTGAACCTTAGGCTCTAATACCAAGTTTGTAATGCCCTGAATCTGGTACTCAAAATGCTACACGGTGCTCATGACCCCGAAGGACCATAAGCTAACCTATGACTGATATCTATAACTGAGCACTAAATAATATAATATAAATATGCAAAATATAAGCTGTAAGGCCAAAAGGTTCAAAAATGAACTAACACTAAATATAAAATAATGTCTGTAATGGGGTATAACAATACCCAAAACTGAAATAAACTGTCTGAAATATATTGTAGTCTAAAAGCCTCTAAAACTGACCAAAAATTATGGAATTGATGGGACATGTCCCCAACTAACTTTGAACTACTGAAATAATAAAGTAATAAAATAATCATGTTATCCTCGAATGATGAGGACTCACTGCTAGTCTGGCTGGTAAATGTTTGATCTACTAAGGATCATAGCGCAGATGCATCAGTACAATTGAATGTAACAGTATGCAAGTGAGGTAAGTTGAATGCAAGGGTTCATATACATGAACAATAATAACTGACTGATGACATGAATATAAATACGTAAGAAATATATGCATGAATACATAAACTGGAACTTGGTTCATGATAATAATGAATACTGATGTACTGATATCTGAATTTACTAATACTGGGATACTAAATAACTGAGTCTATTGATGATATAAATTATAGAGTTTATAGGTAATTGATATCTGAGGTTAATAGTACTATATTATTGATAACTGATAACTGAGTATACGAATACTGCAAAACTATTTGATTTTGTTATTGGACTGGGTAACTATGTCTGACAGTCTTGAATCTGAAGAACTATCTGAGTTCTAGACTGAACTAGATGAATGTATCTGACAGTCCTGATTCTGATAGAACTAGCTGAGTTCTGTACTGAGCTTAGAAACTATATTTGGCATTCCTAATATCTTTAGAACTGATATGAGTTCTATTACTGAGACTAAATTTGATACAGAGATTATAGGAGGTAATCATCTAACCGATATGCCCTAAATTTAAACTGGTGGGGTCCAACCTATAACCCCAGCTGGAAAGGTATCAGTACCATGCCCACAAGTAAATATAAGCTGTGAGTAAACCCTCTCTGACAGGGAGCTCTTCCGTCAACCCCTCCTGTAAGGAAAACTCAATAGAGATGAATAGTTGCTAAACTCATAGGGGTACATTTCGACCTACGCTAGCTACGTAGTTCTGGAACGTAGGGATTGCTACTAATGATCACACCCTTTACTGGCTAACAGGTGAGCCCTTATCCCTGGGTTTACTCAATGCTAAATTCTACTCCTAACTGAATAGACACTGAACTAATTTTACTAGTTCACACTAGGCATGACTGAGCTGTTACTGATGGTACAATTTTACTAAACTGAAATGAGTTCCGTTGAAGGATGGAATACTACTAAATTCTGTCAACTGATAGAATGCTACTGAGCTCTACTAACTCACTGAGTTACTGAGGTCTGAACTGAATACTACCGAGATCTGATAGCTGACTAAGAATATAGAGATTACTGAGATCACTGAGATTACTAGACTGATACTGAATTTACTAAATTTTCCTGAGTCACATGACTGACTGAGTTCTACTGGTCATGGCTTGACTGTGAGTATCATGAAAAATGACACTGGCTCTAGGCACACAGCTAATTTGTCGGGTATTAAATACCCCCAGGACTCGATAGCATGAAACTGACAAGACATGACACTTTTTGGCACATAACCATAGTCAATAATTCATAGTACTATCATTGGAAATTTTCATGAAGTATTTGACATTATAATATTGTACATGGATAGGAATGCATTCAATCACATTCATAGTTTCACAATTTTAGTCTCATGAGCATTCCACCAAACAACTACAAGGCATAGATTTAACATGAAAGTCATTTTGAACATAAAGGTGAAACGTGGATTTATCATTTAGGTTCTATTGAGTCATAAGGCATGATTCTTGTTCTTTTAGGCATTTTATCAAACACCTAGGATGCATAAATTAGGGCATAGGCATAATCATCAAATTAATACATCATAATTCCATAAAATAACTTAATTGACAGGTTTTCAAGCCACATACTAACATAGAGTAATGAAAACACATTAAAGATTCCAACTTGGGACTCATACATAACATCAACATGATCATAATAAATCCACAACATAAACATCACAATTTATAATTTAAAAATTCAATTCTTGGGCTTCATGGATGAAAGGAATCCATGAATGAACACTTGACATACCTTAGTTCTTGATTCTACGAAGATTGACGGTCGAATTCCCTTGAATTTGGATCCCCAATTGAAAACCCTAACTTGTTCTTGAGAGGATTTTGAGAGAAGTGTCTATATTATGGTTGACATGGGGCTTAATATCGTGTTTTTGATTTATATAGGGGTGGGAAATTGACCTTTTTACCCCTCAAAGATATGGATATTTAATGGCTGAAAAATGGGCATTGACGCTATTAGTGACGCGGCGCATCATGGCATTGACGCGATAGTCGACGCATCATGCTATTATCACGTCGAGCCTCAGTACTTTGACCCTGTCAACCTGCAACAATTTCAACTAACGTGATTAGCGATGCAGTGTGCCAAGATCGCGTTGGTCCACTGTCTTGGGATTCCGAACATGGTCTAAATGAGTTTCAAAAAATCCAAAATTTATCCTAGAACACCTATTGACCTTCCTGGTCATGAATTAGCAAGAATATAGGCCATTAAAGGATATTAAAGTCATGAAATGAGACTGCAAACTTTTGAAGATTAAAATAAACTAAGTCATGAAACTTAGCTAGAACCTTCTAAGTATAGGACCCCCTTAACAAGCGTAAATGGACTGAATTAAGCTTAGTATTTTGTGGGGTCTTATAGGATCTCATGGAGCATCCTTGTTCTAAATGCTCCCAGTTCCTATTGCAGGTCATGAACCTGCATCCGAAGTTTATTCACAGCGTCTTGCAGAAAAACAATGTCCCACACTTGATCAGCTAAATTTAGAACACATATGAATTGATAAAAAATGTAAAAATAAAAGTAAAGAAAAGAATATCCGAATTTAATACAACGTATACTACAAATTGGCAAGAAAAAAACTTACCTTAATCAGGGAAGAGAAAGTGGTGGAAGGTTTAATATGAAAGACAAGATGCAATAAATAAACAGAGTGTAGTTGAATTAACGATTGAGTAAGGAGAGACCTATTTATAGAGGATTGAATTTGAATGAGTGGCAAAAAGGTACGACTGTTCACCTCCATTTATTAATTATATTTTTGATTACTGTGAAAAGTTATGAATTAACTAAATTAAAAAAAATTGTGATAAGTCATGACTTTTTAGATTATTATTATTAATTAGTTCTTTTCAAGCACCATTTTTATTGAGTTGTGATGATAAATTCTATATCTGTTGCTGTAATAAATAGAAAACCTGTTGCATCAGATAATCTATCTATTGCAAAATATAATCTAACTGTTCACCTCCATTTATTAATTACATTTTTGATTACTGTGAAATGTTATGACTTAATTAAATTAAAAACTATTATGATAAGTCATGACTTTTTAGATTATTATTATTAATTGGTTCTTTCCAAGAACCATTTTTATTGAGTTGTGACAACAGATTCTATATTTGTTGCATTAGATAACTCATTTGTAACAACAAATATATCATCTATTGTAAAAAATAAAAAACCTGTTCCATCTGATAATCTATCTATTGCAACAGATAATCTATCTATTTTAAAAAAATTATCATCTTATCATTAATCCAAATTTGCTGACTTTTTTATTATATAAATTTAAAAAATAGATCTAAAAACAAAAATATTTTCTGTGAAAAGAAATGATGCCTATTTAATATTAATGTCAATTATTCAAATTAAATAACTATTTTTTACAGTTATAAATTGTGTTTATCATTTATTTCCTTATAGTTTTCTATGAAAAGAAATGACTTAATTAAATCAAGCTGGTGAGTTTTTATTATTATTATGATAAGTCATGACTTTTCAGCTTATTATTACTCCCTCCATTTCAAAAAGAATGACCTACTTTCCTTTTTTGTCCGTTTAAAAAAGAATGACCCCTTTTCCCTTTTAGCAACTTTTAATTTTAACTTTCCACGTGGCATGTTTAAGACCACAAGATTGAAGTGCATTTTGGTACATTTGACATATCTTTTATCTAACACCATAAGATTCAAAAGTCTTCTTAATTTTCTTAAACTCCGTGCCAAGTCAAACTAGGTCATTCTTTTTAAAATGGAGGGAGTATTAAATAACCTTTTTCTCAATTTAAAAATCGAAGACACCTTTTCAATAGCCAATTCTTCAATAAAATAATAACCATTTTATTGAGTTCTAGCAATAGATTGTATATTTGTTGCATCAGATAAACCATCTGTTGCAACATATATACCCTCTGTTGCAACAAATCGACCATTTGTTTTAATAGCATTTTTGATTTCTTCTAACAGCTGATACATCAGTCGCAATAGATGGAGAATTTGATGCATCAGCAATATTGTTGAATGTGTTTTAGACAAAAAGTCATGAATGCTCACCTTTTTCTTACCAATCATCATATAAGTCAATTAATTCAATATTGTGACTTTTTTATTATATACTAAATAAATAATTTAAAAAAACATATTTAAAAATAAAAATGATGAAAAGTCACGATCAGTTATTAAAATTAAATAACCTTTCTTTTATGGTTATAAATTGTGTTTATCATTTATTTCCTTATTATTTATTTACGAATCGTTTTTCATATTAAATAATCGGAAAGTAATGTCTTTTATCTCTCTTAATAACAACAATAATTCTTTTTTATTAATAACCGCCTGTTGTAATATATGATCCATCTGTCGCATCAAATGAACCTCTGTTGCCACAAATTCTCAATCCCTACCACCAACCGTCGACATGTTGAGATTAAGGAATAAATAGAATGATAATTAAATATTAAATAGAATTAAAAATTCAAAGTCGACCACCAAACATAGATTTTTGAATCCCGTAGGTATATCCGTTATACAAAAGAAAAATACATAAACTAAAAGAAAAATCATAACCTAATTATTATTACTACTATTATTATCATTACCATATTGTTATTAGTATTACTATTATTGTCAACCGGACAATTTTCATCCGACAGCAGCAGGGCCCTCCTCAGCCTTGCTCGAAAGTCAGCCAAATCTCTTTGGAGTTCATCAAACTGCCTTTGAAGTTCGCTCAACGACTCTATATGAATCTTCTTATACGAATCTGGATCAACCATATTTATAAGTGTAGTAGAATGAATGAATAAGGAGGGACCTATTTATAAATGATTCAATTCAAAGGGGTTAGTCAAAAAGCCACGACTGTTCATCCCTTAATTAAATAAAACTGGTGAATTTTTGAATATGTAAATTAAAAAAATTGATGTAAATACAACATTTTATCTTTTATTGTATTTCGGAAAAAAAGGAAAATTGCTTTAAAATAAATCTAACAAATGGGTAATCTGTTGCAAAATATATTCCATTTATTAGATAACTTACAACATATTGACAACCTGTTGCAACAGATGGATATATCTGTTTGATTTTTCCAATAGATATGTCCGATATTGCAATAGGTTGATCATCTGTCATAACTGATGTCTGTAATTGTTTGACAATTTAAACTGATGTGGAATTTGTTTCAACTTATTAGTCATGTGTTTATTCAATTTAAGCCATAGATGGGCTAGGAAAAATAAGGTGTGTGCATATGAATGGATCCATTTTCATGTATGGGAGATATGTATTACTAATAAGGTCATCGGGACAACACACACAAAGTATAATATTTTTGTGAATGCAATTTTTAACCGATTAGGCACTGATCATTCAAAAAAGATCCTGTATTGTATAGTTAAGTTTGATGGGTTTGAATTGATCAGACCAAGGCCCCATGATGATGGTGCTGATACCATATTATGAATTACTGATGGTTGTTGCTTATATTTATGCATGTAAGGTTTTGAGAAAGGATCAATATTTGGTGTCATTACAGAGATCCAATAGTTATTGGAGTTAAATTTAAGTGTGCATTAGACTTTGAGATGGACTTCAAAGCCTCACATTGCATCAAATAAGAATGAAAAATCAATAGAAATTCTCCTGGCCCAAATTTATATGGAAGGGTTGTTCGAGAAGATAATTATACACTAGAAGCAGCCGAAGGAGAATGCCTGCGAGGGAAAAGGGAGTTGATGAAAGACTATATCATCTAAAAGCTAATTGAAGAGGAGACAAAGGGTAGCAAGGAACTTCTAGCAAATCTGGCTGATGAAATTGGCTTAAATCATGAGAAACTTGAATCAAGCGCAAATATGAAAGTGTATCCACTAATGTAAATCCGTCTGTTGTTTCTCTGAAAGAAAAATAATGTAGATGGACACTTTTCTAGGGATCTGCGACTAGGTAGCATGGAAGGGATTATCACCTAGGTAGAAATTAGCAGAAGACCAAGAAAGCAGCCTTACGAGCATCAAGGGTTGAAATGATGTACAGTAAGTCTAGAAAACTTGGGTCAAGAACAACTGTAGTTAAAATAAGGAGTCTAAGAGAAGGCTGTATTTTTTGAATTTTAAATTGCATCCCATGCCTCCTTGTTTGTGGTTCCGATTACGTCCACTGTTGTTGACCTGATCGAAACCACAAATAAGATTGAAAGGTAGATTGAGTATCATTACTTCCTTAACAATATGGATTAATTGATTGTGTTTTCTTGCCTTAGCATGCTTTCAACATATCTTGGATAATATCAGAGGCTTGTTGTAGTATGTGAATCCTTATAATTTTCAAGCTTGCCTCCAGCTTGCCAATTGGGTATTCAAGCTTGTCGTTACCGTCTTTGAAGTTGGTATAGAGTTCCTGGTCTATTGTGAAATCGATCAGGAACACTTTTTTCGAAGTTCTGGCATTGTAGAAGGCCTTCAGAACACTTTCTTCAAAAGCCTTAAATGATACATAGAGGGTTACTATTTTTGTTTTAGGTCAAATATATTGATGCACACTCAAGCAGTGGTCTCAGTAGTTGAATAACTCATTTTTATTGAGCATTGCTCAATCAAACATTACGTAACTCCAGGCTCATTACCCTATCAAAAACCTTTTTCGAAGTTAGTAGACAAATCAAATGAGCTCAATCTCTCAGCCTTTCTGCTGATCACTCTTCTACCATATAGATGACAAGATATCATCCATGCAAAAGTCTACACCATTAGCACAAATTCTTGCCACAGCAAAAGTCTTTAGAAGGCATGACTAATAATCTCTCAAAATCAATTTTATGGTTATCTTGACGTATCTCACCAATATATTGGAATGGACAAAGCAAGAAATTATGCTTAGTTTGGTTTGTACATTTCAATATAATTTCAACAGACGTCAAGAAAGTTATAAAAGTGATATTGAGAGATTGCTAATCTTGCCTTCTAAAGACTTTCGCTGTGGTAAGAATTTCTACCAATGGTGTAGACTTTTGCATGGCGGATATCTTATACTCTATATGGGAGAAGAGTGATCAGAAGAAAGGATGAGAGATTGAGCTCATTTGATTTGTCCACTAACTCGAGCAAAGGTTTTTGATAGTGTAATGAGCCTGGAGTTATGTAACCTTTGATAGGCTTGGTAGAGTTAGTTTAGATCAAATGTTACATAATTACTTGCTAATTAATTTGTCAAATTCCTTGAAGGTTGGTTGAGCAAAGCTGCATTAAGAAACTCTCAATAAAATGAGCTATTCAACTATTGGAACCACTGCTTGAGTGTGCATCAACATATTTTGACCTAAAACAAACATAACGACCCTCCATGTATCTTTTTAGGCTTCTAAAGAAAGTATTCTGAAGGCCTTCTACAATGCCAGAACTTTGAAGTAAGTGTTCCTGATCAAGCTTACAAAATACCAGGAACTCTATACCAACTTCAAAGACGACAACGACAAGGTTGAATACCCAATCGGCAAGCTGGAGGCAAGCTTGAAAATTATCGATATTCACATACTACAACAAGCTTCTGATCTTCTACAATATATGTTGAAAGCATGCTAAGGAAATAAAACACAATCAATTATATCCATACTGCTAAGGAAGTAATGATACTCAATCTGTCTTTCAATCTTGTTTGTGTTTTTGATCAGTTCAGCAACATGGACCTAATAAAAAATACAAACAAGAAGGCATGGGATATAATTTAAAATTCAAAAATTGCAGCTTTCTCTTAGATTCTTTATTTTACAACAAATATTATTGGCACAATTTTTCTAGATTTACTGTACATCATTTCAACCCTCATTGCCCGTGAAGCTGCTTTCTTGGTCTTCTTTTAATTTCTATCTAGGTGATAATCTCGGCCATGATACCTAGTTGCATCTCCCTAGCAAAGTATCCATCTAAATTATTTTTATTTTTGAGAAACAACAGATGGATTTTTTATTACCGGATACACTTTCATATTTGCACTTAATTCAAATTTCTCGTGTTCTAAGTTAGTTTCATCGGTCAGATTCACTAGAAGTTACTTTTTACTCTATGTTTCATCTTCAATTAGCTCTCAGATGATATAGTCTTTCATTAACCTCCCATTTTCCCTCACAGGAATTATCCTACCATACCTTTTGGCGTATAATCATCACACCGAGCAACCCATCCTATAAATTTGGGCTAAGGCAATAAGTATACTGATTTCTGTTCTTGGTTGAAGTTGTGGGAGGCTTCGAAGGCCTTCTTAGAGTCCAATGCACCCTAAAAGTTAGTCTAATCGCTATTGAACCTCTTTACAAAGACAACAAAACTAGATCCCTTCACAATGCTTGACACATAAACATGAGCAACAACCAACATTAAATCTTAATAGGGTATTAGAACTATATTCATGGTCCCTCAACCTTATCAGTTCAGACCTATTACACTTAACTGTAAAATTATAGATATCTTGTTTGAATGATTAATGACTAAACAGTAAAAATAACACTCACAAAATTAGTGTACTCTATGTGTGTTTTCACGATAACATTATCAGTAATACACACCTCCCACATATGAAGTGGTTCCGTCTGCAAATAGTTTATTTCTCTGAACACAACGTTATTGTAGCCTCTTATGTTGGTTGGGCAAAATTTGATCAACTATAAGTTCCTTATATCTACAAAAAAGAGGAAAAAATTGATCTCAAATTAGATAAGAATAGAAAGAACATTATCCATCTATTGCAACAGATGTGAAGTCTGTTGCAACAAATGTGTAGTCTATTGCAATAGATGTAGAGTCTGTTGTAACAGATGTGGAGTTTGTTAGAATACATCAAACCAGCCTTGCTAGTGGTTTGATTTGTTCCATCAGTTGCTCCATCTGTTGTAACATAAACAACAACATAAACTACAAAGAAACAACAAATAAAAAACATCAACAGCAAGGAAACAACATCATATGTTCCAACATCATCAACAATATCATCAACAACAAGGAAGCAACTTATTCCAACACCATCAACAAAACTACACAACAAGTTCCAACAAAACCAAACCCACCACCAACATCAATAACAACATCAATAACAAATAAAAAGACAAAATACATAAAAGATGATACTGCCAACAAGGCTTTTAAACTTCTCCCAACAAATGACTTTTTTCATATATTTTAAGAAAAATTCTTGGTTTGTTTATTCACCACTTAAAAGTTCCTTCAAAAATTTTAAATAAATATGATATAGGTAAATGGTAATTAAATTAAAAATAGATATAAATAACTTGCAAAGAAGAAGATGAGAATGAAAGAACAATAGTCAACCATACCTTACCTGCAATGTCAAAAAGGGACCAAAACAATAATTTCAGTCAAGGAAAGATATGGATCGGTTTATATCTGAAAGGATCTTTATGAGAAAGAGGAGAGAAAAGAGAGAAAAAAGGTTGTGATAACCCTAAAGAGATGAATAAAATAAATTTAGGGCTGAGAGATAATTCTAAATGTAGACATGGGTTTAAATATTCATTAATTACTTGAGGGGCACGAGGAAGATGGGTGACATTAAAAAGACAAGATAAGACTACTCAAAGAGATTTTTGTTTTATTCAAGAAATATTTTTTACCGCCTTTAGTAGTATTAGTACTGTTTTATCTCTCTCTCTTCTTTTAGACAGAAGCTTGCTTTAAAATTATGTAAAAGAAAAAAAAGAATTTCAAACCTATGTCATTTGTTGCAATAGATATTAATATCTATTTGAAAAAATCCAATAGCTCAGTCATCTATAACAATAAATAAAAATGTCCATTTGATAATTAAATCAGATATGCCATCTGTTTTAACAGATATTAATATCAATTTAAAAAAATTAAATAGCTCAGTCATCTGTCACAACCGATGCAAAGGTCTATTAGATAATTAAATCAGATATGTTATCTGTTACAACAAATATGGATATCTATTTGAAAATTTCCAAACGCTCAGTCGTTTGTTGCAACAGATTTCATTACAATTGATTTAGGTATAAATAAGGATGGATGAGTTCATAGGGTCAATCACAACATCAATTGAGTCTTTGCAATTGCATGGTTTTGGTATTACGTTTATCTTGACCTGAGTGATCGATCTGAGTTGAAAATATTCTCATAAATTAATGTTAAGCTTGTACCTAAATTGATTTAGGTAGAACTAGGGATGCATGAGTTCATAGGGTCAATTACAATATCAATAGAGTGTTTTCAATTGCATGGTATTGGTATTGAGTTCATCCCAGCTCGAGTCATCAATCTATCACTCTGAGTTGAAAAGATTCTTATTAACTTAATTTTAAGCTAGTACCTAAATTTATTTAGGTAGAACTAGGGATGGACAGGGTCAACTATAACATCAATTGAGTCTTTAAAATTTCATGGTGTTGGTATTGCATTTATCCCGACCCGAGTCATCGATCGATCACTCTGAGTTGAAAAGATTCTCATTAACTTAATGTTAATCTAGTACCTTAATTGATTTAGGTGGAACTAGGGATGAATGAATGAGTTCATAGGGTCAACTATAACTTCAATTAAGTCTTAGCAATTGCATAGTATTGATTTTGAATTCATCCGGACCTGAGTCATCGATCGATCACTCTGAGTTTAAAAGATTCTCATTAAATTAATGTTAAGCTAGTACCTTAGTTGATATAGGTGGAACTAGGTATCAATGAATGAGTTCATAGGGTTAACTACAACTTCAATTGAGTCTTTGAAATTGCATGGTGTTGGTATTGTGTTCATCCTAACCCGAGTCATTAATCGATCACCTTGATTTGAAAATATTCTCATTAACTTATTTTTAAGCTAGTACCTTTATTGATTTAGATGGAACTAGGGATGAATGAACGAGTTCATAGGGTCAACTACAACTTCAATTGAGTCTTTGCAATTGTAAGGTGTTGGTATTGCATTCATCCCGACCCGAGTCGTCGATTGATCACTTTGAGTTAAAAATATTCTCATTAACTTAATATTTTAAAAATTATATCTTTTAAAATTTTAAAAGTTAATTAAGATCAATTTGGACCAAATTAACAATTTCAAAACTTGTCTTTCTTTCCCAAAATTACAAATCATCCATTTGCGTGAAAAACTTTTTCTCATTTCAAATCTCAAGTTCTTTCTCTTCTCTCTCTCTCTCAATAATATAGAAAACAACTACTCAACCCTTCAAAATAGATTAATTTTCTTCCTATTTTTGACCACATAGTTGTTATTTTTGACTTTATTCTCGCCTGTATCCATTGTTTTCTCTGTCTTCACAGGTAACAGAGTTTGAGAAGAGTTCTACATTTGTTCTTTATTCTAAAATTAGGGCTTTTTAGTTAATGATAAAAAATAAGACTTTTAGTTGTATTATCTTCGAGAATGGGTTTACAATTTTGAGTTTTGATGCTAAAAGAGTAGGAAGCACCTGAGAAAATCCTAGTTCTTAACTCAGTGTTTTATTGACTGTTATGGTATTATTGGATGGTGTTTGTGGTATTGTTGGTGGTGTCAGTATTTGTGGTTTTGGTGGTGGTGTTAGTGGTCTTGGTGTTGGTATTGGTGGCATTGGTTGTGGTCTTAGTAGCATTGGTGGTGGAATTGGTTATGGTGTTGGTGGTGGTTTTGGTGTTCCATCTATTGCAACAGGTGGAATATCTGTTGGGAGATATTAAATAGGTCTTCAAACAGATTCTCCTTCTGTTCCAACTGATAGATTATCCGTTGGAGTTTTTTTTGTATCTGGCATAGAATAATTTATTGAAATTTGTCTTACATTTTTTTGTTTTTATATTGTTTGTAGTTAAAAGATGTCTCCTAAAAGAAAAGAAACTAAAAGTGGAACAATTTCTGACCACCCAACAAAGAAGGCTAGAGTATAGATAGATTCGGAGGAACTTCCTGAACAATCCTTGTCAGGGCAAAATAAAGATGAGGAAAGTGATAACTCCTTCTCACCAATGGGGAGTGAATTTATATCAAAATCCCATCATGATCCTGTCAAAGCCATTAGTATCGATAGGTTTTGAGTTGTGATGCTGATGGATTACCCTAAAGAAGTAACTAGTGATCTTGTACGTAAATATTAGTTGGAGAAATGTTTTGATGAATTTAGGAGTATTATGAAGAATGAAAACATAGACGGAATTTTTAAGAGGAGCTGCTTTGCATACTTTCTTAAGCTGCCTGAGGACCACACTCTCCATTTCTAAATGAGCATGGTATATGATCTTCTCAAGCACCAGATCAAGTACGCAGGGGATGATAAAGATACAAAGAAGGGCAAAAAAAGAATGAAATCTGAATCAACTACTGTGGCATGCTAGTTTGTTTTGGATTGAAAGAGTTTTCCATAGTGACGGGATTGAGATACGATCATATAGAAGAACCTTTCATCAAGGAAACACCCCACAAAGGGTCCAACAAATGCAAGGGAAAAAAGATGGGTTTTTGGGCATTGTTGGACGACGTAGCTACAAAGCAGGGGATTTGATGACAAATCTTGAGAATAAAATATACCAAAGCACTACAGGGAGAAATTGTGCTTAGTTTGGTTTGACCATTCTGTTTTATTGGCAAGAGACGTTAGAAAAGTCATAGAAGATGATTTGTTGGTGCTTTCTGATGATTTTAAGAAATTCAATGATTATCCTTAGGGATATCACAGCTACTACTTGACTGTTGACAAAGTTATCCACAGGGACGATCACATTATACGGCTTTCCTTGGGCTTTCATGGTAAAATTTATCACTATTTTTACTCATCCATTTATTTATATTGAATATAGTTATTATGACTTTTTTTTGCATGCTTCCTGTTTATATTTTTAGGCTTGGGCATTTGAAGACATTCCTCCCCTCCGAAAGCAGGTAATGGATTACCCAGATGAGGTTTCTTATCCAAGGATCCTTAGGTGGTTGGGAGAAAAGAACAACCCAAAAATCAAGGAGGCTGATCTCTTTAACCCTACGGATGATGCAGTACATCTTATTTAAACTAAAATAATTTGCCTTCAAGAAAGATATTGAAATAGATGTTCCAGCTGTTGTGACAGATTACCCGTCAACTACAACTGGTTCAATAGATGGGTAATATGTTGTAACAGACGCTCCGTATTTTACAACAGATTAACCATCTGTTGTTCTGGTTCCCTGAACCTGACTCAACAGATTACTATCTACTACAAGTTATGCAATAGATAGGTAATCTAATGCAACATATTATCAATCTGTTGCAACACACAAATTAGCTATTCCGGAAGATAGATCAAGTTGGCTATGTTAACATGTAAACCAAATGATTGCAAATTACTATTATATGATATGATTTAAATGCACTCTATTGTTTTATAGGTTGTGCATCCTCGTGCCTACTGAGCAAGAGATCTGGATGACTTTTTTTAATATTCTAGGTCTTTTTATACAACAGCAGACCCAACGGTGGAGTTAATAAAGAAAAAATTGGCTGGAGCAACAACCATAAGAAGATCAGTTAGGCAAGGTCAGCCTAATGCAATAGATGCGTGTGCTTCTTCTGGGGGTGTTGCTGCTGGAGTTGTTAATGATGGTGGTAGCCATCTTGATATTACTGCTGCCAGTCATGATTATGAGCATGTTGATGCTCAGATAAAAATAAATACATTTGGAAACACCCCTTGCACAGGGACCTCTCACCCCTATCCACCCTTATGTTCTCATTGCAAGTGCAAAGTGTGCAAGGATAAAGAGGATAAACTCTTTGAAAAACTAGAGGCTATTACTGAAGCTACCGAGGAGTTGAAATCCAAGAGGGGTGTCATACCATCTAAGAAGATGAGGGAGCTATACACTCATATAGTAGTGGTTAGGAGGAAGAAAAGAGCAATTATCCAAGTACTCTCCAATCAGAAATCCAAAAAATTGCAACTCCTCCTACTCCAAGAGTTTTTGAAGTTCAGGGGACGCTGAAGAAGGTGGAAATATATGCAGCACTTGGCTACGAAGAAAAGAAGGAACTTTAGAAAATTATGACTGACAAGATGAAGGTTCCACAAGAATACACCATGCTATTATTTGACGCCCAAGACTTCACGAGTATGACAAATATACGTGAGTGGTACGTGGACAATGTAAGTTTACTTTTTATAACCTATCCTTCCTATCTAATCCTTAAATAAGAAGTTACACAATATATGGGTAATATATTACAACAGCTGGGTATTTTGTTGCAACCTAATACACATTTGTTGCATAAGTTGCGTTAGCTGGGTAGTTTGTTAATTGATTCAGAGAACCCTCTGCAATAGAATCTTTTCACTGTGTTTTTCTTCTTTATAATTACTAACTTATTTAAAAATTGTCTTCTTATACCACAATATGTTGATGAAATTCTCTACCTCATGAGGGGCGAGAAATTAGCGTACCCGATTGCTTATGATGCTGCTGATAAAATAATAGACCTCAACTTCTACAACAATTTCAAGAGTAGGTACGATACTCTCCATAGGCAAGCTCCTTCCATTGTTCAGGGATTTGACAAGTTAGTTTCTATGTTCAAATGGGATGAAGACATGATTAACTATGTTAGAGGGTGGAGGCCATATCCATATGGCAAGAGATGGACCAAGGGAAAGAAAATCCTTATAGTCATGAATGTGGAAGTCAAATATTTTCTCACTGTTGAGATACTACTTGATGAAGGAAATATTAAGGTTTATGACTGCAACTTACCTATCTTTAAGGAGGCCATGTTTTTAACCCGCGTGCAGCCACTCTTGATGATGTTCCTCAAGTTGTTGACGCAGAGTAAACTAATGGATAATTTGCCGATGGCAGTATTGATGAAGGAATCATAGGATTTTGAAGGTAGAAATAAGAACATCCCCCATTAAAAAAATAAAACCGGTGCCGCATGTGGGCCGTACTTACTTACATACACTGAGTGTTTGTTGACCGACATAGAAATGGCTGATATATACAACACCATTGTTGAAAAAATTCAAGAGGTCTTGGCTTATGGGGTACTAACTAAATCGTTGGAGCTTGTGTATAAATAAGAATATGTACAAAGACAGAGACAAAAATGATAATAATTTTTTATTTCAAGCCACTTTGTTCACTTTATATTGTAGTGGCAATTTTTTTATGTCTGACAAAAGTTAAATTTTTATAATGCAACTGATTGTCTATCTATTATAATAGATATCATTTCTATTGTGACAGATTGATTATCTGTTGCAATAGGTTGTTCATCTGTTGCATTATACAAATATTTCTGTCTGTCTGTCGCAACGAATATACAATCTGTTGCAACATATAGGTAATCTACTGGAACAAATAAAAAACGTAGGAAGACCTATTATATAACTTTCAGTAGATGACCTACATGTTTCAACATATGTCTAAATCTGTTTGATAAGATATGTCATCTGTTGCGATATTTGAATTTAGTATTCCATTTCAATTAAAGAGTTTAAAACTAAGGATTAAATTATATTCATAGATAACATAAAATAAATCAAAGCCTTTAAAAATTACATGAAATAAATCAACAAATAAGTGAAATGGAAAAAAGTTATAATGGGTATAAATGATGTACTCTACAGATAATTTAACAAGTTAACCAAGGAGGAGGGTGTAACGCCATAATTTTTTGAACCGAAATGCTACACGGTGCTCATGACCTCGAAGGACCACAAGATAATCTATGAACGATATCTGTACCTGTTACTGCATAAAAGACCAAAAAAATGTAGAAACATGAACTGAAAGGCCATAAGGTTCAAAATGGATAAATATCTGATAAAAACAATGTCTGAAAACAGTAAGCAATATCAAAACAAATCTGAAATAACTGTCTGACATGCTATAGTCTGAAAGCCTCTAAACTGTTTGAATAAGAAGTTGACGGGATATGTCCCCAACTAACTTCATCTACAGAAATAAACTGAAAACTAAAATAGTAATGTAATCATCATGTCCATGAAGGATGAGGACTCATAGTTGACTCTGACTGCTGAACTGGGATGCTACTGATGCTTTGGAGCTCATACTTCTAAACGTATGGTATAAGATACCATAACACAAATGCGTCAGTTCTTTGAATGTACTGGTATAAAAGTAAGGTAGGTTGAATGCAAATGGTTCATATGCATGAACAATACTAACTGACTGACTAACATAAACGTGAGAATACATGCATGACTACGTAACTGTAACTAAGATCGTGATAGGACTGAATACTGAGTTCTGACTATTGAGTTTACTGATATAGACATCTGAGTCACTGATGAATGAGAAAGACTGGTACTGTATTATTGAATATTAAGGGACTGATACTATATTACGAATACATGAATAACTATGTCTGACAGTTCTGATTATGAAGAACTAGTTTGGTTGACTGTATCTATTAGTTCTTAAGTTGAATACTGATAACATAAGTTCTGATAACTGATATGATTGATAACATGAGTTTTGAGAACTGATATAACTAATAACATGAGTGACTGTATCTAAAAGTCCTAAATTTGATGGAACTAGCTGAGTTTCCTTATTATATCTGAAATGACTATATCTGACAATCCTGAGATCTGAAGAACTATCTGAGTTCTTTTACTGAGACTGAGACTGTAACTGAGAATATGGGAAGTAGTCATCTAACAGATATGCTACAAATGTGCAATAATAGCTGAGCTAGGGTCCAATCTGAGCCCTGATTGGAAGGGTGTCAATACCGCGCCACTGGTAAGGACAACATATGAGTACCCTAATATAACAGGTAACTCTAGTGAGAATGGTGGGAACCCTCATACAACAGGTTAAGCCACCTCATCTACCCTCATATAGAAGGCTATGATATATCAACCTATGCTGGCTACATAGTTCTAGAACTCAAGGATTACTTCTAAGAATCACACCCTCATATAACAGGTGAGTCCCCATCCTTGGGTTCACTTGGTGCTAATTTATACTCCCATCTAGATAGACACTGCATATGATTTACTGAACTAAACATAGACTAAGTTACTGGATTTCCGTTGACTGACGGAATACTACTGATATCTGATAACTGACTGAGATCATGAGATTACTGATCTTATTGAGTACTAAGTTCATGATATTTTTGAGTGTACTAAATTACGAAGATTACTGAAGTTACTGAGTACTGAGATTACTGAAGTTAACTGAGATCACTGAGATTACTAAACTACTAAGCTTACTGGGATTTCTGAGATTTTTGGGTTGTCCTAAGTCACATGACTGATTGAGTTTTATGGATCATGTCTTGACTGAGGATATCATGAAAACATGACTTTGCTCTAGGCACAAAACTATATTTTTTGGGTACAAGTACCCCTAGGACTCGATGGAAGGAAACTGACACAATGTGACTTTCTTGAATACATGACCATCAATAATACTCCATAATACATGAGTGAGGGATTTAATGGAGTACATGGTCATCATAATATCTAACATGAATGGGAATTCTTGTATTTAAGTCATAAAACTCATGTTCTAATATCATGGGCATTCCGACAACATATATATTGCATAACAACAACATGCGATCCCTTTGAACATAATAAACTGGCATGAGTTTATCATATAGTTCATCCCTAAGCTATAATACATGATTTCTATCATTCTAGGCATTTTATCAAACACCTTACATGCATAACTTTGGGCATAGGTATACTTATCAATTTAACAATCTTAAGCCACCCAAATTCATGGATTTAAACTAACATGCTCACATACTTCATGAAAATACATCAAGATACCAAATAGCAACCATCAACATGAACAAAATCATACCACAACAAGATAATCACAATTCATGATTTTAAAACTTTATTCTTGAGATCCATGGATGAAATGGATCCATGGATGAACACTACACATACCTTAGATGAATGATCCGTGAAAATTAATGGTGAAATCCTTTGAATCTTGAAGCTCCTATGAAAATCCTATGGAGTTCTTGAGAGAATTTTGATAAAAGAGAGTATAATGTTGTTGGATTAGGGCTAAATTCTGTGTTTATGGAATATATATAGGATGGGAAGATGACCCAAATACCCCTCTAGATGCATCATTTAATTTCTATGAAAATTTCCCGATTTGGGCCCCTGGCGCAATGCGGAGATATTGCATTGCCACTTGTTTGTGACCTAGAAACTCACCGCAATGCAGTGAAACACTGGAAATTGATAAACTTCATTTTGGTTTATGGCGCGATGCACCACTGACTGAAATGAAGCTACTGAAACTTTAAATTGCCATAACTTCTTCACCGGGTGTTCGTTTTAGGCGAATTTGGAATCGATGGAAATCTTATTAAATTATATAAAATTTGGAGAATATAAATCTGCCAAAATACCACCTATAAACCAAGTTATTATCATTCAAAGACGACCTATGTGAAATCACACACGAAAACTTGGCGGATTCAAAAGTTCTTAGCTTGGATCTAAGTGACTCTTATGAACATGATTAACATATCATAAGCTTTATTATCACTAGGATACTTATCCTAATTTATGTACTCAAATATGAATCACATTATAGGAGTTTTCATGCGTAAGAACAATGGTTCATTTTCTAGCTTAGAAATATACGGGGTATTACAAGGGGTTATTACTTTCACAAACTCAAGTTATAAAGATCTACTATATATGGGTAACTTGTTCTTCATTCGGAGCTACAGAATTCGGCTTTGGTCATAATGGATTATTAATGTCGTTTGTACATAGTTTCTGAGCTTTTACTTCTCCATATTTCTATAAAAGAGTAGCACATTTTTTGTAGAGTAATGCGGCATCAAGTCCATCATTTGGTACTTGTAATCCGACACTCAAATACTCGGCATAAATGGAAACAAAAAATTCACAATGCCTGCATTTAAAAAAAATAGATAATCCAAAATCTTGTAGTTCATGTAAGTGTTGTGAAATTTATGAAATGAAACTAAATCATGATACTTATACTTACAGGCTACCAATGGTTTATTGAGAAATTCCTTCAACATATTCTACATGAAATGGATTACCCATTTTTTCGTGGTAGGCTTCAATTGTCGACCAATCAGTATGAATATTTTGGTCCAAAAATCTACTCATATCAAGGTAATTAGGCAATATTTTGGCCAACTTTTGTATCTCAGACGACTACCCAGAACGTCTCTTTTGCAACATCGAGTCATAAATTCAGATGCGTCTCTCTTTTAGAATAACGATAGCAGCACCTAATGGAATTCATCACCACAATTGATTGGGATGTACACATTATCGACCAAATGCCAAGGTAAGCCAGCTGGAACGCTAAAACCTTTGATGATGTTGATTTAGGATTCCTCATTTTGGAAAACTTTCGGCTGTTGTTGACAATACCTATCATAGGCATTTTTGATGTAAACTTTGTATAAATAATTTTCTGTCGTGTATCTGTATCGTTCTCATGTTTGCAACTTGACTTTCTTTCAGAGGTAGTAAAATATGACATTGATGTGCCGCATATATTATTAAACATTTTAAATTATGTGACAAAAAAATTAATACACAAATGTAATTAAATAGAGTATTAATTAATAGTAATATGTATGGAATTTAAACCTCATCATTCCAGCAAGTTTGGGGTTATGACATCAAATAGAACAAATTCTTTGTTTCAGAATGTCCAACAACAAATTCGAGCATATCAAAACCAAGAATCGATTCGTTTACTTTATAGTTTTCGTCATTTTATTTCTACATGATGATTTATATGTGTTAATGTCATATTTTTATAGAACGAATTGTATAAATCAATATCTTTGAAATTGATTTATGTACCGGCCGACGTGATGCTTTAATATCCCATCGGCAATCCATTTTGAATAGTCGTTAATCAACTTTGTTAGTGTTTTTGGAACCTCGTCTGAGATGTTGAACCCTTCAAATGGATAATTCTTCCGTTCTCCTGAACTGATACTTGTCTTCTTCTTTGGAAGTAGTTGATGGATTATCAACTATGATATCATGCTCTTCAGTAGTAGCTTCTACCGTGACATCCACCTGGAAAGTCAGAATTGTCAATGCTAATTACAGATATACAATAGATTGTCTTTCTGTTGTAAAAGATGAGTCTTACGTTACAACATATTGATCATTGTTTGGAAAAAATATGAATAGGTAAAATAGAGTGGTACGATAATTTTGAATAGATGACCCATCTGTTGCAACATAAGGCTCATCTGTTGGTACAAATTAAAACAGTACAAAAACCTATTTGATTTGCTGAAACAGATGGACATATATTACAACAAATAACTTATCTGATGCATCAGTTTAGACACCAGTTGCAATAGATGTGTATATCTATTTGATAATTTTCAATAGAAATATCATATGTTGAAACAAATATGTGCCTATTTGTTTGTTGGAATAGATGATATACATTTACCTTCTTTAGCTCATGCTTCTCTCTTGTGGCCATTGTACATTGAATAGTGGTGTAACACCCTACAATTTAATTCCCGGGATGCCACACAGCGCTCTAAACTACAAGTAGTCCTGAGCTAACCCTGGCTGCCTTTTCTAAATCTGAATCTCAAAATAGGGAAACTATAAATGAAAAATCATAATAAATGCGAAAAACTATCCGAATAAGAAAATACAAAAAATTTGAATACTGTAAATGAAATCTAAAAATGAATCGAGTAGTTCAATAAGCCTCTACTGACTGAATCTAGAGAGTCGCTGGGCTAGGCCCTCAACTGACTTAAATTGTCTGAGATGAACATTTAAACATCTACTAAGAAACTGGATATCTGAATAGCAAAGTCCCTAAACTAAGAGGACTCACCAACTGTAGGGATGTAGATGAGATGCTCAAAGATCACTCATGTTGCTAAGACTGAGCACCTAAACCTAGATTATGAGACAATGTAACACACAAACATATATGTGGATCAGTACTTTGAGGATGTACTGATTATATGGGGGTGAATACAAATAGATAAGCAATATCATCACAATTTATAAAATCATGCATGCTAAATGTAAATGACTCACATAGGCTTGAGTAAATCTGAAATCTGAAGATCATAAATCATGAATAGTAAAGAACATAATATAAATCTTGTGAGCCATCACACTTAGTTCTGAAATATGTATTCTGTTCTTATTCTCAAATCATATGGGCTAAGTGAAAAGAGCTAACCTTTTAAAACTAAAAGCTACACTTCTATAACTGAAATCTTAAGTAAAGTAATATCTGAGTAAGTTTGTGAGCCTTTACACCTAGTTTATAAAATCTGGAAAACACTCTATCTTATGGAAGTTTTCTTAACCGACATATACTATGTGAGCATTCATGAAGTCCAACATTCTTGTCCCCCTAAGGAGGAATCCTCACGCTGGGGAGAGGAGTCATACTCTTTCCATAGAGTATAACCTATCTGGGTGATCACATATCTGTCATCCACGTAGAAGTTAGAATAATCTAAATCCTAGATTGGCACGTAGTTTTGGGGTATGAAACCATAGAAACTTACCAATATCGGTGCTAAATACTACTCCCATTAAATCTGTATGCTCATTCTGATGAAAATCCAATTTTCAAATAGTCTAATGGTTTATGATGAAAACCAATTGTATATATGTAAAGCTAAATCTATAATCTAAATTCTATAAAGTGGATTTCATATCTATTCTGAGACAAAAAGGTCAAATCTTTGTCAATAATCTGAAAAGAATCTAGTCATAAAGTGCTCATAGCACAATCAATCTTGAAATAGCAATACTCATTAGGTCTTAATGACCTAAGAATCAAACTCATGTTAAAACATCTTAAAATTCATGCTTGATAATGTAAATATTTATAATTCATCATAACATCTGAAAATTCCTACAATATGCATGAAAATATGAACAAAATAATGTAATTCAACCTCTAAATCAATGGAAATCTCATAATCTTATAATTAACAATATTGGGTATAAAACCTAAGTTAAAATTCATGGGAAATCAGACAAAATTAAATAACTTTTGTAATTAAAAATAAGTTTTGGGCACAAGGATGAAAGGAGTATCTTTGTTCATAATCCCACATACATTAATTGATGATCTTTGATGAAAATCTTGAATGTTGGATTCTTATTGATGCTTTGGAGATTAATTCTTAGAGTTCTTGTGTTGGGATTCCTAAAATCTTGAATTTCCTTGGAGAATTAATGGAGGAATTTAGATTCTTGGTGAGAAAGTTTGATGATCTAGGGTTTTCTTTGAGAGTATTTTGGTGAAAAGCGAATGTAATATGTTTAGGATGGGTTGAATCATCTGTTATTCATGACTTAGGGCTTGGGAAAAGAACAAAGAGACCCTTGTAAATATTTACTTGGAATTGGGAATATTTCCAAATTTGGCCTACGGCGCGATGCGCCATGATCGCAGTGGCCTACTGGAAACTGCCAATTGGGATCTAAAAAGACACCGCATTGCAGATCTATCGTGATGCTCTACTAGATTTTCCTTTGGGACATTACTGCGACGCTCCACCATCGCGGTGAGCCACTGGAAATGTACAAACAGGAATAAGGGTTTCTCCGCGACGCGGGGAAATCGTGGAGTTTCATTGGATCTTGACGAATGAGAAATTTGACCTCTCCGTGACGCACCAATATCATGGAGTTCATTGGAATTTGAAAATTATCATTTAAACCATCTCCGCGATGTGCTAAGGACCCAAATCTTGGTGTTTTCCTACTGAAGCTTAAAATAGCCCGAACTTCTCAATAGGTCATCGGATTTAGGCGAATCTTATATCGTTGGAAAGCTTATTAAATTTTCTACACTGTGGGAGGTCTAAATCTGGAAAATTCCCCACGAAATAATTATTCTTCATTTTAGAATCTATCCCTTAAAATTCTAGGGGCAAATTTTAGCTAGAAAAGGTACGAAGTATTACAACATCTCCCACTTAGGAACATTTGTCCTCGAATGTGGCTAGATAAGCTGAGAGTGATGAGGAATCTGAGGCTATAAGATATCATGCATAACTAAAATAAACTGAACAACTGAATCTAAAGCATTATGAACTTCTGAGTAATTCTGTGAGTGCATGAACTTACAGGAGGATAACTATATAGTTGAATATATGATTAGAAAAGACCTGAATCAAGGAAGAGTATTACCTTCGGCTAAATTTGAGTTTGTGGAGAAGAGGTTAGGGTACTTGGATCACAGATCTACTTCTGCTTCCCAAGTAGTGATAACGCTCAAGCTACACCTCTCTAATGAGAATGTAAGCGATCGTTGTCAATATATAACCCAACTAGGTTGGGGTCGAATACCACAGGGAATATGGTGTGAACTTAAGTCATTTGCGAGTTACTCAACTGATAGTTGGATGTTTCCTGAAATGGGGTATTTTGAGTTTAACAAATAATTGTTGGTTACTTTAGCTTCAGTGTTTGTAATCAAAAGTGTATGGAAAACTAGAATTATGTTCACTATGGGTTTTGGTACTTGACAGATGCTAATAGTGATTCAAGATTCTCACAGTAAATAGGACAACAAATTATCTTTATCGAAGTTATGCCAAAATGTCTCTCGACCTACTTAAGCATTTAATTACCTAATTCTCTCGGACTTAGGGAATTTATATTCACTGACAAGACTTTACCTCAGGTTAATCAACCTTGTTACATCGCCAATTATTAAATGGAAGTTTTTAGTGCTTCCAGGTCCCTGTCAATAATTCACTTTCTACTGTATTTGATTTCTTATCTGAAGCAAATCAAAGCAGGTGCTATCTATTGTTTGCAACCAATAGACAATGATTAAAATCTTGGAATTATCAAGGAGTCCTATTACCTTTTGAATCTTAAAAACTTAGCATCTTACCAAAAATTAACCCATAGGTCCCATAATTGGGGTTAGAGGGATTTAGCCACTCATGATGTAATGATCGGAACAACTAGATGAATTCATAATTTGAAAGATAAACTTACCATAAGATGAATAATAATTAGTGATTCTCAGATTAGATCACATTAGGAATCCCCAAAGTATTGAAGGAAATCTCTTCAAATTTAATTGTTTTTCAAGCCAAGAAACTAATAACGCTCAACTTACACATCAATTTAGTGCAAGGAAGTCGTCGTCAATATATTTACCCAACTTTAGAGTCGGGGTTGAATCCACAGGGAACATTGTGAGTGGAGATTAAACTAATTTGAAACTAAAGGTACAAGTTAAATTCAAATAACTGACACGAAAAGACAAAATGAGGGTTTTTAATGGTTGAACAAGTGATTTTTGATAATCAAGAGTTTATGGAATAACCAGGATTATGTTCTCTAGGGCTTACGGTACATGACATATGCTAAAATTTACTCAAGACTCTCATGGTGGTTAGGATCACAAGCTATCTTTATCGATGATATGCTCAAATGTCTCTCGACCTATTCAAGCGTCTTATTTCCTAATCCTCTCAGACTTAGGGAATCGCTATGCACTGTCTAGATTTTACCTAAGGTTAATCAACCTTGTTACAGTGCTGATTATTAAATGAAGCCTTTCCGAGTCCTCGTTGATAATTCGCTTCCTACTATTTATGATTTCTTTCTCAAGAAAACAAAAGTAGGTACGCCTACTGTTTGCAACCAACAAATGTAAATTGTAATCTCAGAATTAAAAAGAAATCCTAACACCGATTAAATGAGTATTTAACACCTTATCATGACCTAACCCTAGATCCCATAATCCAGGTTATAGGTGTTTAGCCACTCATGATGCAAGAAACAAGTATGCAAATTGAATTAATAACTGAAAGATTAACTTACAATGATGAAGAAAATCAAAAGTGTACTTTGAATTGAATCACAGGGCAAAACTACAAAATATTAGTTTTTGAGAGAGAAAGAGAGAGAGAGAGAGAGAAAAATCATATATTCTCTCTTGTGGGATATGTCAATTGATAATGGTCGAATGAATAAAATAAAAAAAATCTAAAACAAGGCTTTAAATAGTTAACCCCAAATAAGGAAATAAAATTAAAGTTTAGATTTTCTTCGTAATAGATGAAGATGCTCATGATGGCTTATTAGGAGTTTGACGGCCTATCACAGACATCGTCAGATTCTCTATAAGTTTGGATTTTACTATCTCAGGCTGATGGAGACAATGATGTCCTATCAAGAGTCTGACGACGCATCATGGATATCGTCAGGTCTTCTTCCATTTTGAGAATTTCTGCCTAAGGTTGACGGTGATCCTGATGCCTTATCACAACTCTGATGCCTTATCACGACATGCCGTCATAACATTACAAAAAATCTCATTCTCTGGTTAAGGTTGACGGCATCCTTGACAGCCTATCACCAGGCTGATGACGTGTCATGGATGTCGTCACCCATACTTTGTTCTTTATTTGCTTCTGATTTTATGCTTTTTGCTTCCTTTATTTGTGGTTCTCCTTCTTCTGTACTTATATTGCAAAATAAAGTAAACTAATAAAAATGACTAAAGTTGCTCAAGACTTTGCAATTATTTAGAGTTAAAAGCTTTAATTGTGTTAACATAGGCTCACACATCAACACCCTCAACTTAAACAATTGCTTGTCCTCAAGCAACCATAATATAACCAAGAGTATACAAAGTACAAGTTGGCAGCTAACTACTCATATAATTTTAGAATACATGCACCATCTCCAAGGTTAGTCAAATTAAGAGTAACTGTGTCTATTATTGAAAACACCCATGCAACTCACGAGGATCAAGATATGGCAAGAATTTTAGCAATAACAACCCAGCACATACCCAAATCACACTATCTGAATAAGGCAGTGATTAGCAACATACCTAGTGTGCCCTCACAATAATGAAATCCCTTTTTTACTCATGTCAGAATTTACATACATAAACACAAGGATAAACATAAAACTCATTCTCAGAACGAAGTTCCAACATTGCGCATCAAATTCCATAGGCTTTCCCTTATAGTCAGTACCCAAGTCATCAGACAGGTTAGTTAGGATCACTATAGGGCTTTTCTTAAGCTTGTAACGTAGGCTAGGGGCTGGTATGATATTCATGGATATTTTATAGTGACAATGCCTCCTTGACACTACACTAAACTCTTGGGTTTTCAACTCCTAACCTTCTTTTCTTCCTCTCTTTTATTGATCACACATGCTCAAGATGGATGCAGTCTTTTCAATTATCACATTATCTTTTTTATCTTCTTTTACACAACTTTCTAATTTCTTATTCCTTTTTCATCGCACCCTACTTTTTATTCTTTTCTTTTATTCTTCCTTTCTTCATACTCATCTTGTATCACGCACCCCTATGATAGCCACCCTCAACTTAGGCGGTTTGCCTAAGTCAAGGTGCACAGTGTCTAAGAAGGACCAGGGCCAAAACAGGTTCATTGTGATGTAAACGGGGAGGTGAGAGGTGTCGTAGAAATAAATAGTCTAATTAGGCTCAAAACATGGATCAAGAGATATTATCCACATAGGGAAGATCATTTTGGCTAAAGTGGGCTAAAATAAAAAAATGGCCTATGATCCTTTCCTAACTCCTATCCTATGACCATAGTAAAACTAACAAGGCAAGTTCTAGATTCAACACACAATGGGAATTGAGTAAGACCTTACACAAGGCATACAAGTATCTCACATATCACTACTTATCCAGTCCATGCATTTGTTTAAGAAAGGTTATTTAGTTGCCAGACTAATGCCACAAAAAGATAACCGTGGTCACAAATGGATTCAATTCATATAGTAATATATCAGACCAATGAGGAGGTGCTCAAATATCACAAAAATAAGTTAACTGCCTTAGTTACTTGTATTTTTCCTAGTCAACTACAATACATCATAAAATAAGCGCAATACGCCTAAACATGCCGGCTCTACTAGGAACAAGACTCTGGGGAAAAGAGGCACGACAACGAAACCCCCAGGAGGACATCAACACTCACAACTAGCCCCAACATTCTAAACTTAAAATCATGCAATGTCCCCAATGCGTCAAACCAAAACAAAAGAGTTAGAAAGATACCTGTGGCACCATGGGTGCGAAGATCTGATGTCAATCACATAATATGAATACAAACAACAAAAAACCTTGGGTTACCTCCCAAGAAGCGCCTAATTTAGTGTTGAGGCATGACAATATCCAGTCATCCTTTATCCCTCCACTTTGACAATTTAAATTGTCGGCCCATCTTTTGATTTTTACATCTTTTAGGTCCGTTGGGCAAATGTGAGGGCATGATAAGGAATGTTCTATCACGCCACTTCGAAGACTTGAATCGCTTGCCTAATTTTGCATAAAACTATTGTGTGGGCTTATTGGGAAACGATGAGGATCTTAAAAAGCCACAAAATAGATATCGATCTTTAAGCTTCTTGGACTTCAAGACTAGGGTTGTAGTATACCCCTTTGGAAGGACAAACTCCAAAATATAAGAATCTTCCTCCTCATTTTCAAAATTTATCATTTGCTTGGGTGATTCGACTTTCATCAAATCCACCAAGCATGATGTTGAAAAGTGGTTTGAATGAGGACTAACTCATAGTTTTGGAGTAGCATCCCTATTAGTATTTTTACCCCGAAATGGACTAGAGTATTCACAAGGATTGTGCTTGATTTCTTCTTTTGACTCTAGTACCATCTCCTCATATTTGGCATCTTCATTCATAAATGGTTGGGTTGGTTGGGAAATCACCGAGGGTTTCTTAACACCAAGCTCATCATCAATATTGGATTCTTGCTCCTCATCTTCACACTTGTCCATTATGTTAAATGATTCCACAGACAAGATATCATCTAAACATAATATGGAAAAGTTCTTTGAATGCTTGACCTCTATATCCATATCCTCTATCATTCTTCTTTCCTCGTTATTTGCCTTTATGTCTTGATGTATATCACGTATGATATCATTCGTTATGTCCATATGCTCCAACATTAGTTGAAGCATAGCTTCAATGCCACTCTTACCGGTGCTTTGTTCTTCCTGATCTTGACTATAAGACCTATCAAAATTATAAGAAGAACTAGAATTTGGGTTACCATACCGAGGAGAGGGGGCATTTGGGCAATCAATCCAATGTCCATTTTGACCACCACATATAGAACAATCATACTCCTAATAGGATGGAGATGGTGCACACATCTCTCTCCGGGGAGCATATCTATAGTCTTTCCAAAAGTGAGGTCCATCACAATATGGACATAGATCATCAAGATAAGATTTCCAACCACAAAGATTATGCTCATTCCAAGATACTATAGTAATAAGTAAACTAAAATAAAAATCTACCTAAGACAAGAAATAAAAGAAACTAAAAATAAATATTTACAAGTTTGAATTCAAGTAAGTAGACTAAAATTTTAGACCAACTCAATACGCCAAATTTGTCCCCGACAATAGCACCATTTTTGATAACGCTCAACTTACACGTCAATTTAGTACAAGGTGATCATCGTCAATATATTTACCCAACTTTGGAGTTGGGGTCGAATCCACAGGGAATAATGTGAGTGGCGATTAAACTAATTTGAAACTAATGCTACAAGTTAAATTCAAAGAACTGACACAAAAAGATAAAATGGGGGTTTTTAATGGTTGAACAAGTGATTATTGGTAATCAAGAGTTTATGGAATAACCAAGATTATGTTCACTAGGGCTTACGATACATGACAGATGCTAAAATTTACTCAAGAATCTCACGGTGGTTAGGATCACAAGCTATCTTTATCGATGATATGCTCAAATGTCTCTCGACCTATTCAAGAGTCTAATTTCCTAATCCTCTTAGACTTAGGGAATTGCTATGCACTGTCTAGATTTGACCTCAGGTTAATCAACCTTGTTATAACGCTGATTATTAAACGAAGACTTTCCGAGTCCCTGTTGATAATTCACTTCCTACTATTTATGATTTCTTTCTCAAGCAAACCAAAGTAGGTACGCCTACTATTTTTAACCAACAGACGTAAATTATAATCTCAGCATTACCAAGAAATCGTCACACCTATAAAATCTTGAGTATTTAACACCTTGTCATGACCTAACCCTAGATCCCGTGATCTAGGTTACAGGTGTTTAGCCACTCATGATGCAATAAACAAGTATGCAAATTGAATTCATAATTGAAAGGATTAACTTACAATGATGAAGAAAATCAAAATTATAGTTTGAATTGAATCACAAGGCAAAACTCTAAAATATTAGTTTTTAAGAGAGAGAGAGAGAGAGAGAAATTGTATATTCTCTCTTGTGGGATATGTCAATCGATAATGATCGAATGAATAAAATAAAAAAAACCTAAAACAAGGCATTAAATAGTTAACCCTAAATAAGGAAATAAAATTAAAGTTTAGATTTTTTTTTGGAATAGATGACGATGTTCGTGATGGCCTATCAGGAGTTTGATGGCCTATCACGGATGTCGTCAGATTCTCTTTAAGTTTGGCTTTTGCTTTCTCAGGCTGACGATGAAAATGACATCCTATCAGGAGTCTAATAGCGCATCATGGATATCGTCAGCTCCTCTTCCATTTTGAGAGTTTCTGCCTAAGGTTGACGGTGATCTTGACGCCTTATCACAACTCTAACGCCTTATCATGACATGTCGTCAAAACATTATAGAAAAAATCATTCTCTGGTTAAGGTTGACAGCATCCTTGACATGCTATCACTAGGCTGGCGACATGTCTTGGATGTCGTCACCTACACTTTGTTCTTTATTTGCTTTCGATTTCATGCTTTTTGCTTCCTTTATTTGTGGTTCCCCTTCTTCTATACTTATAATGCAAAATCAAAGTAAAATAATCAAAAATTACTAAATTTGCTCAAAACTTTGTAATTATTTAGAGTTAAAAGCTTTAAATATGTTAGCATAGGCTCACAACTAGAAACTAGAGAGAAAAGTAACAAAATGCGTTTCTCCAAAAGATGTTTGGAACTCCTTAGAAAACCCTAAACAATGCTTTAAATATTTCACCCTAATTATGGAAACAAAATCATAGAGTGCAGCAATTTGTCGGATAGGTGACGCCATTCGTGACGCCTTATTAGGATGTTGACCACTTGTCTCAAATGTCGTCAGCTCCTCTTTGATTTTGACATTCGCTTCCTTAGGCTGACGATGAGTACTGATGGACTATCAAATCTTTGTCAACTTATCTCAAATGTCGTCACTTATCTACCTCAGCTCCCATGTTCAGCCTTAGACTGATGATAACTTTAATGACCTATCAACTCCTTCACGGCTTATCACGAAATGTCATCACAACTTTCAGCTGAGGTCCATTCTTTGTCTAAGGATGATAATAAAGCTGATAACTTATCACAGGGTTGACGACTTATTAGGAATGTCGTCAGCCATACTTTTGTTCTTTTTGCTTCAGATTTCAACTCTTTTGCTTCCATCCTAGTTGGTTCTCTAGCATTTTAGCTTCTACTACAAAATCAAAGATAAAACACTCAAAAATGACAATTGTTGCTTAAGAATTTGTAATTATTCTCAGTTAAAAGCCTCAAATGTGTTAGCATCATCTCACACATCAACACCCTCAACTTAAAACAATTGCTTGTTCTCAAGCAACTCAAACACAACTAAGAGAATACAAAGTACATTTGGCAGTCAATCATCTATATTATCTCAAACATCTTCACCATATTCAAGATCAGTTAATTCAAGAATAACTATGTATATTATTGAAGAACACCAATGCAACACATAGGAATCAAGATATGGCACCAACTCAGCAACACAACCATGTATGCATCAAATTTACACTATCCAAACAAGTCAGTAACTAGTGATGTAACTAGTGTGCCCTCACTACAAAGAAATCCCCCTTTTCTCATATCAGACATCACATATATAACCATGGGGACAATCACAATACACTCACTCTCATAATAAAGTTCCAATCAATATATGCCGAATACCACAGGCTTGCCTTTATTTTCATTACCCAGATCGCCAGACAGGTCAGCTAGGATCACTATAGGTCTTCTCTTTGGCTTGTAATGTAGGCTAAGGGCTGGTATGATATTCGATTATATTTAAAGTGAGTAAGCCTCCTTGACACTACACTAGCTTTTTGGGGTTTCACTCATTAGCCTTTTTCTATTCTTCTATTTTCTTGATCATACTTATTCAGGATGGGTGCTTTCTACAATCATTTTTTTTCACAACTTTTTTTTCTTGCTCTTTTCTACCGCAACCAACTTTTTATTCTTTTCTTTTACTCTGCCTTTCTTCCTACTCATTTTACATTATGCACCCCTATGATAGCCACCCTCAACTTAGGCCATTTGCCATAGTCAAGGTGCACAATGTCCAAGGAGGACCAGGGCCAAAATAGGTTCATTATGATATAAACTGGAAGGTGAAATGTGTCATAAAAAAATAGGCTACTCAGGCTCAAAGTAGGGATCAAGGGGTACTCTACATACAAAGAAGGTCATTTAGGCTAGCAGTAGGCTAATATCAAAACGTCCTACGATCCTTTCCAACCCCCTATCCTTCAACCTAGGTAAGACTAACCGGGCAATTTCTAGATTCAACATACAATAAGAACTGAGCAAGATCTCACACACACATGGCACACAAGTATATCACAATCTACAACTCATTTAGTTCATGCAGCTGTTTAGCGCTAAATATTTTATCACTAGAACTAATGCCATACAAAGATGTACAGTGGTCACACTTAGATGCAATTCACACAAGTAACTACTCAGTCCATTGGAGAGGAGCTCAAAAATTACAAAAACAAGTTAACTGCCTCAAGTACTAGTATTTTTCCTAGTCGACTACAAAACTTTACAATAATAATTTACCCTACACCCTCAACTTAAAATCAAAGAAAATTTGAACTAAGGGTTAGGGTATACCTGGGGTAGATCAATCATGAGGATCATGGGTTGCCTCCCATGTAGCGCCTGATTAAACATCGTGTCACAACTCAGGTATCTTGATTACTTCAAACTTCATCGAGACAGAGAGCAGAACTACTTTCATTGATTCTTTTGGACTAATATAAAGTTTGACTCGTTGCTTATTCACCTTGAAGGTACTATCATCTTCATTTCCAAGTTCTACTACTCCAGATAAGTAGACTTCACTAACTCTAAATAGGCCTGACCACTTGGATTTAAGTTTACCTGGGAGCAGTTTGAGTATGGAATTAAACAGAAGCACCAAGTCACCCTTTCAGAAGTCTCGTTTATCTATCCTCCAATCATGGTACTTCTTCATCTTTTCTTTATATAGGTCTGCTCATTCATATGCCCTAATACGAAATTCATCCATCTCATTCAGTTGTCCCAATATCAGCTCTGCTGTCTCCTTCTAACTCAAATTCAACCTTTTGAGTGCCTATAAGGCCTTGTGCTCTGGCTCTATTGGTAGGTGGCATGCTTTTCCATAGACCAGCTGAAATGGTGACTTATCAGTGGGTGTATTAAAAGCAGTTCAGTATGACCATAAGGCATCATCGAGCTTTTTAGATCATTCTTTTTGACGAGCATTCACCGTTTTGTCTAGGATGGCTTTAATCTCTTGATTTGACACCTCCACTTGCCTACTAGTCTATGGGTGATATAGAGTGTCTACTCTATGTTTTTTTACTCCATATTTTACTAAAGCCGCTTGAAACACTTTGTTTCTAAAATGAGAACCTCTATTGCTTATAATAGTGCATGGTACTCCAAAGCAAAGGAAGATGTTCTTCTTGACAAAAGCAACAACTCTCTTTCCTTCATTATTAGACAAGGCAATAGCTTTGACCCATTTTGAGACATAGTCAATAGCAACTAAAATATACTTCATCCCATACGAGCTTATAAAAGGACCCATGAAATCGATGTCCCAGACATCAAATAATTCCACTTCAAGCATCTTAGTTAAAGGCGTCGCATGTCTTCTGGAGTTTGACCCTTGCCTTTGACATTGGTCGCATTTTAGCTCAAACTCGTGGGCATCCTTGAACAATGTTGGCCAATAGTCACTGCTCTATAATACTTTCTTAGTCATTTGGTCACCTGCATGGAGACCTCCAACTGGGGAAGCATGATTTGCTTCCAATATAGACAATACATCCACTTCTGGCACGCATCTCCTTATAATATTACCAGCACATTGTCAAAAAAGATATGGCTCATCCTAGAAGTAATATGTTACATTATGCAGGAATTTCTTTCTTTGATGGAAAGAAAGATTTTTTGGAATAACCTCACTCATAACATAATTTGCAAAATCAGTGTACCAAGGCAATTTCTCCACAGCAGCAGCCAAGATCTCCTCATCAGGAAATGCATCATTTATCTCTATTTCATCACTAATTGCCTTCTCACCTTCCATTCTAGATAGATGATCTGCAACCTGGTTTTCACACCCTTTTCTATCCTTGACTTCAAAATCAAATTCTTGTAGTAGTTATACCTATATAATCATCCTTGGTTTTACATCCTTCTTAGCCATCAAATACCTCAAAGCTGCATGGTCAATGTGAACCACCACCTTGGTCCCAAACAGATAATCCCTGAATTTCTCAAAAGCATATACTATAGCTAGAAGTTTCTACTCAGTCAGGGCTAGAAGTTCCTACTCAGTCAGGGTGTTGTTCTTTTGTGCTCCATTCAGTGCTTTACTGGCATAATATATTGGATGAAATAGTTTGTCTCTCTTTTGTCCCAATAAAGATCCAAGGGCAACACCGCTTGCATAAAAAATGATCTCAAATAGTTTTGACCAGTCCGGTGCAACAATGATAGGGGCCTCAACTAGCTTCTTTTTAAGGCATTCAAATGTCTTCAAGCACTTATCATTGAAAGAAAACTTTACTTTTTTCTCCAAAAGTTTGCAAAGTTGATTTGCATCTTTCGAGAAATCTCTTATAAACCTCCAGTAAAAACCAACATGCCCAAGGAAGCCACACACTCCCTTCACTAAAATGGGAGGTGGTAGTTTCTCAATAACTTCAACCTTGGCTTGATCAACTTCTATTATTTTTGTTAAAGTTTCATGCCTGAGAACGATGCCCTCCTTTACCATAAAGTGGAATTTCTCCCAATTAAGCACCAAATTAAATTCAACACATCTTTGCAAGGCCATACTCAAGTTTTCCAAACACAACTCAAATGAGTCTCCCACCAAAGAGAAATTATCCATGAATACCTCTATGGTGTCCTCCACTATATTTGAAAATATAGACATCATGCACCATTGAAAAGTAGAGGGTGCATTGCACAGCACAAACGATATCCTTTTAAATACAAAGGTGTTGTATGGGCACATGAATGTAATCTTCTCCTGATCTTCAGGAGTAATACATATTTGATTATATCTAGAATAGCTATCTATGAAGTAGTACCATCCCCTTCCGGCCAATCGATCAAGCATTTGGTCCATAAAGGGCATCGGGAAATGATCTTTCAAAGTCCATGAATTTAGTTTGCAGTAGTCCATGCAAACTCTCCACCCAGTCATAGGCCTAAGTGGAATCAACTTATTCTTGTCATTTGTAACCACAGTTATAGCCCTTTTCTTGGGCATGCATTGAACTAGGCTCACCCATTTACTGTCTGAAATAGGGTAAACCACTCCTATATCCAACCACCTAATAATTTCCTTCTTAACCATCTCTTGCATTGGTGGGTTAAGATGGTATTGTTGCTCGATGGTGGGAATACAATCTTCCTTAAGTTGTATTTTATGCGTGGAGATGCCAGGGGGAGTGGAAATAATATCGACAATAGTCTATCCGATTGCTCTCTTCTACCTCTGAAGTATGGAAATAAGTGCTTCTACCTGTTGGTCAGCCAAATCAGCCACAATAATCACAGGTAGCGTGTTTCCATGGCACAAAAACATGTACCTTAAATGCCCAGGCAATTCTTTCAATTCCAACACTGGTGGCTCTTCAATGGATGGATTAGCCCGTGGTGTCGGTTGATTTGCAAGATCAAGGTCTAGCTTCTTAGGAGAATAAGGGTATGAGCCTATTCCCGACAAAGTACAAATAGTCTCTTCATATTTCTCAATGCCTTCGCGATCAAAATTTATCAGAACTCCGGCTAAAGGCTTGACAATAAGTTTCTCCTCTATTGACATCTCCTGTTCATCCTCATAATACACATCAACCACTGAGAACACACCCATTTTTTTATGCTGCTTCATTGATTTGCGCACGTCAAATTATACCACATCATTATTTATCCTGAATAAAAGCTCATTCGCTCTCAAATTAATCAACGCACTTCCGATTACGAGGAAAGGTCGACCTAATATTATAGGCACCTTAAGTACACCTCGCAATCCAAAATTATGAAATATGCAGGGAATATAAAGCTAGCTACCTTCACCAACATATTATACAAAATACCAATAGGTTATTTTACCGACCTGTCCACCATCACGAGTCGTATATTGGTGGGTATGTGATTTCTCAGGGCTAGCTTTATATATACAGCCAGTGGCATCAAATTAATGCTTTCTCCCAGATTACATAATGCCTTAGGAAATTCCATAGACCCAATCGTACAGGGAAGAGTGAATGCTCCTGGATCTGGCTTTTTCTGCATGAAAGTATGCGTAGAGATAGCGCTACAATGAAGGAGATTATCCTCCAGATCGTAGATCACCATTTTTTTCTTAGTCACAAGATCCTTTATGAACTTTGCATATCCTGGAATTTGCTTGAGTGCCTCAACTAATGCGACATTCATCGTCAATTATTTGAGCATTGCCGTAAACTTGCTGAATTTTGCATCATCAGCTTTTTTATTTAATCATTGAGGAAAGAGAGATGGTGGTCTTGGGAGAGTTTTCAACACTACTTCCTTCTCTTTCTCTTTCTCTTTTTCTAGAGAACCATTAGAACAATCCAGCATCTCAAACTCTACTGGACATTCTTCTTTGGGTTCATCCTCTGCCTCAGTCATATCTTCAACTAAAATTTTGCCCACGGAAGGGCCAGGAAATATCTTACCACTCCTAGTGGTAATCGCCATACATGAGCCATCATTTTATGAATTCTGGACTGTATCACTTGGTAATATTCCACTCTTCATCTGGTTAAATGCTGTGGAGAGTTGTCTCATCTGCTGCTTCAACTGTTTGATTACGGTGGAGTATTAGTTTACCAATTGACTAATAGATGACAAATCAATCTTCATGGTAGTCACACTAGAGTTGGTAGCCTCCACTCCCTTCAGCAACTTATCCATCATGTCCTCCTTGGACATCTTTTTAGAACTTTTTATAGCAGCCTCACGCTTTCCAGGAGGGACATAGAGCCCGAACCTATCATTATTGTTCCTCCAATTTCCCTACCTCCTATGTTTATAACCAGGCTTATCATAATAATTCCAACCTTGATTCCCTTGGCCATGGCCTCAGAAACCCCACTAATTATTAACATAGTTCGCCTCTTCTTTTGCAACCACATCAACTCTCTCTTAAGATCCCACAAATTTTACCTTATCAGTCTTGCCTGATAGCAAATGCTTAGTTAGCAGATCCATCTATGTTTTTAGGTGAGCCATGTCTTGGTCATGCTTCTTATCTCTTCTGTATTGTGTCGCAGTCATGCCCACAGAAATAGTGGGGCTGGCTACCACAGTCTCTGGTATTCCATGCCCGACTCTATTTGGTTATTCTCTCTAGCATCTCTGAAGCCTCTGGGAATGTAAGATCAAAAAATGAACCACCAGCAGCATTATCCATAATTGGTTTTATGATAGAGTTAAGAGCCCTATACAAATTCTCCATCAAGTGTATGTCCGTCATATTGTGGTTCGAACACTGTGTCAGCTTCTTCTTGAATCTCTCATAGGTTTCATGAAAGGCTTCAGTTGGGAGCTACCTAAAGTTACTGATCTTATCCCTCAATTGTACCCTCCTGGAAGGCAGAAAGAGATCTTATCCCTCAATTGTACCCTCCTGGAAGGCAGAAAGAACCTTTTTAGAAAAGCTCATTTTAACTGTCTCCAGTTGGTTATAGAATCGGGTGTCAGCTCATTAAGCCATATTGTTGCCTCCCCAGATAGAGACAATGGAAATAACCTCAATCGGATAACATTCTGACCCACTCTTGGGTTATCAAAAGATTTATATAGGGTGAAAAAGTTCACTAAATACAAGTTCGGGTCAGCCTTAGGAAGGCCACCAAACAACCCCTTCAGATTGAGGAGTTGAATCATAGTACTAGTAATGTGGAATTTTGCCCCAAGAAGTAATACCATCCCTTTCCAGCCAATCAATAAAGCATTTGGTCCATAAAGGGCATTGGGAAGTGGTCTTTCAAAATCCATGAATTTAGTTTGCGGTAGTCCATGCAAACTCTCCACCCAGTCATAGGCCTGAGTGGAATCAACTTATTCCTTTTATTTGTAACCACAGTCATGCACCCTTTTTTAGGCACACATTGAACTAGGCTTACCCATTTACTATCATAAATAGGGTATACCACACCTGTATCCAACCACTTAATAATTTTCTTCTTAACCACCTCTTGAATTGGTGGGTTAAGATGGCGTTAGTGCTCGATGGTTGGAATATAATATTCCTCAAATTGTATTTTATGCATACAGATACCAGGGACGATTCCTATAATATTTGAGATGGTCCATCCTATTGCTCTTTTGTACCTCTGAAGTAAACTAATAAGTGCTTCCACCTATTGCTCGCACAAATCAGCCGCAATAATAATGTGTAGCGTGTTTTCGTTGCCCTAAAACATGTACCTTAAGGGCCCAGGCAGTTCTTTCAATTCCAACATCGGTGGATCTTTAATGAATGGCTTAGCCGTTGGTGTTAGTCGATTATAAAGGCCAAGGTCTAGTATCTTAGGAGCATAAGGATATGAACCCAATCCTGACAAAGCACAAACACTCTCTTCGTACTCATCAATGACTTCACAATCAAAATTCATCAAAACTATGTCTAAAGGCTCGACAATAAGTTGCTCCTCCATTGATACCTCTCGTTCATCCTCATAATACACATCAACTACTGAGAACACACTCATTTCTATATGCTACTTCATTAATTGACACACATAAATTCGTACCACTTGGCAACGTTCTGCTCTTCTTTTGGTTAAATGTTGTGGAGATTTGGCTTATTTGCTGCTCCAACTGTTTGACTACGGTGGAGTGGTAGTTTACCAACTAACTAATAGATGATAGATCGGTCTTCATGGTAGTCACACCAGAGTTGGTAGTCTCCACTCTCTTCAGCAACTTAGCCATCATGTCCTCCATGGATATCTTTTTAGAACTTTTTGTAGTAGCCTCACAATTTCCAGGAGGGGCATATAGCCCGCTCTTATCATTATTGCTTCTCCAGTTTCCCTGCTCCCTATCTTTATAACCAGGTTTTTCATAATAGTTTTGACCTTGATTCCCTTGGCTATTGCCTCAAAACCCCCCCTGATTATTAATATAGTTTTCCTCTTCTTCTGCATCAGTATCAACTTTATCTTGAGATCCCACAGCTTTCACCTTCTCAGTCTTGCCTGATAGCAAGTGCTTGGTTAGAAGGTCCATCTGCATTTTTAGGTGAGCCATGTCTTGGTCACAGTCCTCATCTCTTTTACATTTTTCTATAGTCATACCCATAGAAATAGTAGGGCTTGCTACCACAGAGTCTCTAGTATACCATGCTTGACTCTGTTTGCTTATTCTCTCTAGCATTTCTGAAGCCTCTTGGAAGGTAAGATCAACAAACGAACCACCGCCAACATTATCTACTATTGGTTTTGTTACAAAGTTAAGATCCCTGTACAAAGTCTCCATTAAGTGTATGTCTGCCATATTGTAGTTCAGACATTATGTCAGCTTCTTCTTGAATCTCTCCTAGGTTTCATGCAAGGCTTTAGTTTGGAGCTGCCTAAAGTTGCTGATGTCATCCCTCAACTATACCCTCCTAGAAGGCGGAAAGAACTTTTTGTAGGAAATCTCCTTTCAATTGCCTCCAGTTAGTTATAGAATCGAGTGCCAGCTCATTAAGCTACATTGTTGCCTCCCCAGACAGAGACAACGGAAACAATCTCAATCGGATAGTATTTTGACCCACTCTTGGGTTATCAAAAGATTCACGGATGGTGAAAAAGTTCACCAGATGCAAGTTGGGGTCATCCCCAGGAAGGCCACCAAACAATCCCTTCAGATTAAAGTGTTAAATTATAGTACTCTTAATGTTGAATTTTTTCCTTGGTGCCAACGGTGGAGGAAGAATTTGACACATTGTACCTGCTCCATCCATTCCATCATCATTATCATTAAGGTCATACTGGACCGACTAGTAATCTTGACTTCCTCGGAATGGACGGTTCCTGTTAGCATTACGTTGTACTGGTGCAACTACTTGCTCTGCATGCCTTGGGTTGCCAGGATTTAGCAACTCCTCGTCTCCCAAATCTTCATCCTTAATATTTGGATGTCGTTCTTGTTGCCCGACATTTTGCATATTCACCTGAGCTCTAGCTAAGGCTACTAATTTGTCATCCTCTTACTGGTCTGCCATTTTTTTAATTCATTGCAGTTTTGGATTAAGTGGTACTAATGGTTCCCCAGAACTTCTGGTTCTTAGCATACAATACAAAGATCCTGCAATAAAAAACAATAAATAAACATAAAACTAGGAAACTTGACTAACGGTCAATTAGCGCACACAAACTTTAATTTACAACTATATTCCCCAGCGACGGTGCCATTTTTGATAATGTTCAAACTATAACTCTCTAATAAGAATGTAAGCGATCGTTGTCAATATATAACCCAACTAGGTTGGGGTCAAATCCCATAGGGAATATGGTGTGAACTTAAATCATTTATGAGTTAATCAACTGATAGTTGGATGTTTCCTGAAATGGGGGTTTTGAGTTTAGCAAATAATTGTTGGTTACTTTAGCTTCAGTGTTTGTAATCAAGAGTTTGTGGAAAACAAGAATTATGTTCACTATGGGTTTTGGTACTTGATAGATGCCAATAGTGATTCAAGATTCTCACAATAAATAGGACAACAGATTATCTTTATCGAAGTTATGCCAAAATGTCTCTCGACTTACATAAGCATTTAATTACCTAATCCTCTCAGACTTAAGGAATTTATATTCACTGACCAGACTTTACTTCAGGTTAATCAACCTTGTTACAAAGTCAATTATTAAATGGACGTTTTTAGTGCTTCCAAGTCCCTGCCTATAATTCACTTCCTACTGTATTTGATTTCTTATCTAAATCAAATCAAAGCAGGTTCTATCTATTGTTTGCAACCAATAGACAATGATTAAAATCTTGGAATTATCAAGGAGTCCTATTACCTTTTGAATCTTAAACACTTAGCATCTTACCAAAACTTAACCCATAGATCCCATAATTTGGGTTAGAGGGGTTTATCCATTCATGATGTAATGATCAAAACAACTAGATGAATTCATAATTTGAAAGATAAACTTACCACAAGATGAATAATAACTAGTAATTCTCAAATTAGATAACAATAGGAATCCCCAAAGTATTGATGGAAATCTCTTCAAAGTTAATTGTTTTTCAAGCCAAGAAACTGATAACTCTAAACTTACACGTCAATTTATTGCAAGGTGGTCGTAATCAATATATTTACCCATCTTTGGATTCAGGGTCGAATCCACAGTGAACAATGTGAGCTGTGATTAAACTAATTTGAAACTACGTGTCTCCAAAAGATGTTCAGAACTCCTTAGAAAAACCTAAACAAAGCTTTAAATAGTTTATCCTAATTATGGAAACAAAATCATAGAGTGCAGCAATTTCTCGGATAGGTGACGCCATTCGTGACGCCTTGTCAGGAGGCTGACGACTTATCACAAATGTCGTCATCTCCTCTTTGATTTTAACATTCACCGCCTTATGCTGACGATGAACTGTGATTGCCTATTAGATCTTTGATAAATTATCACAAATGTAGTAACTTATCTACCTCACCTCCCATGTTTTGCCTTAGATTGACGATAATTTTGATGACCTATCAACTCCTTGACGGCTTATCATGAAATGGCATCACAACTTTCAGCTGAGGTCCATTCTCTGTCTAAGGATGATGATGAAGCTAATAACTTATCACAGGGCTGATGACTTATCAGGAATGTCATCATCCATACTTCCTTTCTCTTTGCTTCAGATTTCAAATCTTTTGCTCCCATCCTTGTTGGTTCTCTTGCATCTTAGCTTCTACTACAAAATCAAAGATAAAACGTTCAAAAATGACAAAATTTTCTTAAAACCTTGCAATTATTTTCAGTTAAAAGCCTCAAATATGTTAGCATCAACTCACACATCAAGTCGCGCCCTCAACAGACTTATTCTGCCAAAGAACTTAGTCCAAGGTAACTTCTTTGCTCCTTAGTCTATGGATCTGATGATCTAAAATCTCAAATGGAATCTCTTCGTATAAAAGGCTATTCTGGATATCTTAGCTTTCTAAAGAAACAATAACAGTGGAGTCACCGATGCACTTTTTTAAGAATATAGATAAAAATATTCTCTGCCGGAGATTCAACTCCCGCTAAGTAAGCACATATTGCAAGATTTTGTGGTCCATGAACACATCAACATGCACACCATATAGATAATGTATCTAAATTTGCAAAGCAAACACAACTGCAGCTAATTCAAGATCGTGGGTTGGTAATTCTTTTCATGAGGCTTAAGATGTCTAGAGGAATAGACTATGACCTTACCTCTCTGTATTAATACACAACCTAAACCAACTCTGTAGGTATCATAATAAATAGCAAAACCATCTATACCATCGGATAATGATAAGACTGCGACTGAAGTGAGTTGAGTTTTCAACTCCTGGAAACTCTTCTCGCAGGAATTTGACCACTGGAACTTAACTTTATTTTGGGTCAATCTAGACATGGCAGATGCAATAGATGAGAAATCCTCAACAAAACGTCTACAATAACCAGCTATACCCAAGAAACTTCTAATGTCTGATGGAGAGATAAGTATAGGCCAACTTTTTATGGCTTCTGTCTTTTGGGGATTAACCCTAATGCCATCAGCTGAAACAATATGACCAAGAAAGGATACTGATCTTAGCCAAAATTCACACTTACTAAATTTGGCGAACAATTTATAATCCCTAAGAGTTTGCAAGAAAATTCTAAGATGATCTACATGGTCATCCTTGCTACGAGAGTACACAAGGATATCATCTAAGAATACTATGACAAACGTATCTAGGTACTATTTGAATACTCGATTCAGGAGGTACATGAAGGCTACTGGGGCATTGGCTAGCCTGAAGGACATGACTAAAAACTCAAAATGACCATAACGGGTTCTGAAAGATGTCTTTGGAATATCACATTATCTTAATTTAAGATAATGATAGTTGGATCTAAGGTCTATCTTTAAGAAATAACTTGCACCTTAGAGTTGATCAAATAAGTCATCAAGTCTAGGAAGAGGATATTTGTTATTGACCATGACCTTATTTAGTTGACGATAGTCAATGCACATTCACATAGAACTATCTTTTTTTCAAAGAATAGGGAGAGAGCGCCCTATGGAGAAACACTGGTCCTTATAAAACCTTTATCTAAAAGATCTTTGAGCTGCTTCGACTAAAGCCATGTGATAAAAAGGAATGGATATAGGCTGAGTATCGGGAACAAGTTCAATCCCAAATTCTATCTCTCTATCGAGAGGCACCCTTGGGAGATCTTCTGGAAAGACATCAGGAAACTCATTAATTACATTGGCTGACTGATTTGTTAGAGCCTCAGACATAGTGTCATTAACTCGAAAAAGATGATAGATATACCCTTTGGAAATTAACTTTCTGGCTATAAGATAAGATATGAAATGACTTTTAGGAGACACTGAATTACCTGACCACTCAAAGACTGGCTTATCTAGAAACTAAAACTTTACTAATGGGGTGAGACAATCTATGGTTGCATAAAAAGAATGGATCCAATCCATACCAAGAAGAAGATTAAAGACAACCATATAAAACTTTATAAAGTCTTTTAATATGACTTTATGGAGGATAGTGATAGGACACTTTCTAAAAATCTGCTTAGCAACAACTGACTCACCTGCTAGAGTAGAAACCAAGAAAGGCTTAGGGATCTTTTCAGAGCTTATCTCAAAATTTACTGCAACTAATGGAGTCACATAAGAGAAACTTGACCCAGGGTCTAACAACACATAAATATCAAAATAAAAGACATGAAGCATACTAGTAAAAACATCTGGTGAATACTCCTAATCCTGAAGAGAAGGTAAGGAATAAAATTAATTTTGGCGTTGACCATCACTGGTACTGGATGAAGTGCCCTGAGGAGTGGCTGGGTGATCTAGAGGAGCTAGTGCACTAGCAGCCTGAGTCTGGGGAAGAACATCTCTATTTTTCTGTCTAACACGCGAACACTCTTTGATTCCATGACCATCCTGACCACAACCATAACAACCTTTTTGGCCCCACTAATATTCACCCGCATGATTTTTACCACACTTAGCACATTGGGGATGATTGGACTTCCCAGTCACACTATTCTGAAATCTGGACATAGAAGACTTACACCATTGTTCCTGTCTGTTCTTGGGTGCTTGAGTACTGGCTAAAAAGGTGCGGGCATAGATGATCGATTCTAAAACTGCAAATAATTTCCTCTTCAGACCTATTCAGACCATAATCAAACTTCCGTGTCCTAGGGTTCTTATTATCTCTCTCTCTTTTCTTTAACTTCTCTACCTCAACATGCTAAGAATGCATCATTAATCTAGCAAGATCCATGTATCCAATGAGAATATTAGTCCTATACTCCTTAACTACCAACCCAAACACACCAGTCACAAACTTACTCATGCTTGACCTAGGGTCAGCCATTTGATCAGGGACATACTTAGACAACTAATTGAACTTGAGGCAATACACCTTCACTGTCATTGAGCCCTGCCTCAGGTTCATAAACTTTTCTATCTTTGCTTTCCTCATCTCACATGGGAAGAACTTGTCTAAGAATGCGTCCTGAAATATCTATTAAGTCATAGGAGCTGTATTCTCCCCTCTACTTTTCTTCCACATCACTACCCAATTATATGCAACATCCTTCATCCTATAAGATACCAATTGTACACTCTCCTCTTTAGAAACAGATATAATTCAGGTAAACTTTTTTACCTCATCTAGATAAAATTATGGGTCCTCACCTGCCTTCGACCCAAAGAATTTTGGCAGATTCATTTTCAAAAAATCTTAACTTCTGGCTGTGGCTAAGTCCCCATCATGCTGAAGTGGGGTTGCAGCCTAAAGATTTCCCTGAACATTTGCTGTCATAGCTTGGGCTAGCGCTTGAAAGGCAGCTCAAAATTCTGTATAGAACGCATTCTCATTCAAAGGATCTGTAGGCTGAGGTGGCTGGTTATTATTTATGCGTGCGTTAGCTGACGAGGAGGTATTTTCTATCATGTGAAAGCACGAGTAAGAAGAAGATAAAGACACTGAATGCTTGATAGATCTTGAAAGAAGAGATGATATCTTAAAATGTTCTATATCCTTTTGCTCGTAGATGTACCATGCTTCACACTGATGATCAAGACTCTACGTAATGCAACTTTTATGACTCCCTAGGACTCTCTAAAACTTAGGCTCTGATACCAAGTTTGTAACGCTCCAAAATATGATTCTCAGGATGCTACACGGTGCTTTGAACTACAAGTAGTCCTGATATAACCCTGGCTAACTTTTCTAAATCTAAATCTCAAAATAAGAAAACTATAAATGAAAAATAATAATAAATATGAAAAACTATCTAATTAAGCAAATACTAAAAATCAGAATAATGTAACTAAAATCTAAAACTAAATCTAGTAGTCCGACAAGCCTCTACTGACTGAATCTAGAGAGTCGCTGGGACAGGACCCCAGCTTACTCGAAATGTCTGAGATAAATATTTAAATATCTACTAAGATATTGAAAATCTAAATAGCTAAGTCCCCAAACTAAGAGGACTCACCAACTACAGGGATGTAGATGAGATGATCGAAGACCACTCACGCTGCTGAGACTGAGCATCTAAACCTATATTGTTAGAAAATGTAGCACAAAGACGTATATATGGATCTGTACTTTGAGGATGTACTGAGTATATGGGGGTGAATACAAATAGGTACGCAATATCATCACAATTTATAAAATCATGCATTCTAAATGTAAATGACTTACATAGGTTTGAGTAAATCTAAAATCTGAAAACCATAAATCATGATTAGTAAAGCACATAATATAAATCTTGTGAACCATCACACTTAGTTCTGAAATTAGTATTCTATTTTTATTCTCAAATCATATAGGCTAAGTGAAAAGTTCTAACCTTTTATATCTGAAAACTAAAAGTTGTACTTCTATAACTGGAATCTTAAGTAAAGTAATATCTGAGTAAGTTTGTGAGCCTTTACACCTAGTTTTTAAAATTTGGAAAATACTCTATCTTAGGGAGGTTCTCTTAACCGACATAAACCATGTGAGCATTCATGGAGTCCAAAGTTCTTGTCCCCTTAAGGAGGAATCCTCAAGTTGGGGAGAGCAGTCATACTTTTTCCAGGGAGTATAACCTATCTGGGTAATAACATATCTATCATCTATGTAGAAGGGGGAATAATCTAAATCCTACGTTGACACGTAGTTCTGGGGTATGAAACCATAGAAACTTACCCATCTTAGTGCTAAATACTACTCTTATTAAATCTATATGCTCATTCTGATGAAAATCCACTTTTAAAATAGTCTAATGGTTTATGATGAAAACCAACTGTATATCTATAAAGCTAAATCTGTAATTTGAATTATGTAAAGGGGATTTCATATCTATTCTGAGACCAAAAGGTCAAATCTTTATCAATAATCTAAAAAAAATCTAGTCATAAACTGCTCTTAGCACAATCAATCTTGAAATAACAACACTCATTAGGGTTTAGTGACCCAAGCATCAAATTCATGTTAAAACATCTTAAAATTCATGCTTGATAATGTAAACATTTATAATTCATCATAAAATCTGGAAATTTCTACAATATGAATGAAAATATGAACAAAATCATGTAATTCAACTTCTAAATCAGTGGAAATCTCATAATCTTATGACTAACAACATTGGGTATAAACTGTAACTTTAATTTCATGGAAAATCACATAAAATCAAATAAATTTTGTAATTAAAAACAAGTTTTGGGCACAAGAGTGAAAGGAGTATCCTTGTTCATAACCCCACATACCTTAATTGATGATCTTTGAGGAAAATCTTGAATCTTGGATTTCTATTGATGCTTTGGGGATGAATTATTAGAGTTATTGTATTGGGATTCCTAAATCTTGAATTTCGTTGGAGAATTAATGGAGGAATTTGGATTTTTGGGGAGAAAGTTTGATGATCTAGGGTTTTCTTTGAGAGTATTTCTGGTGAAAAATGAATGTAATATGCTTAGGATGTGTTAAATCATCTGTTATTCATAACTTAGGGCTTGGGAAAAGACCAAAGAGACCCTTTAAAATTTTTACTCAGAACTGAAAAAATTCCTAAATTTGGCCTACGGCGCGAAGTGTATGATCGCGGTGGCCTACTGGAAATTTCCAACTGGGATCTGGAAAGACACTGCGATGCAGAGCTATCATGTTGTAGTAATACTCCATACTTCTACCTATCTTAAATTCATCCCAAAAATATCAAAGACTTAATTTAAAGATGAATACACTTTTATACATGTGGAATTTTCAAGATTTTGACTTTTCATTGTGTTGGAAATTGAATAAGCTTTCAATTGATGAAAAATTCACCTAAATCTGATACCCAGACGAAGATTTAGAGTCGTTTTAGTATGGCAGTGTACCACCTGAGCCATCAGCGCATCGCGGAGCCAACCAAAATGGCAATTGTCAATAACTAGTGAGCCTTCGTGATATTGGTGTATCGTGCCAAGGCTCAATTTTAGAATTGTCCTTTTCTAGTGTTCCAACGCAATACCACCGCTTCGCGGTGAGCTTCCAGGTCACTTCCAAGGTGGCAACACAATTGTACCACATCACGCCACCATGCAATTTCCCCATCATTATTTTTCGGTGGCCTGGCGCGATAGTGGCACGTCGCGCCAGGGGTCCAGATCAGGAAAATTTTACAAAAAATTAATGTTGTGCCCAGGGTTAAAATAGTCTTTTTCCATAATTTTATTCTGCCCAGATGTGGGATTTAATCCCTAAAAATGTGTAAATCCCTTCATTATTCACTTTTCTCCAAAATCAAATGGTATTTCACTCTTAAGAGGCAAAAACCCTAGTTTAAGAAATCACGGTCAATCCTAAGAATCTCTCCAAGAGATCCAATAAACTCATGAATTAAGGTATGTTAGATGTTCATTCTTGGGTTCCTTTCACCCATGAAGTCCAAGAATTCTTTTTCGAAGTACAAAGATTAGGTATTTATGATTTCCATGTTTGAATTCTATTGAATTCATATTTATAATATTAGTTGGGTTCCAATCCATGATTTAAGTGCAAGTTTCATGAAATTAAATAACATATGTGATGAATATGTGATTATCTTGATAAACCCTTGAACGTATAAAGTGATTAATGGATCTATGATGTTAATTTGGTTTGCTATCCATGATTATGATAAGATTCATAAAAAATAGATTAGTATTTAGGGGGAATTAGATGAATTACATGCTAAACCCTTGAATTTGCAATTAAGTATTGTATTCATGATGTTTATGTGATGAAAATTATCATGTGAAATACTCATGCTCCCCAAGTATTTGCTAAAATACCTATGTGAAGTAGATAGAGGAACCATGAGATGTTATTATGAGATCTTAATCATGTACAAGCTTATGCCCTACAAGTGTTTGATAAAATACTTGTGTGAATTGACTAGTGAAGGCATGACATGTTATTATGTGATCCAATTCATATACAAGTTAATGCATTATAAGTATTTGTTGAAATGTATCTATGAATGAATTATGACCAAGTGAACACTGTAGTATTATTCAAGATTATGCGTTGCTTTACCTTTCATGCTATCGAGTCCTGGGGGTATTTAATACCCGATAATTTAGTTGTTTACTTATAGCCAGTGCCATTTATAGAATATATCAGTTATGTCACGATCAGTAGTACTCTCAGTCCATTACAAAACTCAGTAGAATTCAGTTAATTACAGAACTTAGGAAAACTTAGTAATCTCAGTATCAGTCTCATTCAGTATCCTCAGTTCAGTGTCTTTCAGTTGGGAGTAGGATTCAGCACCGAGCGAGCCTAAGGATGGGGGCACACCTGTTAGTCAAGACTGGGTCCCTAGAAGAAATCCCTAAGTTCCTGCACTACGTAGCCAACATAGGTTATCAGATGTCACCCGTTAGATAGGACTGACATACTCAAGGATCACCCGCTAGTTTTGGACTAATCTTAGGGGCCACCCATTAGTTAGGACTGACTCCACAATAGTAGTCTTTACCCATGGCATCGTACTAATACCCTTCAAATTGGGGTTACATATTGGACCTTAGATCAGTTATCTTCTCTTATTGGGGCATGTTGATCAGATGATTACCTCTTATAGTTTCAGTTTTAATCTTTAGTTCAGAATTCAACTCAGTTTTATAGAATTAGGACTATCAGATACAGTCAACCAGTTATTAGAATTCAATCTTAGCTTTGGAAAAGCTCAATTACAGTTTATATATATGTGTATGTTCACAAATTACATTCTCAGTACTTACAGTAGTCTCAGATTCTTCATGTACTTTCATGTTCAGTTACTCTCATTCAGTTAGTTATATCTTCATGCATATGTACCCTTGCATTTAGCCTTACCTCATATAGCATACCAGTACAATCCCACATACTGACGTATACTTTTCTTTGCTATTATGTCTCATATCATATGTTTGGGCACTCAGGTTCCCGACCACTCATAGTAGATTTAAATTTCATCCAGCAGCAGTAGATTTAATAGTGAGTCCTCATAATTTAAGGATATTTTACTTTTTCATATTTTCAGTAGACTCAGTATTTTAGTAGCTAGGGTTAGTTGGGGGATTGTACCATCAACTCCACTTTCAGTCAGTTTCAATTATAGGATTTTCAAATAAGTTTTAGTCAGTATTCAGTTTTACATATATTATCACAGATGTTATATTATATAAGTATTTTAGATGTTTTGAAACTTATGGTATTTCAGCCTATTATTCTGTATTTATTTTTGTATTATTTTTCTGGGCTCACAACAGATATCTCTCAGGGGTTAGCTTATGGTCCTTCAGAGCCAAAGGTTCAACAGAGTCCTAGGGAGTTTGAAAGTCGTATCAAGTAGAGTCTTGTGCATAGGTGTGTAGCGTGCCACTCTTATGGACAAGAGGCTATGAGATGTTTTAGGAATAATTTTCCTTCTTTCATTATTCATGTCATACGAGTGAGCATGAGCTCAAGTTAATCTCTCAGTCTAATCCGATTCTTCCTTTTATTTACAGAACATGCCTCTCAAAAGGACTAATGAAAGGTGAACCAGAAATCAATTAGTACCTCAGCCCGTTTAGGAAGATCATTTGTACGAGCACATTTCTCATGCATAATTCAGAGATACATTTACTACTCTAGACAATTTAGTTGTAGCTTAGAATTAACGGCCAGCTGCTGTTTCAGCAAAACTAGTGGCCAATACTGCTGTAACCAGAATTCAGGACTTTACCCAGATGAATCCTCCTTTCTTTATGGGATCTAAGTCTAAAAAGGATCCACAAAAATTCCTTGATCAGGTTTAAAAGTCACAAATATCATGGGAGTGACTTCCAGTGAGATTCCTGAGTTAGCCGCCTATCTACTATAAGATGTGGCCCATACATGGTTTAAGCAGTGAAAGGTAGACAAGGGTGTAGATGTAGAGCCTGTAGAGTGGGAAGAGTTTGCTAATGCCTTTCTAGATGGATTATTTCTCTTAGAGCTGAGAAAAGCCAAACTATTAGAATTCATCAATCTCTGACAAGGTAGTATAAGTGTAAATGAGTATTCTCTCAAGTTTACTCAGTTATCTAGGTATGCTTCCCATGTAGTAGCAGAAAATAGGTCTAGAATGACCAACTTTGTATTTGGTGTATCTGATAGTGTGGTCAAGGAGTGTAGGACTGCGATATTGATTAAAGATATATACATATCTAATATTATGGTCCATGCTCAATAGATTGAGGAGCAGAAGCTTAAGGAGAAGGGAAAAAAGAATTAGAAAGCTAGAACAGGTAGCTTTAATTTTAATCAACCTAACTCAGAGGGCGGTAACCGTTCCCACTTCCATCCAAAGTCTTTAGTTCCAGCTCCATCTTCAGCTAGTGAGCCAGTACCATAGTTTAGAAATGATAATCATCATGAGGCACCAGGCTCCAGAACCCAGGATAGTGTGAACAGTGGTCGTATCTATCTGCTTTGCGAAGAGTGTGGTAAAAATCACCTAGCTATGTGTAGAGTAGGCAGCAAAGTGTGTTTGGGATATGGTAATCCAAGTCACAGGATGCGGGAATGTTGAGTAATGGATCAGAGGGAAGAAGATTGGCATCAGTAGGGCGTCACTTCTAGTACCACTAGTGGCCAACGCCATAACAGATTTTATGCACTCCAATCTTGCCATGATAAGGGAAGTTCTCCTAATACATTTACGAGTATGTTATAAGTCTTTCATCTTTATTTTTATTCCTTGTTAGATCCTGAGGCTTTACTTTCTTTGTAACCCCTATATAGCCATCAACTTCGGTGTGAAACCCAAAATTTTAGCAGAGCCCTCCTCAATGTCTACCTCAGATTCTAGAAGTAAGGTGGTGACAATTTACTTTGGGGTTTATTAGTGATCTGTAGATTTAGAATAATGGCCTTAAGCTAAGGAGGAGATGGTAGAACAAGTAACCAAGTCAGGCTTTTAGATTTTAGTAGTAATGTTAGTAATGTCAGTACCCATGCCTTACATGTCAGTTCTATAATCATAGATCATATTCGTGCACATTATCGAAAACCATACATGCTTACAGTTCCTAGTATAAGGAGTTCTAGTAAACTCACCATTCTGTTCCAGTACAGTCTTAGTCACAGTCTTAGCCCAGTAATCAGATCAGTACCTCCGCTTACAAACTATTTTAGAATTATGTTATACGCTTGGTCTTGCATTCTTAAATAATATCATTCTCACAAATTTATGTTCAGTTATCTCATGTTACTCAATCTATCTCTTCCTCATATTCTAATATTTTAAAGTTTCAGTCCAATTATTCTGACTAAGTACAGTTCAGTCTCACACGCCTAGTAGTCTGCTATTATCTATTAAGTTAATCATATAAGTTAGTAAGTTTAAGCATTAATACTCAGCGCTTATATAAATATTTTCAATAGTCTCAAGTAAAGTGCCGTACTGAGGTGGGGTGTATTGTTGAGAGGTTATTTGAGGAATATGTCTAAGCTTGAAAATTTATAGTTACAGTGCATAAAGTTTAATCACAATTTAGTTCATAGGTTCCCCATGCATTATCTTATGCTTTTTCTCAGTACCTCAGTTGAGTCAACATTCTTTGAGGGACATAGTGTCCCAAGGGGTCGATATCAGTTATCGTTGCATATTCAGTCACACATTCATTTATTAGTTCAGTCATGTATCGTATACATCAGATATGTATGTCCAGTGTATAAACTAAGTCTATCAGTATTCCTTAACTTAATCAGTCTCATTCGAGGATGAATGTTCCCAAGGGGGAGATATTGTAATACCCCGTACTTCTACCTATCTTAAATTCATCCCAAAAATGTCAAAGACTTTCTTTAAAAAATAATACACTTTTATACATGTGGAATTTTAAAGATTTTGAATTTTTGTTATGTGGGAAATTGAATAAACTTTCCATCGATACTACATTTGTCCAAATCCAACGCCCGAGCGAAGAGTTAGACCCATTTTAGTATGCAAGTGTACCACCTAAGCCATCGGTGCATCACGGAGCCAGCCAAAATGGCAATTGTCAAAAACTAGTGAGCCTTCGTGATGTTGGCGCATCGTGCCAAGGCTCAATTTTAGAATTGTCCTTTTCCATTGTTCCAACGCGATAACACCGCGTCGCGGTGAGCTTTTAGGTCGCGTCCAAGGTAGCAACATGATTGTAACGAATCATGCCACCATGTAATTTCCCCATCGTCATTTTCCAGTGACCTGGCGCGATAGTGGTGTGTCGCGCCAAAGGTCCAGATCGGGAAAATTTCACGAAAAATTAAAGTTGTGCCTAGGGTTAAAATAGTCTTTTCCCATGATTTTATTCCACCCAGATGTGGGATTTAAGCCCTAAAAACGTGTAAAACCCTTCATTATTTACTTTTTCCCAAAATCAAAAGGTATTTCTCTCTTAAGAGGCAAAATAGTTTAAGAAATCTAGGTCAATCCCAAGAATCTTTCCAAGAACTCTAAAAAACACACGAATTAAGGTATGTTAGATGTTCATTCTTGTGTCCCTTTCACCCATGAAGTACAAGAATCCTTTTTCAAATTACAAAGATTGAGTATTTATGATTTCCATGTTTGAATTAGATTGAATTCATGTTTATAATATTAGTTGGTTTCCAATCCATGATCTAAGTGCAAGTTTTATGAAATTATATAACATGTGTGATGAATATGTGATTATCTTAATAAATCCTTAAATGTACAAAGTGATTAATGCATCTATGATGTTAATTTGGTTTGCAATCCAAGATTATTATAGGATTCATGAAAAATAGAATAGTATTTAGGGAGAATTATATGAATTACATGTTAAACCCTTGAATTTGCAATTAAGTATTGTATTCATGATGTTTATGTGATGACCATTATCATGTGAAATACTCATGCTCCCTAAGTATTTTCTAAAATGCCTATGTGAAGTAGATAGAGGAATCATGAGATGTTATTATGAGATCTCAATCATGTACAAGCTTATGGCCTACAAATGTTTGATAAAATGGTTGTGTGAATTGACTAGTGAAGGCATGACATATTATTATCTGATCCCATTTATTTACAAGTTAATGCATTACAAGTGTTTGAAGAAATGTCTCTATAAATGAATTATGACCAAGTGAACATTGTAGTGTTATTCAAGATTATGCTTTGCTTTACTTTTTATGCTACCGAGTCATAGGGGGCATTTAATACGTAATAATTTAGCTGTTTACTTAGAGACAGTGTTAGTTACAGAATAGTATCAGTCATGTCACAATCATTAATACTCTCAGTCCATTACAGAACTCAGTAGAATTTAGTCAGTTAAAGAACTTAGGTAAATTCAGTAATCTCAGTATCAGTCCAGTCCAGTTCAGTATACTCAGTTCAGTATCTTTCAGTTAGGAGTAAGATTCAACACCGAGCAAGCCTATGGATAGGGGAACACTTGTTAGTCAGGACTGTGTCCCTAAAAACAATCACTAAGTTCCAAAACTACGTAGCCAGCGTACGTTATTAGATGTCACCCATTAGATAGGACTGACATACTCAGGAATCACCCGTTAGTTTAGGACTGATCTCAGGGGTCACCTATTAGTTAGGACTGACTCCACAATAATTATCTTTACTTGTGGCATGGTACTGAAACCTTTTCAATTGGGGTTACAAGTTGGACCTCAGCTCAGTTATCTTTTCTTATTTGGGGCATATCATTTAGATGATTACCTCTTATAGTTTTAGTTTTAGTCTTCGGTTTAGAACTCAACTCAGTTTTACAGAATGAGGACTGTCAGATATAGTCAATCAGTATCAATTAATTAGTTATCAAAATTCAATACTTAGCTTTAGAAAAGCTCAGTTATAATTTATATATATATATGTATGTGCACAAATTGCATTCTCAGTACTTACAACAGTCTCAGATTCTCCATGTACTTTTATATTCCGTTACTCTCATTCAGTTAGTTATATCTTCATGCATATGAACCTTTCCATTCAACCTTATCTTATCTAGCATACCAGTATATTCCCACGTACTGACGCATACTTTTCTATGCTATGATGTTTCATATCATAGGTTCGGATGCTCATGTTCCCGACCACTCATAGTAGATTCAAATTTTAGCCAACCACAGTAGATTTACCAGTGAGTCCTCATCATTCGAGGATATTTTACTATTTCATATTTTTTGTAGACTCAATACTTTAGTATATAGGTTTAGTTGGGGATTGTCCCATCAACTCCACTTTCAGACAGTTTCAGTTAGAGGATTTTCAGACTAGTTTCAATCATTATTCAGTTTTACAAATATTATCACAAATGTTATATTATATCAGTATTTTAGATGTTTTAAACCTTATGGCATTTTAGCCTATTCTTCCGCATTTATTTTAGTGTTATTGTTCAGGCTCACAACAGATATCACTCATGGGTTAGCTTATGGGTTTTGGGGTCATAAGCATCGTATGACGACTAGGAGGTAGTCCCAGGTCATTAAAGATGCTCTACTAGATTGTCATTTGGGTCATCACCGCGATGCACCACCATCATAGTGAGTCACTGGAAATGGATAAATGGGAAAAAGGGCTTCTCCACGATGCGGGGAAATCATGGAGTTTCACTGGATCTTGACGAATGGGAAATTTGACATCTCCGTGATGCACCAATATTGTGGAGTCTCACTACAATTTAACAATTGTCATTTAAACCATCTTCGTGATGCGCTAAGGACCCAAATCACATTGTTTTACGACTTAAGCTTAAAATAGCCCTAACTTCTCACTCGATCAACGAATTTAGGTGAATCTTATATCGTTGGAAATCTTGATAAATTTTTTACACCATGGGAGGTCTAAATTTGGAAAATTCCACACGAAATAATTATTCTTCATTTTTAAAGCTATCCCTTAACATTCTAGGGGCAGATTTTAGCTAGAAAAGGTATGGGGTATTACAATATCTCCCCCTTGGAAACATTCGTCCTCGAATCTAGCTAGATAAGATGAGAGTGATGAGGAATCTAAGGATATAAGCTACCATGCACAACTGAAATATACTGAACAACTGAATCTAAACTATTCTGAGCTTTTGAGTAATTATGTGAGTGCATGTACTTCCACGAGGAAAACTATATAGATGAGTATATGATTAGAAAAGAACTGAATCAAGGAAGAGTATTACCTTCAACTAAATCTGAGTTTGTGCAAAAGAGGTGAGGGTACTTGGCTCGCATATCTACTTCTGCTTCCCAAGTAGCGCCCTCAACAGACTTATTCCACCAAAGAAATTTTTCCAAGGGAACTTCTTTGTTCCTTAGTCTACGGATCTGATGATCTAAAATCTCAACTGGAATCTCTTTGTATGAAAGGATGTTTTGGATGTCTGAGCTTTCTAAAAGAACCACAATAGTGGAGTCACCAATGGACTTTTTAAGCATAGAGAAGTGGAATACAGGATGAACGGCTGACAAGTCTTCGGGCAACTCAAGCTAATAAACTACTTTCCCAACACGAATCAGAATTTTGTATGGGCCAACATATCAGGTACTAAGCTTCCCCTTTTTGCGAAATCTCTTCACCCCTTTCATGGGTAAAATCTTCAGATACATTAAATCACCCACCTCAAACTTGAGGCCCCTTCTTCTCACTTCTGCATATGATTTCTGATGACTCTAGGCTATTTTCAATCTTTCTCTAATCAACTTAACTTTCTCCAAAGCTTCAAACACTGCATCGAGCCTAAGTAAAATGTCCTCACCCACTTAAAACCAACCTATGGGTTATCTACATCTCCTCCCATAGAGAGCCTCAAATGGGGCCATCTGAATACTAGAATGATAACTGTTATTATAAGCAAACTCAATAAACGAAAAATGCTCATCCTAACTACCTTTAAAATCAAAAGCACATGCCCTCAACATATCTTCTAGAGTTTGGATGGTCGTTTCTACTTGACCATCTATCTGAGGGTGGAAAGCTGAACTAAGATCAACTTGTATACCAAGAACCTTTTGAAAATCTCTTCAAAAGTGGGACGTAAATTGATTACCTCTATCTGAGATGATAGACAAGGGAACTCCATACAGTCTTACTAACTATCTAATGTATAAATTAGCATAATCCTCAGCCGTGTAAGTCGTATAAACTTGCAATGTGTTGACTTCATCAATCTATCTACAACAACCCAAATAAAATCATACTGACAACGTAAAAGAGGTAATCTGGTCACAAAATCCATATTCATCTCTTCCCATTTCCAAGTGGGAATACCAAACTCTTGCAACGTACCACCTGATTTTTGGTGCTCTGCCTTAATGATAAGTTCCATATTTAGCTACAAACTCCGCTATATCTCTCTTCATACCCTCCACCAATAGATTTCCCGTAAGTTGCGGTACATCTTAGTTGCACCAAGATGAATAGAATAATGCGCACCATGCACTTCATCCATAATTATCTGTCTCAACTCATCAACACAAGGCACACATAATCTACTTTGGTACCTCAACAAGCCATCTTTCCCTTGGGAGAAAACCTTTATCTTTTTGTCTTTAACTGACTCCTTCAATTTGACCTAACTAGAATCCCAATCTTGCTTCTCTTTCACTCCCAAAACTAGGGAAGATTCAGAAGTACTCTGAACCCAAAAATTCCCTTCAGCTGAGTCAACCAACCAAAAACCTAATCTAACCAAATGATGTACTTATCAATCTAAATCTTTCTTATCTTTATCAACATGAGCAACACTGCCCATAAACAATCTACTAAGGGTGTCTGCCACTATATTGGCCTCGCCCAGATGGTACAATATGCTCATGTCATAATCTTTCAACAATTCTAACCACCTTCTCTGTCGAAAATTAAATTCCTTCTAAGTAAACACCTATTGTAAGCTTTAATAGTCCGTGAACACATTAACATGCACACCATACAGATAATGTCTCCAGATTTTTAAAGCAAACACAACAACAACTAATTCAAGATCATGGGTTAGGTAATTATTTTCATGAGGCTTAAGTTGTCTAGAGGCATCACAATAAATAATAAAACCATCTGTACCATTGGGTAACGCTAAGATTGGGGCTGAAGTGAGTCGAGTGTTCAACTCCTAAAAACTCTTCTTATAGGAATCTGACCACTGGAACTTAACTTTCTTTTGGGGTCAATCTATATATGGCAGATGCAATCGATGAGAAACCCTCAACAAAACATCTGTAATAACCAGCTAGACCCAAGAAACTTCTAATGTATGACGGAGAGATAGGTCTAGGACAACTTCTTTTGGATTTTGTCATTTGGGGATCAACCCTAATGCCATCGGCTAAACCAATATGACTGAGAAAGACTACTAATCTTAGCCAAAATTCACACTTGCTAAATTTGGCAAAAAAATTTATGATCCCTAAGAGTTTGTAAAAAAATTCTAAGATGATCCACATGGTTATCCTCGCTACAAGAGTACACAAGGATATCCTCTATGAATACTATGACAAATGTGTCTAGGTACTGTTTGAACACTCAATTTATAAGGTCCATGAAAGCTGTTGGGGCATTGGTTAGCCTGGAGGACATGACTAAAAACTCAAAATGACCATAACAGTTTCTGAAAGTTGTCTTTGGAATATCACATTCTCTTACTTTAAGATGATAATGGTTGGATCTAAGGTCTATCTTTAAGAAATAACTTGCACCTTTGAGTTGATCAAATAAGTCATCAATTCTAGGAAGAGAATATTTGTTCTTGACTGTGACCTTATTTAGTTGACGATAGTCAGTGCACATTCGCAAAGAACCATTTTTTTGCTTGAATAAGATGGAAGTGCCCCACGGAGAAATACTAGGCCTTTTAAAACCTTTATCTCAAAGATATTTGAGCTGCTCCTTTAACTCTTTAAGTTCGACTCGAGCCATGAGATAAGGAGGAATGGATATGGTCTAAGTACCGGGAAGAAGATCAATCCCAAATTCTACCTCTATATCGAGAGGCACCTCTGGGAGATCTTATGGAAAGACATCAAGAAACTTATTAACTACACTGACTGAATTGTTGGAGCCTCAGACGTAGTGTCTTTAAATTGAATAAGATAATAGATACACCATTCGAAAATCAACTTTCTAGCCTTAAGATATGATATGAAATGACTCTTGGGAGAAACTGAATTACTTGACCACTCAAAGACTGGATCATCTGGAAACTATAACTTCACCACTCGGGTGCAAAAATCTATGGTTGCATAATAAGAATGGATCTAATTTATACCAAGAATAAGATCAAAGTTAAACATATCTAACTCAATTAAGTCTGCTAACATGAATTTATGGAGGACAATGATTGGACACTTTCTAGAAATCTATTTAGCATTAACTGACTCACCTACTGGAGTAAAAACCAAGAAAGGCTCAGGGATCTTTTCAGAACTTATCTCAAAATTTACTGTAACTAATGGGGTCACATAAAAGAAACTTGACCCAGGGTCTAAAAACACACAAACATCAAGATGAAAGACACGAAGCATACCAGTAACAACATTTAGTGAATCCTCATGCTCCTGACAAGATGGTAAGGCATAAAACTAATTTCGACGCTGATCACCACTAGTACTGGATAAATCGCCCTGAGAAGGGGCTGGGCGACCTAGGGGAGCCGGTGCACTAGTAGATTGAGTCTGGGGACAAACACCTCTATTTCCATATCTAGTACGCGGATACTCTTTGATTTTGTGACCATCCTAGCCACAACCATAACAACCTTTCTGGCCCCATAAACATTCACCCACATGATTCTTACCACACTTAGCACATTAGGGATGATTGGACTTCCCACTCACACTATTTTGAGATATGGACATAGAAGACTTACCCCACTGTTCCTACCTATTCAAGGGTGTGAGAGCACTGGATTAAGAAGGTGCGGGCATAGATGACCAATTCTAAAACTGCGAATGATTTCCTCCTTCAGACCTATTCTGACCCTAATCAAACTGCCCTATCCTAGCCCTCTTATTCACTCTCTCTCTTTCTTTCACCTTCTCTGCCTCAATCTAATAAACATGCATCATCAATCTAGCTAGATCCATGTCTCCAATGAGCATAGCAGTCCTATACTCCTTAACTACCAACCCAGACACACCAGTCACAAACTTACTCATACTTGACCTAGGGTCAGCCATCTGATCAGAGGCATACTTAGACAACTGATTAAACTTAAGTCAATACTCCTTCACTGTCATTGATCTCTTCCTCAGGTTCATAAACTTTTCCATCTTATATTATCTTATCTCAAGTGGGAAGAACTTGTCTAACAACGCATTCTAAAATATCAGCCAAGTCATAGAAGCTGCATTCTCCCCTCTACTTTTCTTCCACATCACTACCCAATAATATGCAACATCCTTCAGCCTACAGAATGTCAATTCTACACTCTCATTTTTCAGAAAAATACATAATTTGATTAATCTTTTTCACCTCATCTAGATAAAACTAAGGGTCCTCACCTGCCTTCAACCCAAAGAATTCTGGCAAATTCATTTTCATGAAATCTCAAATTCTAGTTGTAGCTAAGTCCTCATCTTATTGAAGTGGGATTGCAGCTTGATGGTTGCCCTGAACATTTGCTGTCAGAGCTTAGGCTAGTGCCTAAAAGGCAGCCTGAAACTTTGCATGTGACACATTGTCATTTAATAGATCTATGGGCTGAGGTTGTTGGTTATTATTTCTAGGTGTGTTAGCTCGACGAGGAGGCATTTTCTATCTTATAAAAGCATGAGTTAAAAGTAGATAGAGACACTGAATGTATGATAGATCATAAAAGATTAGGCTCTTTCTCATTAATGTTGCCTACTTCACACCGATGATCAAGGCTCTTCATAACGCAAATTGTCCGAATCCCTAGGACTCTCTAAATATTAGGCTCTGATACCAACTTTGTAATACCCCAAAATCTGATTCCCGGGATGCTACACGGTTCTTTGAACTACAAGTAGTCCTGATCTAACCTTGGCTGCCTTTTCAAAATTTGAATCTCAAAATAGGGAAACTATAATTAAAAAATCATAATAAATATAGAAAACTATCTGACTAAGCAAATACTAAAAATCTGAATACTGTAACTGAAATTTAAAACTGAATCTAGTAGTCCAACAAGCTTCTACTTACTGAATCTAGAGAGTTGCAAGGATAGGCCCCCAGCTGACCCAAACTATCTGAGATAAATATTTAAACATCTACTAAGAAACTAGAAATTTAAATAGCTAAGTCCCTAAACTAAGAGGACTCACCAACTGCAGGAATGTAGATGAGATGCTCGAAGATCACTCATGCTACTGAAAATGAGTACCTAAACATATATTATGAGACAATGTAGCACACAGATGTATTTGTAGATCAGTACTTTGATGATGTACTGAGTATATGAGGGTGAATGCAAATAGGTAAGCAATATCATCATATTTTGTAAAATCATGCATGCTAAATATAAATGACTCACATAGGCTTGAGTAAATCTGAAATCTGAAGATCATAAATCATGAATAGTAAAACACATAATATAAATTTTGTGAGTCATCACACTTAGTTCTAAAATCTGTATTCTGTTGTTATTCTCAAATAATACAGGCTAAGTGAAAAGAGCTCACCTTTTATGTATGAAAACTAAAAGTTGTACTTCTATAACTGAGATCTTAAGTAAAGTAATATCCGAGTAAGTTTGTGAGCCTTTACACCTAGTTTTTAAAATTTGGAAAATACTCTATCTTAGGGAGGTTCTCTTGACCGACATAAACCATGTGAGCATTCATAGAGTCCAAAGTTCTTGTCCCCTTAAGGAGGAATCCTCAAGTTGGGGAGAGGAGTCATACTTTTTCCAGGGAGTATAACCTATCTGGGTAATAACATATCTATCATCTATGTAGAAGGGGGAATAATCTAAATCCTACGTTGACACGTAGTTCTGGGGTATGAAACCGTAGCAACTTACCCATCTCAGTGCTAAATACTACTCTTATTAAATCTAAATGCTCATTCTGATGAAAATCCACTTTTAAAATACTCTAATGGTTTATGATGAAAACCAACTGTATATCTATAAATCTAAATTCTGAAAAGTGAATTTCATATCTATTTTTAGACCAAAAGGTCAAATCTTTATCAATAATCTGAAAAGAATCTAATCATAAAGTGCTCATAGCACAATCAATCTTGAAATAAAAATACTCATTAGGGCTTAGTAACCCAAGAATCAAACTCATGTTAAAACATCTTAAAATTTATGCTTGATAATGTAAACATTTATAATTCTATCATAAAATCTGGAAATTTCTACAATATGCAAAAAATATGAACAAAATAATGTAATTCAACTTCTAAATAAATGGAAATCTCATAATCTTATGAATAGCAATATTGGGTATAAACTCTAACTTCAATTTCATGGGAAATCACATAAAATCAAATAACTTTTATAATTAAAAATAAGTTTTGGGCACAAGGATGAAAGGAGTATCCTTGTTCATAATCCTACATACCTGAGTTGATGATATTTGATGAAAACCTTGAATCTTGGATTCCTATTGATGCTTTGGAGATGGATTCTTAGAGTTCTTGTGTTGGGATTCCTAAATCTTGAATTTCCTTGGAGAATTAATGGAGGAATTTGGATTCTTGGGGGGAAAGTTTCATGATCAAGGGTTTTGTTTGATAGTATTTTTGGTGAAAAGTGAATGTAATATGCTTAGTATGGGTTAAATTATCTATTATTCACAACTTACGGCTTGTGAAAAGACCGGAGAGACCTTTTAAAAATTTTACTAGGAATTGGAAAAATTCCCGAATTTAGTCTACGGAGCGATGCGCCATAATCATGGTAGCCTACTAGAAAATGCCAAATGGGACCTGGAAAGACACCGCAATGTGGAGCTATTGCGATGCTCTACTAGATTTCCATTTAGGCCATCACTGTGATGCACCACTATCACGGTGAGCGACTTGAAATGAACAAACTGGAAAAAGGGCTTCTCCACGATGCGGGGAAATTACGAGTTTTACCGGATCTTGACGAATGGGAAATTTGACCTCTCCACGACACACTAATATCGTGGAGTCTCACTGAAATTTGAAAATTTTCATTTAAACCGTCTCCACGACGCGCTAAGGACCCAAATCATGGTGTTTTACGACTGAAGCTTAAAATAGCCCTAACTTCTCACTCGGTTGGATTTAGGTGAATCTTATATCATTGGAAAGTTTATTGTCACGACCCAAACTAGGGCCTGGCCGTGACGGACATCTTCAACCATAAAGGCCCAAACGTCCTACTCTATCTGATAGTCATGCAAAACATTCATATAATAAGAGAAGATGTGGAAATATAATCTGATACGGAAACATGTTTATTAACTCTGAGTTTCAAGACATGAGAATGAAAGTTATAATTCAAAACATCTGAACAAGATCTGACCCAGTCTGTGAAATCTATTCTACATCTCAAAACTGTTCAGAAAATTGGGAAAAGTCCCTAGTAGAAAAAAATAACAAAATAACAGAATCTGAAATAACAGGCCTTCTGGAACAAAAAAGGCTCACCATTGCATGGATCACTTCTCTCTAGAAAACTCTACTGATTAGCCAGACCCTTGAACTGAGCCTCCAAACCTGGGAGGTAGGGGGTCAATACAGATCTCATGGGCATTATCAAAAGGCTCTGTAAAATCATCTGAACTCTGTGAAACTCTTCATTTTACTTCTGTACTAGGTGGTATACACTACAACTCTGAAATTCCATGGGCTATATAGAATCTGCCATTGACTTTATGGGGAAGCCTCCAACCCAAGTGTGTCGCAAGGGTTGGAGTCTCTGACTCTGCTACGCCACACGGTCATCGCCAGCGTAAAAATAATAACCCCGGATTGGCAAATAACGGTTTTAGGCTAAGAGTTACTTGAACTCTAGCCCTCTTCAGGAAACCACCTAACTCTCTTTATACCCATTTTTAACTCTTTAAGACATGCACTCTCTAAAAACATACATTGAAAACTCTAACTCTGTTATGGCATACATTTATATGGAATAGTCATACCATTGACTTTCAAGTCACATCTCTAAGCCGTTATTAGCATATAATAATCTCTGTTTAAAAACATAAATCTGGGACCACCATATCAATAAGTCATTTTAAGAAATTCTTTCTTAAAGCTCATTAAACATATGCAAGAACATCTCTTCTTCAACATTCAAATACACAAGGTGGTCATGTAAAAAATGTCAATCATATGAAATTCTTTCTTTTTAAGACAAAAACAAAATCATACCAAGAAAGTCCCTCTTATCATTATCAAAATCATGTTAAATACTTACACATTGAAAAGATCCCCTTCAAAATATTAAACAAAAATGTTAAATCATTCCCAACAAGTTCATCAACTCTAAATCATCAAAGAGAGGGATTTCAATAATAATGATCTCTATCAAATCCTCAACATTATACATTTTCATATAGGTTTAAATCAATTTAAGGGGAAAAGGCCTAAAGGCCAAAAAAATAATATCATTAAACATGCATAAAGTATAATAAAATCATGGATCTCAAAACCCCTTTAACAAATTCATGCTTGACGATTTTTAAATCATAATTGGGTGTTTTCAACAAGCCCATGTAGTTTTCGGACAAACCCCACGTACCTAAATTTAGGAATTTGATGGATGATTCTTGAACACTACGGTTTAGGGACTCCAAATCTTCACTCAGTTTTGAAAACCCACGGTTGAATCTTTAGTCAATTAGGTTTTTAGTTTGAAACCCTAGAGAGTGTTCTTGTGATTTTTTTTGAAGAGAGTATGAATAATGTGGTCACTTAGGAGTATAATCCCGTGTTTGAGATGATAAGGGGGGGGGGATGGAAAATACCTAATATACCTTTAATAAGACAGAATAAAATATAATTGGGAGCCCGATTTTATGGGCCGCCGCGATGTGCCACAATCGCAGTGGCTCACTGGAAATTGATGAATAGGATTCTTAAGGTGACCACGACGCGGAGTCATCACGTTGTCCCACTGGTTGGGACCTGGAAGTTCAGCGCGACGCACCACAATCGCGCTAGACTACTGGAATATGACAATTGTTAAACAGACCCTCGCCGCGACGGGCCAAGCAGAAAAATGATGGTGTTTTTGACTAGGACTTAAATTATCCATAATTTCTTGCCCTGGTATTAGATTTACGGGAATCTTAAATCGACGGAAAGATTATCAAATTTCCCATGTGATGAAAAGCCAAAATTAGGAAAAATTAATTTTCTAGTCTTTAACTCTAAGAGCATATTACCATGAGCTAACTCATGGACGATACAGGGTGTTACATTATCCCCCTCTTAGGATCATTCATCCCCGAATGATGACGCAAAACACAGACAAGCACGATTTCAAACATACTAAGGCTATAAAAGAATAAGACAAGGATTGCACCTTCCATTTCGTCATTAACAGAATCAAATAAATTTGGGTATCTATCTCTCATGACATCTTCTGATTCCCAAGTTGCTTCCTCAACTTTTTGATTTTTCCACAACACTTTAACCAAAGTTATCTCCTTGCTCCTCAACGTTCTAAATTGACGATCTAATATTGTAATAGGTTCCTCTTTATAGGATAAAAAGTCTGTCACTTTGACCTTCTCTACAGGAAAAACTAATGAATGGTCTCTAATACATTTCTTCAACATGGATATGTGAAATACCGGATGAACAGAACCCAAACTTGTAGGCAAATCTAACTCATACATAACCCCACCTATTCTTCTCAAAATATGGTATGGCCCTTTATAGCGAGGAATCAGCTTACCTTTCTTCCAAAATTGCATAACTCCCTTCATAGGGGAGACTTTGAGACATACCCAATCACCAACATCAAATTATAGCTCCCATTTAAGAACATTGGCATAGGATTTATGTCTAATCTAGGTTGTTTTAAGTTGTTCTCTAATAATTTTCACATCCTCCAACTCCTGATGAACAAGATCAGACACAAACAACTGAGTCTCACCCACTTCATACCACCCTATCGGTGATATACATCTTCTCCCATACAAAGCTTCAAACGGAGCCATCTTAATACTGGCATAGTACCTATTATTATAAGTGAACTCTATCAATGGAAAGTGATCTATCCAACTACCTTTAAAGTCAATCACACAAGTTCTCAGCATATCTTCAAGGGTCTGAGTAGTACGTTTGGCTCGCCCATCCGTTTGAGGGTGGAAAGTCATACTCAGGTTCACTTGGGTACCTAAATCCCTTTGAAAAGATCTCCAGAACTGTGAAAAGCATTGCATACATCGGTCAGATATAATGGATATAGGTGCTCCTTGCAAACAGACTATCTACTTGATGTATAACTTGACATAGTCATCTCCCGAATAGTTGGTTCTCACAGGCAGAAAGTGGGCTGACTTGGTTAGCCGGTCCATAATTACCCAAATAGAATCATACTGGCTTAGGGACCTCGAAAGTCCCGTGATAAAGTCCATATTTACCATCTCCCACTTCCATAAGGTCAAAGCTATCTCTTTGGAGATACCACCTGTCCTCATATGCTCTACTTTCACTTGTTGACAATTCAAACACTTGGTAATAAAGTTAGCCATATCACGCTTCATATTATTCCATAAGTATATGGTTTTCAAATCATGATACATCTTAGTAGATCCTGGGTGAATAACATACCTCAAAGTGTGAGCTTCATCAAGGATCCTCTTTCTTAACCTATAGATATCTGACACACATAGTCTACCCTGATATCTCAAAATCCCATCACTACCAATTTCAAAAGACATCACCTTTTGTTAACCCACATCCTTCTTAATCTACATCAAGATGGGATCTTCAATCTACTTCTCTTTAACTTCAGCACAAAGGGAAGACTTAGCTACATCTTAAACAACCACTCCCCCATCTTCAGAATCCAAGAGTCGTACTCTTAGATTTGCAAGTCGGTGAATATCCTTTAGCATCTCCCTCTTCCTCTTTTCAACATACAAAAGGCTACCCATAGATAAACTACTGAGGTCATCGGCTACCATACTTGCCTTGCCTGGATGGTAATGCAGGCTTATGTCATAATCCTTCAACAGCTCCAACCAACGTCATTGCCTGAGATACAATTATTTCTGCATGAAAACATACTGCAAAATCTTATGCTCAGTAAATATACCAATATTTACCCCATAGAGATAATGTCGCCAGATTTTAAGTGCAAACACCACAGCCGCTAACTCCAAGTCATGGGTGGGGTGATTTCGCTCTTGCACTTTTAACTGCCTAGACGGATAAGCCGCCACTTTATCGTGCTGTATAAGTACACACCCAAATCCCACATGGGACGCATCACAGTACACAAAAAAACCCTCTGTACCTTTCGGAAAAGTCAGAACAGGTGCAGTGGTCAACTTGTCTTTTAATTTCTCAAAACTATTCTCACAGGAGTCAGACCACACAAAATTTACCTTTTTCTACGTTAACTTAGTGAGTGGTACATCTATGGAAGAGAAAATCTCTTCGAAAATTCTATAATACCCCATCAAACCCAAGAAGCTACGAATATCGGTTGGAGTCGTGGGTCTGGGCCATTTTCTCACTGCCTCAACCTTTTGGGGATCAGCCTTAATATCATCACCAGACATAATATGTCCCAAGAAAGCAATAACATTAAGCCAAAATTCACACTTAGAAAACTTTGCATACAACCTATGATCTTTGAGAGTCTGAAGGATAATTCAGAGGTGATTAGCATGATCCTTCTCACTCTTAGAATAAATAAAGATATCATCAATAAAAATTATCATAAACAAATCCCAAAACTGATGAAACACCCTGTTCATAAGATTCATGAAGGCTACAAGGGCGTTAGTCAACCCGAAGGACATGACTAAGAATTCATAATGACCGTATCTGGTTCAGAAGGCTATTTTGGGAATGTCTGACTCTCTAACTTTCAACTGATGGTATCCCGAACGAAGGTCTATCTTTGAAAAATATCTACACCCTTGAAGCTGGTAAAAAAGATCATCAATTCTAGGAAGAGGATATTTATTTTAATAGTGACCTTGTTCAACTGGCGATAATTTATACACATACGGAGGGTACCATCTTTCTTTTGCATGAATAGTATAGGTGCACCCCAAGGTGAAACACTAGGATAGATAAAACCTTTGTCTAGAAGATTTGCTAGCTGTTCTTTCAACTCTTTCAATTTTGAGCTATTCTATATGGTGGAATAAAGATGGGACAGGTATCGGGAAACAAATTAATACCAAAATTTATCTCTCTATCAGGTGGTATGCCTAGAAGATCATCAGGAAAAACTTCTGGGAACTCATTCACCACAGGGACAGACTAAAGAGAAAGACTTTTGGTATTCGAATCTTTAACCCGAATAAGATGATACAAGGAACCCTTAGCAATGAGTTTACGGGCTCTAAGGTAAGATATAAAGTGACCTCTAGGTGCTAAGGAATGTACCTCCTATTCTATTACTGGTTTATTCGGGAAGGAAAGAGTAATCTTTTGGGTTCTACAATTTAGTGTGGCATAGCACAAATAAAGCCAATCTATCCCTAGGATAGCATCAAAATCAACCATGCCTAAGTCTACGAGGTCTGCCACAGTATCTCGCCCACAAACAGTCACCACATAATTTCTATACACCCTCCTAGCAACAACAGAATCTCCCATCAGAGTAAAAACTAAAAAAGGTTTGGCAATCACATTGGGCACGAACCCAAAACTAAAATTTACATAAGGTGTCACGTAAGACAGGGTAGACCCAGGATCAAGTAACACATATACATCACGGGAAAAGATTTACAACGTACCAGTAACTACATCTGATGAGGCCTCTACCTCCTGACCGTTGGTCAAGGTGTACAACTGGTTGCGGCCACTTTTGATGGCTGAACTGGCACCCTTCTGAGGTGGTGGTGGTGCAGAATAATTATCCTGTAACTTGGCTCTATCAATATTACCCTTTACTTCCAGACAGTCTCTCTGGATATGGCCTGGCTGGACTCACAAATCACACACCATAGCGCCAAACTGGCATCTCCCGGGATGATTTCTCCCACATCTCTCACAGCGTGGGTATGTTCGAGAGGTCTGAGCTACACTTCCTTGAGACTACGAACCCTGCATTCTCGATCTTTGTCTGGATTGAAAATCCTAGGGGCACTGTCCTGCGGGGGGTTTGGACACTGGAGCACTGGCTGCAGATTGTGCATTACCCCCAAAAAATCTTCTTCTACCATTTGTTACCCCAATTCCCACTTTGCTGCTGACTGTGGCTCTGGTCTGCTGTCTTAGGTCTCTTTGCCTGCCTGTCCTTCTCTCTATATTCAGTGATTTTCTTTTTCTTTTCCTTAACTTACTGCATGTGTACTGATAGTATGGCAAAATCCATGTCCCGATTAACATTGCTCCCTGACATTTAAGCACTGAGTCATTCGAAAGGTTGGATGCAAATTTTCTCATTCAGGCTCTCATGTTACTAGTCATCTTTGAAGCATAACAGGCTAGTTGGTTGAATATCAGAGTGTACTCCTGGACACTCATCTTTCCCTGCTTTAGATTCACAAACTCTTCATCTTTGGCCTCTCTCAGCTCGAGAGGAATGAACAGATCGAGAAAGGCTTCCAAGAACTCAGCCCAAACTGTCGGCTCAACACTCTCACCCTTTGAATCTTCCCACTCGTTATACCATTGGTTCGCTCTATCCTTAAGCTAGTAAGCTTCTAACTCAACCCCATCTACCTCATCTACATGCATCACCTTAAAGATCTTTACCTTCTTGTACATAAACTCCTATGGATCTTCTTCTACCTTGGTACCAGTAAACTTGGACAGGTTCATTCTCATGAACTGGCCCACTCTTGTAGCCTTAGATGTAATAGATGCAGACCCAATATCTTTTGACCATTGAGTATGTATGGCTACCAACTGTGCAAGCATATGAATGGACTGCCTGAATTCTGCATTAGATACCTTTCTTTTGTGAGGTTGAGTGTGGATAGCACCCGTTAGGGGATCTCTGGGTACCCTAGGTGGGTTGCTCTAAATAGGTGGGACTCCCGGAGTAGCATCAATCTCTGGAGTCATAGCTTTGTTTCAGTTCCTCATCCCATGAGTAGGATGGATCTCATCTGTCTGCGTATTTTGATTGATAGTACGACGGGGAGGCATGTTTATTTTTTTAAAACACAAGAGACCATTGATTAGGGGATAATTCAGACTCTAAAGCATGAACTAAACCACAAAGAAGAGAAATATTCCTAAATTCCATGTAGCCTCCTGCTTATAAGTGTGGTGCGCTACACACCTATAAATAAACTTCTACCTGGCGCAATTTTGCAGACACTGTGGGACCATGAAATGTGCTTTGATACCAAGTTTATCAAGACCCGAACTAGGGCCTGACCGTGACAGACATCCCGAACCATGAAGGCCCAAATGCCCTACTCTATCTGGTAGTCATGCACAACATTCATATAATAAGAGAAGATGTGGAAATACAATCTAATATGGAAACATGGTCATAACTCTAATTTTCAAGACATGAGAATGAAAGTTAAAATTCAAAACATTTGAATAAGATTTGACTTAGTCTGTGAAATCTCTACTACATCTCAAAACTGTTCTAAAAACTAGGACAAGTCCCCCAGTAGACCAAAACAATGGAATAATAGAATCTGAAATAACAGACCTTCTGGAACAAAGAAGGCTCACCACTGCACGGATCACTTCTTTCTCAAAAACTCTACTGATTAGCCAGACCCTTAGACTGGGCCTCCGAACCTAGGTGGTAGGGGTCAATATAGATGTACTGGTACTCAGAGAAGATCAAAAATAATAATTTATATTCAACATATATGAGAGAAATTTAAAATAGTTCATAAACATATCATGTAATAAGAAATCTCATCGGTATTATCAAAAGACTCTGGTAAATCACCTGAACTCTGTGAAACTCTTTGTTTTAATTCTGTGCTAGGTGGTATACCCTACAAATCTAAAATTCTATGGGCTACATGGAATCTTCCATTGACTCGGCGAGGAAGCCTCCAACCCAAGTGTGCTGCAAGGGTTGGAGTCTCTAACTCTGCTATGCGACACGATCGTTGCTAACATAAAAATAATATACCCGGATTGGAAAATCATAGTTTAGGCTAAGAGTTACTTGAACTCTAGCCCCATTCGGGCAACTACGTAACTCTCTTTATGCCCATTTTTAACTTTTTAAGACACGCATTCTCTGTAAACATACTCTGAAAACTCTAACTCTATTATGGCATACATTTATATGGTATCGTCATACCATTTACTTGCAAGTCAAATCTCTGAGCCATTATTAGCGTATAATAATCTCCATTTCAAAATGTGAATCTGGGACCACCATATCAATAAGTCATTCCAAGAAACTCTTTCTTAAAGCTCATGCAAACATATGCAAGAGCCTCTATTTTTCAACATTCAAATAAACAAGGTAGTCATGTCAAAAATGTCAATCACATTAAATTATTTCTTTTTAAGACAATAATGAAATCATTCCAAGATACTCCCTCTCATCATTATAAAAATCATGTTAAATACTTAAACATTGAAAAGATCCTCTTCAAAACTTTAAACAAGCATCTTAAATAATTCCCAATAAGTTCATCAACTCTAAATCATCAAAGTGAGGGATTTCAATAATAATGCTCTCTATCAAATCATCAACATCATACATTTTCATATAGGTTTAAATCAATTTAAGAGGGAAAGGCCTAAAGGCCAAAACAACAATATCATTAAACATGCATAAAGCATAATAAAATCATGGATCTCAAAATCCCTTTAACAAATTCATGCTTGGTGAATTTTAAATCATAATTGGGTGTTTTTAACAAGCCCATATAGTTTCAGGATAAACCCCACGTACCTTAATTTAGAAATTTGATGGATTATTCTTGAAGCCTATGGTTTGGAGATTCCAAATCTTCACTCAATTTCAAAAACCCACGATTGAATCTTGAGTTAATTGGGTTTTTTAGTTTGAAACCCTAGAGAGTGTTCTTGTCAATTTTTTTGAAGAGAGTATGAATAATGTGGTCACTTGGGAGTATAATCCTGTGTTTAAGCTGATAAGGGGGTAGAAAATACATAATATACCCTTAATGAGACAAAATAATATATAACTGGGAGCCCGATTTTATGGGCCACCGCGATGCACCACAATCGCGGTGGCTCATTGGAAATTAACAAATGGGATTCTAAGGGTCACCGCAACGCGGAGTCATCACGTTGTCCCACTGGTTGGGACCTGGAATTTCAGCACGGTCATCCACAATCGCGCTATACTACTAGAATTTGACAATTGTTAAACAGACCCCCTCCGCGATGCGCCAAGCATAAAAATGATGGTGTTTTAGACTAGGACTTAAATTAGCCATTATTTCTTTCCCGGGTATTAAATTTGGGCAAATCTTAAATCGGCGGAAACCTTATCAAATTTCCCATGTGATGAAAAGTCAAAATTAAGAAAAAAAATTAATTTTCTAGTCTTTATCTCTAAGAGGATATTACCAGAAGCTAACTCATGGGCGATGCGGGGTGTTACGCTTATTAAATTTTATATACCATGGGAGGTCTAAATCTGGAAAATTCCACACAAATAATTATTCTTCATTTTGGAAGCTATACCTTAACATTCTAAGGGCAGATTTTAACTAGAAAAGGTACAGGGTATTACAAGCGGTGAAAGACAATGGTAGAGACGTTGTAATTTTGCTTTTCTCTATTCTTGATGATGCCCTGGAAATATATTTCCTTATTCTTTTAGCCACCTTGATCTCTAGTGGAGTGTATGGATATGAAATTCTCTTTTATAGAATGACACCTCTCTTAGATGTCATTTCCTTTACAGAAGCATTTAGTGCATTAATAGCAATAATCACTCCATCATTTTTCTCCTTACAGTCTTTATATTTGCATTCAGAACATTCGCTAGAAGTGGAAAAATCTATATAACCAGTATGATCATAATAATAATGGCTTGTTGTTTCAAAACTGTAAGAGCAGCATCATTAGGCCCAATAATAACACCACTACCATTACCACTACCACTACAATCATGAACAACAACAAGCCCACCCTCTAAAATTGCTTTTCTTGTGATGGTTGTTGCTCCAAAAAATTCTATTTTTATTCTATCAACTACCTTAGGGTCTGATAAATTTTGCACAGACCGTAAAGTAAGAAAAAATGACATCTTCAACTCTTGATTGGTCGGAACAAGTGAGGGATAGACAATCTAAAATAAACCAGTACATATATTAGAATGATAATGAAATCATTTAAAATAATCATTAATTAAAATAAAAAATTGATCAGAATTAGACTTACTGCTTTCTTTGGGGGATTAAAAAATCAAGAAATTTTGTATTTTTATCAGTTTTGGCCGACAACCATCTCAGAATTCTCGGACTTCATTCCTGGTAGTTCACTTGTTGTCTCAAATAGGGAATGACTTCAAATGCCCAAGCCTACAACATAACACCAATAAATCAAAAGCATTATTGAATAAAAAAATAAATCATAGCATAATAAAAGAAATATTTACCATCAAAGCCCATGGAAAGCCACATAAGTTAACAGTCTTTGGCATTAACGGAGTCAACAAATATTTGACAGTCATTTTGAAGCTTTCATAACCCTAAGAAAAATGTTAAACGCCTCAAGATCCTCGAAGAGATTTATTAAACCGAGGCGTATGATGTTGTTAATGTCTCTCGCCCAAAGAATATCATGTACAAATCAAACCAAGCACAATGATTTCTTGTGCTTCTTTGAAATTCTTTTACCTTTCAACGTTCTATAAATTTTTGTTTTGAAATCTTGGACCAACAATGGACACCAGGTCATCACGATCACTCAACTTGCCTTTACCTTTTTTGGGTGTGCGGGGTGCCTTTTTTAGGGTTAGAGTAGGTATAACTTGAGAAGGAGGAGGAGGATACATTTTAGTCCAGTAACAAACCAAAACAAATAGGCATGCCATAATAATTTATCCACACCTTATCCATCTTATCTTTATTTTCATACATAAACTTACGGATGAGAAGATCATATACCATTTTCATTTTTAAATGAGCATGGTTGTCCTTTGGAAAAATCAAGATATTGCCCAAAGCAGCTTTCCTTGAAATAAGAATTCAATTTTTATTATTAAAGTATTTTTCTGAAGGCATCAAAAGATTTTTCCATGGATGACTTAACCACGAAATCACCTGTTAAATCTGTGGAACCATCGCACTACAATCTCACTGGATAACGATCAATTCTGAAGGTTTTGACCAACTATTTGGTGGAAGAACTATTAGTATTTGGATCATCTCTTTCTAAAAATTCCTCCTCCTCGTGTTCATTATCTTCTGATCCTGATTGAAATAACGCTTGTAAATCAAGCTCATAGAGTGGTAGATGTAGCCTAGCTGCTTCACTTATTTCTTTACTTAGACTTAAGTCGGTTTCTTTTATTTTGGGAGCCATATTATCTTAAATTAACAAGAACATAAAATAGATTGTAATTGATTGATGCATCATTAAAAAAAGGATAACATTAACTCTAACATGCAAAATAGTAAAATAATAGTTCCAATAGACCACAAATCTTTTGCACCAGGTATGTTATCAATTGCAACATATAATCGATATGTTGCAATGGATGAGTAAACTGTTGGAAATAATAAAAATAGATCACACATCTATTGCACCAGGTATGTTATTTGTTGCAACATATAACCAACCTGGTGCAATTGTAATACCCGTGCCTTTTTTCTAGCTAGAAATCATCTCAAGAATTCTAGGACTTACTTTGAAATGTAAAACTAACTTTGTATAAATGGTATTTTTGAGATTTTCACTTTCTATCATGTGATAAATTGAGTTAGGTTTCCAACGGTACCAATTTTGTCCAAATCCGACATTAGACGAGGAAGATATGGACATTTTACTTGGAGCTGTCAAAAACGCCCAGGTATGATGGACAAGTTGATGGACTACCACATAAGTGATAAACCACCACATTGACCATCACAGCAAAGGTAGTTGAGCCACGTACTGTATAAGGACTGGCGCACGAGCTGACGGACAGTCATCCAGGCCATCAACTCTTATCCAGTGAACCCCATTTCTAGTCCACGTTTGAAGGGGTAAGTGACGAACAGTCAAGTGTCTGACGGACCATCAATCAGACCATCATATACCATGTTCAGTTTATTTCTAGGTCATTTTAACAAGGGTATTTTGGTCACTTACCACTTACCTATATACCCAGATGAGTCCGAATTCAGCCATTTTGCTCATTGTCATTCCATATATAGAAACTAGAATTTCTCTCTGAATTTAATTCCTAAGAACAAGACCTAATCCTCTTCAAGAATCAAAGGACTTCAAACCGTTCAAGTTCAAAAACGTCAAGAACCCTGAGTCTGGTATGTGTAGTGTTCATCTATGGATCCAATCCGTTCATAGAGCGCAAGAACCATGTTTTAAATACTATTTTGTGAACTTTTTATGGTGATATGAGCATGTACATGTTGATGATTGTTGTTTAAGTTTCAAAATGATATCTATTGGTGTTTTCATGGAATATATATGCTTATAAGTTGAAAACTATGAACTTTAGGTGGTGTAAAATGGTGCAAGTTATGAAACACACCTATGCCTTAAAGAATGCATGCAAGGTGTTCGATAAAATGCTTAGGATGCTAGAAATTCATGTTTATATGGTTCCATGATGTTTAAATGACAAGTCCATGTTAGCTATATAATTTAATATAAATTCCATGCTTTTCATGTGTTGCTATTATTATGGTATGAAGCATGTGTGATAATGGAGATATAGAATATGCACATGAAATATAGCTATGCACTTCCTACCTTGCTTAATATGTTGAGGAACTATATGATTTATAATATTCCCTATTTATGATAATGTGAATTGTGGGCTCTAATCTTATGATCAAGTCAGTCATATTGTGTCAGTTTTATTCCATCGAGTCCTGGGGGTATTCGTACCCGAAAACTATAGCTGTGTTCCTAGAGCCAAGTCATGTTTTACAATATACAAAATCAAGCCATGATTTAGTAGAATTAAGTCAGTCATGTGACTCGAGAAACCTCATGGTCTCAATCAGTTATCAGATATCAGTAGTATGCCATCAATCAACAGAATTCAGTAAGTTGCACTCATGTACAATAAGTTAAATCATGTTCAATATCTTCATATGGGAGTAGGAGTTAGAACCGAGTAAAACTAAGGATGCGAACTCACCTATATATGAGGGTACGATTCTTACCAGTCATCCTTGCGTTCTAGAACTATGTAGCCTGCATAGGTTGAGACATCGCAGGCTGTTATATGAGGGAAGATGAGGTGGCTTAATATGTTATATGAGGGTTCCCATATTATCACTAGCGTTACTTATTATATGAGCGTTGCTCATATGTTGTCCTTACCAGTGGCGCGGTATTGGCACCCTTCCAGTCAGGGCAGAGATTGGACCCTAGCTTAGCCATAATGGCACATATGGGGCATGTCAGTTAAACAACTACCTCCCACAATTTTAAACTTAGTCTCAGTAAAATAACTCAGATAGTTTTTCAGATATCAGTATACCAAGACTGTCAGATACAGTCAAATTTAGGTATAGTGCAGAATTTAAATAGTTCCATCAGATTTAAGACTGTCAGATACAGTTGCCCATGTTTTTAAAACTACAGTTTTAGCCATGTTAGCTATCAATAAACCATGTATTATCATACAGATCTAGCTATCATGTACTCAGAATCTCAGTTAATATGTATGTATGTTTACACTCTTACGTTCATATCAGTCAGTCAGTTAGCATTGTTCATGCATGTAAACCCTTTTTGGATTAGCCTACCTCACTCGTATACTCAGTACTCCAGTTGTACTAATGGATTTGTGCTATGGTGCTTTATTTTATGTTACACCATAGGTTCAGAGACACGAGCTCCAGATCAGCAGTAGCATCCAGCTGTAGAGTTGTAGTGAGTCCTCATCTATTTGAGGATGATATTATTTTATTTCATTTATTATTTCATCTCAATTTTTTTAGATGGAGTTAGTTGGAGATATGTTCCTTCAACTCCTTATTCAGGCAGTACTTAGAGGCTTTTCGATTTATTATTCAGATTTAGAGCAAATTTGATTCAGTTTTTAGTTGTTTTGGGTATCTTTCACCCATATGGATATTATGTTTTAATTGATTTTTATTCAGTTGAACCTTATGTCCTACATGTTCATGTTTTATGCACTATTACATTGTATATTATAGTGTGCAGATATCAGTCAAGGGTTACCTTATGGTCCCTTGGGGTTATAAGCATCGTGTAGCATTCCGATTCAGATAATCGGGGTGTTAAAAACTTAATATCAGAGCCTAAGGTTCAATAAAGTCCTAGGAAGTCTAAAAGCCACATCTAGTAGAGTCTTGTTCATGGGTATGTTGTGCACCACATTTATGTATATGAGGCTATGAGATGTTTTAGGAATAGTTTCCCTTCTTTTAGTATTCATGTTTTTCTAGTGAGCATAATCTCAAGTTAAACTCTCAGTCTAATCCGTTCTTCTCTTATTTCAGAATATGCCTCCAAAGAGAAGAAACCAGCCAGTTCTTTAGCCAGAAGACCCTTTGGGATAACATGTTTCTCATGCGGTGTTTAGAGACACATTCACCACACTTGCTCAGTCTGTGGTTGCCCAGAATAAACGGCCACCAGTTATTACAGCCAATCCAGTGGCCAATTTTGCAGAAGCTAGAATTTAGGAATTCACCCGAATAAACCCGCCATCTTTCTTCGGGTCTAAGTCAGATGAAGATCCTCAGGAGTTTATTGACCAAGTCCAGAAGGTCATTGACATCATGGGAGTTACTTCTGCTTAGAGTGCCGAGTTAGCTGCATACCAATTATAGCATATTGCTTACACTTTGTATAGATAGTGGAAGTCTAAGAGGTTAGAGAATGCAGGTCCTATAGAGTGGGAGGAATTTGTCAAGGCTTTCTTAGACAGATTTTTTCCCTAAGAGCTGAGGAAAGCCAAAGTTCTTGAGTTCATCAACCCCAGGTAGGGAAATATGATAGTTAGAGAGTATTCTCTAAGATTCACTCAGCTAGCCAGATATTCCCCTCATGTGGTTGCGGACAACAGGGCTAATATGAGCAAGTTCATGTCAGGAGTGAATGATAGCATGGTAAATAAGTGTAGATCTATGATGCTAAATAGTGATATAACTCTAACCATGATTATGACCCATTCTCAGCAAATGGAAAAGAAAAAGGTTAGGGCTAGGGAGAGGCAGAATAAGAAAGCAAGATCAGGCAGTTTCAGTTTTGCTCAGCCCAAATCCAAAGGAGGAAACCATTCACAGTTTTGTCCCAAGTCAGCAGCTCCATCTCCTTCCTCCTCTAGTGCCCTAGTGCCAAAATTCAAATATGGGAAAAGAGATAGAGCATTGGGCTTTAAATCTCAGGGCAATGTTAGTGGTGCCCGTATTTATCCTCAGTGTTAGACTTGCGTAAGCACAATCAAGGTGTGTGTAGAGTGGGTCAAGGCATTTGTTTTGGTTGTGGCAAGCCAGGCCACAAAGTTAGGGACTATCCTCAGCTAGGTCCTCAGGGTCAGCAGAATCGTTCCACAGCTCAGTCCAGTTTCCTGAACCGGCAGGGTGCAACTTCCAATGCTACTAGTGGGAAACGCCCAAACAGAATCTATGCTCTTCAGACCTGATAGGATCAGGAAAATTCTCGTGATGTTGTTACTGGTACATTACAGATTTTCCATTTTCATGTTTATGCGTTGCTAGATCTAGGTGCATCTTTGTTTTTTATCACTCCATACGTAGCAGGTGATTTTAGAATCAGTCCCAAAATTTTAGCAGATCCGTTTTCAGTCTCTACCCCAGTGGGTAAAACCATCATAGCTTGATGGGCATACAAGAACTAGTCGGTTATGATATTTCAGAAATTAATATTAGCAAATTTAGTCAAATTAGAGATGACTGATTTTAATGTCATTCTCGGCATGGATTGGCTTCATTCTTGCTATGCCATAGTCGATTGTAGGACCCGAATAGTTCAATTTTAGTTCCCAAATGAGCCTTTCCTAGAGTGTAAGGGTAGTACTTTATCTTTCAGGGGTCAGCTTATTTCCTACCTTCAGGCAAAGAGAATGATTTCTAAAGGGTGTGTGTATCATCTCGTGCATGTTAAATATTCTAGTTCCAAATCTCCTAGCCTTAAATCAGTTCCAATTTTTAATGAATATTCATACGTCTTTCCTGAAGATCTTCCAGGCATTCCTCTCGAAAGGGAAATAGACTTTGGCATATACCTTCTCCTAGATACTCAGCCTATCTCTATTTCACCATATAGAATGGCACCTACAGAACTCAAGGAGCTGAAAGATCATTAAAGGATCTCTTAGATAAGGTATTCATCAGGACCAGTGTGTCCCCATGGGGTGAACAGTCTTATTCATGTGCAAGAAAGACGGTTCTCTCAGGATGTGTATTGATTACCATCATCTCAACAAATCACGGTCAAGAATAGGTATCTGCTTCCTAGAATAGATGACTTGTTTGACCAACTTCAGGGTGCCAGTTATTTCTACAAGATAGACCTCAGATTGGGCTATTATTAGCTCAGAGTTAGAGAACGTGACATCCCAAAGACAGCTTTCCATACTCAGTATGGTCACTTTGAATTTCTAGTCATGTCCTTCGGTCTTTTTCATGGACTTGATGAACCGTGTGTTCAAGAAGTACTTGGACATATTTGTCATTGTCTTTATAGATGATATTCTTGTCTATTCTCGCACCGAGCGTGATCATTCAGGCCATCTCAGGATTTTTTTCAGACTCTCAGGGATCATCAATTATTCGCCAAGTTTAGTAAGTGCAAATTTTGGCTAAGATTAGTATCATTCCTTGTACATATTATTTTCGATGATGGCATTAGAGTAGATCCTCAGAAGACCAAAGAGGTAAGAAACTGGCCTCGCCCCGCATCTCCATCAAATATCATGAGTTTCTTGGGTTTGGCTGGCTATTACAGATGGTTTATTGGGGGATTTTATTATATTGCATCTCCCATGTCCAGATTAACTCAGAAGAAGGTCAAGTTTTAGTGGTCAGATTTATTCAAGAAGAGTTTGCAAGAATTAATGACTCGACTCACTTCAATTTTAGTTCTAGCTCTTCCAGATGGTTCAGATGGTTCATAGTATATTGTGATGTATCTTGAGTGGGTTTAGGTTATGTCCTCATGCAGCATGGTAAGGTCATAGCCTACTCCTCCAGACAGTTAATCCCTATGAGAAGAATTATCCTACTCATGATCTTGAGTTAGAAGCCATAGTGTTTGCCTTAAATATTTGGAGGCATTATTTATATGGAGTTCATGTAGATGTCTTCAAAGATCATAAGAGTCTCCAGTATGTCTTTTCTCAGAAATATCTCAATCTTCGTCAGATATGGTGGTTAGAGCTCTTGAAGGATTATGACATGAGTATCCTTTGTCACCTGTGCAAGGCCAACGTTGTGGACGATACTCTCAGTATACTCTTCATGGGTAGTGTTTCTCACGTTGAGGATAGCAAGAAAAAGATAGCCCAGGAAATCCATCAGCTTGCCATACTAGGCGTTTGCTTAATAGACTCTTCAGAGAGTGGTGTATGTGTTCAGAGTAGTTCAGAGTCATCTCTAGTTTTTGTGGTGAAAGAGAAGCAAGACAAGGATCCTAGCCTTGTCAATCCAAAAGAGTCAGTTCAAGATCAGAAGATAGAGGTTTTCCCCCATGGGGGAGATGGTATTTTTCAATGTCAGGATCGTCTGTGTGTTCTAGGTGTAGATGACTTGAGGCAACAAATTCTTGTAGAGGCATATGGTGCGCAATACTCTATTCATCCTGGGGCCACTAAGATGTACCAAAACTTGTGAAGATCTATTGGTGAAGTGGGATGAAGAGGGACGTTGCAGAGTTTGCGGATAAGTGCTCTACATATCAGCAGGTTAAGATAGAGCATCAGAAACCTAGTGAAGTAGGAAGAAGTGAATGTAGACATTGTGATGAGTTTTCCTAGAACTCGTCATCATTATAATCCAGTTTGGGTCATTGTAGATAGAATGACCAAGTCAGTTTATTTCTTTCTAGTTCGTACCTCTTATTCAGCCAAGGATTATGCCAAAATCTATATCAGGGAGTTGTTCAGATTACATGGTGTTCCATTATCTATCATCTCATAAAGAGGTACACAGTTCACCTCTCACTTTTAGAAAGCATTCCAAAAGGGTCTTGGTACCCAAGTTTATCTCTGTATCGCCTTTCATCCTTAGATAGATGGTCAAGCAGAGAGGACCATCTATCTTAAAGATATGCTAGGGGTATGTGTAGTTGATTTCAAGGGAAGTTGGGATGACCACTTGCCTCTAATTGAGTTTACATACAATAATAGCTATCATTCCAGTATTCAGATGGCTCCATTCGAAGATCTCTATGGTAGGAGGTATAGATCTTTAGTCGGTTGGTTCAAAGTTAGTGAGGCCTCAGTCATAGGTCCTGACTTAGTATTCGACACCTTATAGAAAGTTTAGCTGATCAGAGAGAGAATTCGGGCTTCTCAAAGCCGACAGAAGTATCATGCAGATGTTCATAGAAAGGATCTCGAGTTTAAGGTCAATGACTATGTCTATATCAAGATCTCTCCCATGAAGGGAGTGAAGAGGTTAGTAAAAAAAGGAAAACTCAGTCCCCGCTATGTCGGTCCCTTCAGGATTCTCAGTCGGTTCGGCAAGGTAGCTTATGAGCTCAAATTGCCTTCAGATCTAGCCTCAGTTTATTCGGTCTTCCATGTCTCCTTGATCAAGAAGTACATAGGTGACCCAGCAGTTGTAGTCCCTATTCAGAACATTATTGTTCAGGATAGCCTCTTTTATGAAGAGATTCCAGTCGAAATCTTAGATAATCAGATTCGTAGGCTGAGGAACAAAGAAGTCCCTCTAGTCAAAGTTCTTTGAAAAAATCAGTCCGTTGAGGGATCTACTTGGGAAGCAGAAGAAGACATGCGTACCAAGTACCCTCACCTTTTCTTCGCCAACCCAGATCAAGATCAAGGTAACAGTCCTCCTTAAGCTTATTCAGTTTTATGTTCAGCATTCAATACAACTTGAATTTTGTTTCGTATTCATGTTCCATCACAAATTAGGTATCAAGTACCATTGCATATTTACTCATGCATACATGCATCAATCCAGTAAATAATCATGCATTAGATATGGATTCTCATTGCTAGAACCTCAGTCATGCATTCATGAATTAGTTACACGTGCATCAGATATGCATGTTCAGTATAACTCATTCAGTTTGTCAGTCATAAGATTATGTTCCAGCTACTCATGTTCATATTATTGTTTCCCCTCTTAAATAGTTCTATTCAAGAATGAATGTTCTCAAGAGGGAGATAGTGTAATACCCGTGCCTTTTTCCTAGCTAGAAATCATCTCAAGGATGCTAGGACTTACTTTGAAATATAAACCTATCTATGTAAACATAGTATTTTTTTAGATTTTCACTTTCTATCATGTGGGAAATTGAGTTAGCTTTCCAATGGTACTAGTTTTGTCCAAATCCGACATCAAATGAGGAAGATATGGACATTTTACTTGGAACTATCGAAAAACGCCCAGGTATGACGGCCAAGTTGACGGACCACCATATAATTTATGGACCTCCACTTTGACCATAACAGCCAAGGCAGTTGAGCTACGTACTGGATAAGGACTGACGGATGAGTTAACGAACCGTCAAAGTTGTGACGGACCGTCATCCAGGACGTCAACTCTTATCCAGTGAACCCCATTTCTGGTCCACGTCTAACGGGCTAAGTAAAGGACCATTAAGTGTCTAATGGACCGTTAGTCGTACCGTCACACGCCACGTTGAACTTATTTCTAGGTCATTTTAATAGGGGTATTTTGGTCACTTACCACTCGCCTATATACCCAGATGAGTCTGAATTTATCCATTTGGCTCATTGTTATTCAACAAATAAAAACTAGGGTTTCTCTCTGAATTTAATCATCAAGAACAAAACTCAATCCTCTTCAAGAATCGAAGGATTTCAATCCCTTCAAGTTCAAAAACATAAAGAACCCTTAGTCTGGTATGCGTAGTGTTCATCTATGGATCTAATCCGTTCATAGAGCTCAAGAACCATGTTTTAAATACTATTTTGTGAACTTTTTGTGGTGATATGAGAATGTACATGTTGATGATTGTTGTTTAAGTTTCAAGATGATATCTAGAGGTGTTTTCATGGAATATATATGCTTGTTAGTTGAAAACTATGAACTTTAGGTGGTGTAAAATGGTGAAAGTTATTAAACACACTTATGCCTTAAAGAATGCATGCAAGGTGTTCGATAAAATGCTTAGGATGCTAGAAATTCATGTTTATATGGTTCCATGATGTCTAAATGACAAGTACATGTTAGCTATATACTTTAATATAAATTCCATGCTTTTGTGTTGCTATTATTGTGGTATGAAGCATGTGTGATAATGGAGATATACAATATGCACATAAAATATAGCTATGCACTCCCTACCATGCTTAATATGTTGAGGAACTACATAATGTATAATATTCCCTATTATGATAATGTGAATTGTGTACTCCAATCTTATGATCAAGTCAGTCATATTGTGTTAGTTTTCTTCCATCAAGTCTTGGGGGTATTCTTACCCGAAAACTATAGTTGTGTGCCTAGAGCCATGTCATATTTCATGATATACAAAATCAAGACATGATTTAGTAGAATTCAGTCAGTCATGTGACTCAGGAAACCTCATGGTCTCAATCAGTTATCAGATATCAGTAGTATGCCATCAGTCAATGGAATTCAATAAGTTCCTCTTATATACAGTTAGTTAAATCATGTTCAATCTCTTCAGATGGGAGTAGGAGTAGAACCAAGTGAAACTAAGGATGGGAACTCACCTGTATATGAGGGTGTGATTTTTAGCAGCCATCCTTGCATTCCAGAACTATGTAGCTAGCATAGGTTGATACATCGCAGGCTGTTATATAAGGGTAGATAAGGTTGCTTAACCAGTTATATGAGGGTTCCCACCATTCTCACTAGATTTACCTGATATATGAGGGTTGCTCACATGTTGTCTTTACTAGTGGCACGGTATTGACACCCTTCCAGTCAGGGCAGAGATTGGACCCCAGCTTAGCCATAATGGCACATATAGGGCATGTCGGTTAAACAACTACCTCCCACATTTTTAGAATCAGTATCAGTAAAAGAACTCAGCTAGTTCTCCAGATATCAGTATACCAAGACTATCAGATATAGTCAATTTCAGTTATAGTACTAAACTCAGATAGTTCCATCAGATTTAAGACTGTCAGATACAGTCGCCCATGTTATCAGAACTATAGCTTTAGCTATGTCATCTATCATTAAACCATGTATTAGCGTACACATTTAGCTATCACGTACTAACAATCTCAGTTACTATGTATGTATGTTTACACTCTCACGTTTATATCAGTCAGTCAGTTAGCATTGTTCATGCATGTAAACCTTTTTTGCATTAGCCTACCTCACTCGTATACTTAGTACTCCACTTATACTGAGCATTTATGCTATGGTGATTTTTTTCATGTTACACTATAGGTTCAGAGACACGAGCTCTAGATCAGCATTAGCATCCAGCCACAGAGTTGCAGTGAGTCCTCATCCATTCGAGGACGATATTATTTTATTTCATTTATTATTTCAGCTCAGTTTTGTTAGACAGAGTTAGTTGGAGATATGTTCCTTCAACTCCTTATTCAGACAGTACTTAGAGGTTTTTAGATTCAGTATTCAGATTTAGTTCAGATTTGATTCACTTTTCAGTTATTTTGGGTATCTTTCACCCATATGGATATTATGTTTTGACAGATTTTTATTTAGTTGAACCTTATGGCCTACATGTTCATATTTTTCGTACTATTATATTATATATCACAGTATGCAGGTACAGATATCAGTCAAGGGTTAGCTTACTGTCCCTTGGGGTCATAAGCACCGTGTAGCACTCCGATTTAAATAATTGGGGCATTATAGCAATGGATGATAATCTATTGGAAATAATAAAAGTAGATCACTCATCTATAGTACCAGAAAGGTTATCTGTTATAACATATAACCAACCTGTTGCAACGAATGATAATTTGTTAGAATCAATAAAAATAAATCACTCATCTATTGCACCAGGAAGATTATCTATTGTAATAAATAACCAACCTGTTGCAATGGATGATAATCCATTATAAACAATAATAAATAGATCACTCATCTGTTACACCTGGAAGGTTATCTATTGCAGCATATAACCAACCTGTTGCAGCGGATGAGTAATCCATTGGAAATAATTATTATAGATTACTCATTATTGCACTAGGTAGGATATCTATTGCAGCATATAACTAACCTGTTGCAGCGGATGAGTAATTCGTTAAAAATAATTATAATAGATCACTCATTTGTTGCACCAGGTACTATATTTGTTGCAGTAGATAAGTAATCTGCTGGAAATAATAAAAATAGATCACTCATATGTTGCACCAGGTAGGATATCTGTTGCAGCATATAATCAACTTATTGCAGCGGATGAGTAATCCATTAGAAATAATAAAAGCAGATCTCTCATCTGTGTCACCACATGTTGTAGCAATTGGAAACAATAAATATAGGCCACATATATGTTGAAATAAATCACTCATCTATTGACAAATGAGTTATCTATTGGATCAATATTGTCGGTTGAAATAGATGAATGGCCTATCACAATAGATGAATGATCTATCACAATAGATGAATGATCTTTTCTGTTTATCTGTTGAATCAGATCGTTAATCTGTTGTATCAAATGGTTAATCTGGTGCATTAGATGGTTAATCTATTGCATCAGGTGGTTAATCTATTACATCGGGTGGTTAATCTATTGCTTCAGATAGTTAATCCATTGCAACACTATTTTTACAAAAATAAATAACAAATCAACCCAGCAACACCAACACAACACACACATACACTAAGAACATCAACGGTGATGAAAATTACTAACAAATTGAATCAATAGTTCGACAACAAGAACTACAATAATAACAAAAATTATATTTCACACCAAAAAGAGTAGAGAAGAAATACCAAAAATTAGGATTTTATTCAGTCCACATTTTAAATTTAAATAAAAATAATGAAATTGTTAACCAATACTAGAAAAGAAGTTGGCTCAAGTTCCTCTGTTTCTTCATAACAAAATTTTTTACCTGTGAAGGAGAAATAGGATGACGAAGAACTCAAAGTTATTGTCGCCGAAGAAGTCTTCACATTGGTTGATGGTTGAAAGTCGAAAAGGTACTCACCCGAATATTTATCGCCAGAATTTGAAGTCATCGGGGATTGAAGGGAGAAATTTTGCAGAATTGTTGATTGGGAGAGAGTTGAGAAAAGTTGTCAAGAGAGAAAAGAGAGAGACTATTTATGATTTAGAGAGGAGAGGGATGTAGGTTGATTTGTATTTTTGACAAGATTCGAAAGTTTTGAAAATATTAATCAAGTCCACAATTAACTTAATCAAATTTCCTAATTAGGTTTGACCCTTTAAGTTGGTCAATGTCACCAATCCTTCTTTCAAGACTTAAAAACACCTTTCCTTTAGTTTTCTCTAGTAACATTTTAGCCTTAAACGTGACTCATAATAATTACTATAATCACAAATTCATATAATTATTCTGATGCGGTAGAGTTGCAGAGTTTCATTACTGACAATAACGTTTTAAGCCAAAAATGTTACTATCAGTAACGATTCCTACTTTAACACCGTTAGTCAATTACTTTTTGGTCCGTTTATCTTTAAAACAAAATATAGCCTAATATGTTATTGCCAAGTACGTTTATACTAGGTTAGTAATTTTATTTTAAAAATTCTATATGGGTGAAATGATTTAAATAATGGCCTATTTTGGTCAAAGCTTCCAATATTTTTAACAAACTAATCTATTTATGAAATCATATTTGTATTGATAATCAAAACGAAGTCTAATATAAATATTATTTAGAACACTATCGTCGTAGGGATATAAATTATCACGGGATTGACTATCATATATTTTATCCCAATCTAATATGGGATAAATTCATCCTAAAATGAATTTTGAAATTAGTTATTCCTCAACCCTTGTGACAAATGAGCTTTACCTCCGTAAGAAATGGATGATGCTAAAATGGGATCTTTACCTCACCCACCCCAAAAAACAAATTTTCCAAACAATCAATATATATATATATATATATATAACCTTCTCTGCTTCAATTTATTTGGCATTGATAGAATTTAGAGATTTAAACCAATGTGGAAATACAAGAGAGCAAAGGCAAAAGAAAAAAGTAGCTATTAATTTAGGGATCGTTTAGTTGGGATACAAGTTATACGGGATTAATTATCTCGGTATTACCTATTTCAGAATTTTTATGATATTTATAAAAGTTGAATAGTCAACTAAAATGTTGTTAATTATTGTAATTTATAGTATTTTAGAATTTGAAGAGTCAACTAAATTGGTATTAATTATTGAGATTTGTAGTACTTTTAGAATTTGGAGACCCAACTGAATTTTTTATGTGCAGTATATAGAATTTAGAGAATTTGGCTGTAGCCTATCCCATCTGCTTTCCTGCTTCAACTTGTTCATCATGCATGTATACCGATAAAAGGTATGAAACTAAGTTAGACCTAATGAATAAATTACCACAAGGATACCTGTTTCCTAATAATAGCCATATAAAGAGATATGAGGTCAACATAGACAACTCAATTAGATTAATTAACCCTAGCTTCAACTTGTTCTTCTCAAACTTGTCATTATTAAGAGCTTTAATAAAGACATCATCCATTTGATCTTTAATCTTGCAGACTTGCATGCAGATAGTCTCCTTCTCTATATTATCCTTTATGAAGTGATGCGTCACATTTATGTTCTTGTTCCTCCTGTGCTGTACTAGATTTCTAGCCATGTTGAGAGCAATGAAGAAACTTCTACATACACATCTTTTTTAGTAAAGAGAGCAACTGATTTTTTCTTCTTGGTTCCTCTTCTGCATTGAACAGGACTAGGTCTCCTATTTATTTCAGATATCTCAAAATCCTCTTAGCCGCCTTTAGATATGATTCCTTTGAACATTCTTGAAATATTTCATACTTTTTTGTAGTTAAGACCAAATCAAGTCCATTGGTTGTCATATAAAGTAGAGATTCAATGATTTCTCTATAGATGATCTCATTCACCAGAGAACTAGGTTCATCAGCATCCAGTTTTGGGTTTGTACCAATGAGGATGTCAATGGGCTTGGCTTCATCTTTGCAAAAGCTCCATGATATATTTCTACTGATTGGCCATTATGCCTATGGTTTTGTTCTTAATCTACAACCCTTGGAAAATGTTCAATTCACCCATTAAGCATATTTTAAACTCGTTTCTCAGAAGTTTGAGAAATTCTTCACATAGTGAGTTTGAGGTTGCATAAAAAATGATATCATCTTCATAACTATGATCCAGTAGCTTTCTTCAAACCATACAGATCCTTCTTTAGTTTTATCACACGTGTTTCTATATGCCCACCCAATCCCTATGATAGATTTTTCAATAGGTTTTAGGACTAGGTTCCATACCTTACTTTTCTCAAATATATTAAGTTTCTCTTGTATGGAATTTAACTAATCGTAATTTTTGAGTGCTTCTTTTATATTTCTGGGCTCGATAGCTGATATGAAGGCTAAAAAGGCAACCAAGTTCCTTTTTTGAGACTTGGTCTGTATCTCAAAATTCAGAGGAAAAATATGGTTGTCGAGTGGACATAATGACTTATGCTTTCAAATTGACCCTTCGTGATAGACCATGACTGACTGGCACTAGGTATCTCTATAGCTTAATCCTAAGATTCTAAAGGCTGAGAAGTCATCAACAATGACCAGAATGTATTTATTTTCTCCTCTTCTTTGAACCTTTACAAGTTCACATAAATCCATGTGAAGTAGCTTAAGAGGTCTGGTAGTATTGACTTATTTCATCCGTTTGAATGAGGACCTGGACTATTTCCCTTTGGTACAAGAATCACATATTTTATTATCTGCAAACATAATCATGGGAAATCCACTGTCCAGGTCCTTGGAGACCAACTTATTTAGAAGAGTAGAGCTGATATGACCTAATCTTTGATGTCATAAATTAACATTGTCACTTTGAGCACTGAGGTAGGTAAGTTCATCACTAGGAACTGAGTCAAAATCTTCAACGTACATATTTAGAACCTTATAGATAGTATACATTCTTGATTGCATGATTGAGATATTTCCCAATCTATCTAACACCTAAGTTGTACCCCTTCTTTATATATCTAAAAAAGATACCTTAGCCTTGAAGTGCCTTGTGTAAGAGAAAGTTATCTATTTAGCTGGTCATATGATTTGAACATCCACTATTCATAAATTAATTATGGCTATTTCCACTTACTCCCACCTACACATAAAGATCATTTGTTAGTTTTGGGAAACCATTTAAGCTTGAGTTCCCAAAAGGAAGATACGGGTGCAATCAGGGCCTTGTTGGTCCAAGCAGGCAACTTCGTTTTCTTAGATTTTGAAATGGGACTTGGTCACTTTCTGACATGTCTCTCTTGTTCAACATATTTAGAATTTTTTTCTTTATTTTCATGGCATCACAATCTCTCTTGAAATGAATGTTTCTATCACAATGAGTGCACATCAAATTGTCATACACAAATACATATTTACTGTGAAGATTGTATGGGGGATTAAACTTTTGACTTCCTAGGAATTTTCCATTGTTCGATCTTTGACTAGTTATATTAGCTACGATATGAGATTGTACGGTACATAGAGATTTGTATGTTCCTCCTTAATGCGGACCAAATCCCTATTTAACTCAACATTTCTTTCAAAAGAGGCTTCAAGATTTACTTGAGACTTGTTTAATCTCTCTTCAAGCTAAAGTTTAAGACTAGTTACGTCACTCTTTCCTTTGGATCCAAATTTAGAGAATCTTCTTACCTTTTCCTTCAAATCAATAATTTTCAGAGGAACTATACCAACCTTTTCTTCTAGCTCAGAAATTTGAACATCTAAGGCAATTTTTTCATTTTCACAATCATATAGCTTTTTGTTCAAAAATTTATCTCTCTTTGTAAGATCACAAAGAGAATTAATCAAGACATTAACTAAAATATTTAGTTTCTTTAAGGAGAAGTCCTTGATATGTTGCTTTATTTCCAGAAGGGTTGCCTCCTCCCATTCCTCATTATCATCTTCAGTCTTGGCCATAAAAGCAAAGAGTGAATTGAATACACCATTATCCTCTACACCTATCGTAGATAAATCTACAGGGTGCTTGGAGTCATCAAATTCACTGGAAGACCTTATGTAACAAGAGCTAATTTGACAACTTGATCTGTAACTACTCTTTTTTTGAATTTATCAAGGGTCTAGTTTTTCTTTCTATTTTTTTGTAGATTGTTCTTGATGTTGTCATTGTAGTCAAGCTTATGAAGAGGATATTCTTTGATGAAATGACTAGGCTTTGTACACTTGTAGCAACAATAATTTTCATGTGGACACTTGCTCATGTTCATTTTTTTAAGGAAAACTACCATTTGTTTAACAACCTTTTGGAATCTTTAAGTAGGTGACTGACCTTCTTCGAGATTTGGTAGAGAAGCAAATTTATTAGGATCTCTCCTAGGGGTTAAATTTTGAAGGAAATTTCTTTGATACCAATTGTTATCTTATTTACGTCCATCATGGCTTAAGAGACCAGGTCCATTAAGAGATTTCCACAATAGTGGCTTATATGAGACGACCATGTCACTTAACTAACTTTTATAACAATTTAACATGTGATTATTTAGATATAGAAAGGCAAACAACACACAATATTTACCCAAAAAACTATTTTTTTATGGGAGGGAAAACCATGACGTGTTTCACAGAATTTTCCAACTCTCCACTAACTCCAAGCAACAACGTGACTACAGACTCAAGTAATCACAAGGATTAAACTATTATCCTAAATACTTATAATAACTTTATCACAAGACAGATGAAGTAAGTTTACCAGACCCACAGGTCGACTAAATCTAGTCAATACTCCTTGGCAACTTGACCTAGACTTGCTCAACAACTCTACTACACACTTCAAATCAACTAACACTAGTTGACACTCCTAGGTAACTCTACCGAAGAAAAATATCAAATAATAATATAAATAAAACTTAATTAAGATAATAAATGATTCGACTAACTAACTCTCATTAATGTGAATCAATCTATAGATCCAACAAAACAACAAAGACTAATACAACAACTCGATCAAGTCCTTTGGTTGAAATAAGCAATGTTCTTTGAATGATGGCTTTTTCTTTGAGAGATGTGTCTTTTTGTGATTGGAAAAACTAAGTTTTCCTCCCATTTAATGATCTTTATATATGGTGTAAATGGGAGGAAAAACCTAGAAAGTTTCCACTGATGGATCTAGTTCCTCATCTGGTCTGTATAAAATAAGACCCATCTGAGGAATAGTTACAACTTGTTTCCCTGAGACTTAATTCCCTTATTTCTTCTGAGATTGGCCTGGTGTGGGTACTTGGTTCTTCATCTGGTCCCTCTGCAGGTTTGTCAAATCATCAAAACAAAGCATAATACCATAGTAACTATGCATCATTAATTTGATGGATATTCCACAAAGATGCAAAATATAAAGTTTTATAGAATATCACATAGTACGTAAAACAATTTATTCATAGGAATATTTGAGTTGATGTCCATTTAAATTCACCATTGAAGAGCTTCAAAGTTTAAGTTTTAAAATTTGAACCACCTAAAAGGTGAATCATTTCTGAGTAAATTATATATCAAAAAACTTAAAACATCGAGAGGAGTTCATATCTAAAATTATGGACCATTTAGAGAAGATTTGAGTGGGTTTGGACTACAAAATTCAACGTGTTGACGAAGATGAACTACTATTGTGTATAAATATTGTATAACATTGCATATAGAGGTATATACATCTTTGCTACACAGTTATACATTATATATACATAATTATACACTACACCCACACAAAAAATAGATTTTCTATATATATGTGACTATTTAGCTAAATCTTTTTTGGCAGATGAAAAATTTACATAAGAAGCCTTTAGAATAATTGAATTATTTATTTTAGTCTAGTAAATTTTGATTTTACTAATGATCCAATTTTGTTTTTATTGATTTGGGCTACAAATAATGAATCCACTTTGCTAAGCCCAAGATGTTATCTTATTTTAGAGGCCTAATTAGGTGTCATGTGTCAAATGAAATGATGCGCCAAGTCAAATGAATGAGCCATTAGAGTCATGCTACATGTCAAAATGCCATAGCATGCCCAGTCAAATGAAAGGGATAGATAAGTTGAAAGGAAAACATGGCATTTTTTATCAATTTTTAATGCATTTTAGAAAAGCAACTGATATGATACAAACCTCTGAGAAGAGACTTTGTCCCTTCTGTGAATTTTAAAATGATGTTTGGCTTTAGCCTGTCCCATCTGCCTCCCTACTTCAATTTTTTCATCATGCGTGTATACCTCCAAAAGGTCTAAAATTGAATTTGACCTAATGACCAAATTACCATAAGGATACCTTCTCCTTATCATAGCTATTTAGAGAGAGAGAGAAATGAAGTCAAAACAGGAAACATAATTCATCTTGATTATCCCTAACTTCAACCTATTCTTCTCAAATTGGTCCTAGTTAAGAGCTTTAGTAAGATATTAGCTACTTGATCTTCAGTCTTATGGAGCTACATTCAGATAGTACCCTTTTCTATATTATCCCTTAAGAAGTGATGTCTCACATTGATGTTCTTCACTTACTTTTTATGCACTGAATTTTTAGTCATGCTTAAAGCAATGAGTTAACTCAAATTTTGTAGTAGAGAGAGAAATTGAGTTTTGCTTCTTGGTTTCCCCAATAGGTAGAATATGATTATGTCTCCTATTTCTTTCAAGTATCTTAAAATCCTCTTAGCCTAGTTTAGACGTGAATCCTTTAGACATGCTTGAATTCTTTTACACTTTCCTATGCTTAAGACAATATTAGGTCTATTAGCTATCATGTAAACTAGAGATCCAATTATTTCTCTGCAGATGGTCTAATCACAAGGGGACTAGGTTCATCGGCATCCATTTTTTTCCTTGTACCAATGGGGATGTTAGGGCTTGGCCTCATCTTTATAAAAGCTCTATGATTTATTTTGGCTGACTGACCATTGTTCCACTCGGAGTTTTGTTTATCTACAATTCTTAGAAGAAGTTTAATTCTCCATCAAGCATGTTTTTAACTCGCTTTCCATAAGCTCGGAAAATTATTTACATAGTGAATTTGAGGTTGATCAAAATATGGTATCATCTTTGTAGACCATGTATCGGGAGCTTTCTTCAAACTATATAGGACATAGTCTAGTTTTATCATACTTGTTTTCATTCACCTACTAGGTTTTATGATGGATCTGTCAGCATGTCTTGGGAATAGGTACCATACCTTAATTTGATCAAATTGATTAGGTTCTTCATGTATGGCATTTACACAGTCGATATTATTGAATGTTTCTTTTAGATTTCTAGGCTCGATGGTTGAAATGAGGTTGAAAAGAAAACCAATTTCCTTATTTGAGACTTGATCTTCATCTCAAAATTTAGAGAAAAAATAAGGTTGTCGAGTGGATATAATGAGTTGTGCTTTCCACTTGACGCCTTCATGATAGACTGTGACTTCCTGGTACTACTCCTTCTACAGCTTAATCTTAAGAGTCAAAAGGATAGGAATTAATAATTCTTTTGGGATCCTGCTGAGGACCTTATACTTTGATCTCTTTAGTTGATTTGATCTACAATATCTTTCTTATCAAGAATCTCTCTGAATTTGGAGAAGTTCCTCCATATCAATATCTTTTTATCTTTATAATTATCCAATTCTCTTGATTCATCAAAGATGATATGGATATTTTTTCAACAAATAGATTCCTTTTCTTATAGATCCTATAAGCATAGTTGGTTGATGCATATCCCATTTTCTGCTCAAAACTTCTCAATGTTTGCATTCTCGAATTCAGTTCCATGATCAAACTTGGTCCATATAATTTTGCTGTTTGACTTCAGTTGTATCCTTTTGGCAAAAATCACCAACACCTCAAAAGTTTCATTTTTGGACCTTAAGAACCTTTGCACAAATGAATCTTGAGAAGTCATAAATAATGACCAAAATATATTTCTTTCCTCCTCTGCTTTAAATCTTTACAAGTTCATAAATCTATGTGAAGTAGATCAAGAGGTTTGGTAGTACTGACTTACTTCTTCTGCTTGAATGAGGACCTAGTTTGTTTCCCTTTGGTACAAGCATAAAAATTTTATTGTCTGCAAACTTAATCATGGGAACCCATAGACTAGGTCCTTGGAGACCAATTTGTTTAGAAGTGTAGAGCTTACATAGCCTAATCTTTGATGCCATAAAGCAACATCGTCACTTTGAGCATTGAGGTATGAAAGTTCAACACTAGGGATTGAGTCAAAATCTACAATGCACATATTCTTGCACCTTGTTGATAGTATACATTCTTGATTGTCTGATTGAGAGATTTACCAATCTTTTTAATTCCTAATATGTTCCCTTTCTTTCTTTTTCTTAAAAAGACACCTCTGCCTTGAAGGGCCTTAAGTAAGAAGAAGTCTTCTGTTTTTCCAATCACATGCTTTGAACATCCACTATCTACAAAATAATTATTACTATTTTTTCTTACTCCTACCTGTATGTGAAGATAATTTGTTAGTTTTGGGAACCGTTTAAGCTTGAGTTCCCAAAAGAAAGATAGGGGTGCAATCAAGGCTGTCTTGGTAAAAGCAAGTAGGTTAGTTTTCTTAGCTTTGGAAACAAAAATAGGTCCTTTTCTGACATATCTCTCTTACTCAAAATACTTCAAAAAAAATTCCTTTTTGTAATTTTTGAGGCTTCACAATCCCTCTTGAGATGGCTATATCTTCTATAATGAGTGCACAGCAAATTGTCAGACACAAACATATTTTACTATGAGGATTGTATGGGGGATTAAACTTTGACTTCCTAGGTCTTTTCCATTGTTTGATCTGTGACTAGTTACACTAGCTAGGATCTAAGATTATCTATTCCATTTTAGAGATTTGTCAAGTTTCCCCTTAATGTGGACCAGGTCCTTCTCTAACTCAGCATTTCTCTTAAACGAGGCTTCAAGATTTACTTGACTTGTATAGTATCTCTTCAAGCTCAAGTTAAAGATTAGTTGACTCACTCTTTTCTTTAGATCCATATTTAGAGAGTCTGCTCAACTTTTTCTTCAGATCAACATTTTCTGAGGACACTATACCACCCCTTTCTTCTAGCTCATAAATTTTAACATCTAAGGTATTTTTTTACTTTCAAAATCATCTAGACTCTTGTTCAAAAAAATTTTCTCCTTTCTAAGCTCATAGAGATAATCAACCAAGACATTATCTAAACATTTTAATATCTCCAAGGAGTAGTCCTTGAGATTTTACTTAGTGTATAAAAAGGATACCTCATCATCATCATCTTCAGTCTCAACCATAAGAGCAAATAGTAAGTTAAATATATTATTATCCTCTACATCCATTATAGATACATATTTAGGGCTCTCAGAGTCATCAGATTCACTGGAAGAGTTTGCTCATGCAACAAGAGCTTATTTGACAACTTGATCTGTAACACTCTCCTTCTAAATTTATCAGGGACCTGATCCTTCTTTGTACCTTTTTATGGATTGTTCTTGATGTAATCATTATTGTCAAGCTTATAGAGCGGCCAATCTTTAATGAAATGGGCAGGCTTCCAACATTTATAGCAATAGTCATTTCCATTTAGATACTTGTTCATGACACTATACCAACCCTTTCTTCTAGCTCAGAAATTTAAACATCCAAGGTATTTTTTTCACTTTCAAAATCATCTAGACTCTTGTTCAATTTTTTTTCTCCTTTGTAAGCTTATAGAGATAGTCAATCAAGACATTAGCTGAACCTTTTTATTTCTATAAAGAGTAGTCCTTGAGATTTTGCTTAATGTACAAAAAGGTTACCTCATTATTATCATCATCATCATCATCATCTTCTGTCATGACCATAAGAGCAAATAGTAATTTAAATATATTATTATCCTTTATATCCTTTATAGACGCATCTTCAGGAATCTCAGAGTCATTAGATTCATTGGAAGAGTCCGTTCGTGCAACAAGAGCTTGTTTGACAACTTGATCTTCAATACTCTCCTTCTAAATTTATCAGGGACCCAATCCTTCTTTGTACTTTTTGTGGATTGTTCTTGATGTAATCATTGTAGTCAAGCTTATGGAGAGGCCAGTCTTTGATGAAATGAGTAGGCTTCCTATACTTGTAGCAATAGCCCTTTTCATTTGGACACTTACTCATGTACACCTTTTTAGGAAAACAACCATTTTGTCTAACAACCTTTTGGAATCTTCTAGTAGTTGATTAAACTTCTTCGAGCTTTGGTGGAGAAACCATTTTAGTAGGATCTATACTAGGTATTAAATTTTTAGGAGGAAATTTCTCAGATACCAATTGTTGGCCTATATGCATCCAGCACGGGTTAATAGACCAGGTTCCTTACAATATTTCCACAACAATGGCTTATATGAGACCAGGCCCCTTAAAAAATTTGACGACAATTTAACAAAAGATAAGGTTAGATGAAGAAAGGTTAACAAAACATAATGTTATGTGGAAACCACCTTACTCAAGGAAGGAAAAACCACGACCTATCTCATAAAATTTCCCAACTCTCCATTACTCTAATTAACAACCTGATTGTAGGCTCCAGAAATCCCAAGGATTAAACTCTTAAGGCTAACTCTTTGTAATAACTTTATTACAAGACAGATGCAATAACTCTACCACAACCACACATCGAATAACTCTAGGCACCATTGCTAGGAAACTCTACCCAGACTTATGTAGTAACTCTACTACAGACTTCAAATCAACTAACTCTAGTTGACACTCCTCTGTAACTCTACCCAAGATAAATATCAAATAATGATGTATTCACGACTTGACTAAAATAATAGATGATTCGACTAACTCTAGTTAATGTGACTTAACCTAAAGACTTAGACATGTGAATATCAACTGTCCTTTATAATATTGGAGTATATTTAAAATTTAAGAACAAAAGAGACCAGACTAAATAAAGCAACAAAGAATAATGCAGCAACTCGATCAGGTCCTTTTGTTGAAATGAGAAATGTTTTTAATGATGGATTTTTCTTTGAGAGATGAATATTTTTGTCATTGCAAATTAGGTTTTCTTCCCACATAATGATCTATATATATGGAGTAAATGGGAGGGAAAACCTAGATAGTTTCTCATTGGTCAAGATTAGAAAGTTGTCTCTCATCTGCTGCTGTGCACCAACTTTCCAACAAAAAAACAATAGCTAATAGTTGTACTGTTGAATGCCAGAGATTCAATGATTGATGGACCAGTCCCTCATTTGGTCCCTATGAAATAATACTCATCTTAGGAATAGTTATAACTTGTTCCCCCATAAGATCTTAATTCCCTTATTCCTACTAAATTGGCCCGGTCCTTCATATAGTCCCTCAATAGTCTTGTCAAATAATCCAAACAAAGTATAGTACCATAGTAACTATGCATCATCACTTTGCTGGATATTCCACAAAGATTGCAAACTATAAAGTTTTTATAACATATCTCATAGTACGTAAAAGAATTTATTCAGAGGAATATTCAAGCTGATGTCCATTTGAATCTTCTGTTGAAGTGCTTCAAAGCTTAAGTTTTAAAATTTGACCTACCGCAAATGTGAATAGTTTCGAGAAAATTATATATTAAAAAACTCGAAACATCAAGAGGAGTTCATATCTGAAATTTGGGACTGTTTAGAGAAGATTTGAGTGAATTTGATTGAGAAAAACTCAACTCATTGAGGGAGATGAATTGATGCAATGTATAAAATAGTGTATAACATTGGATATAGATGTATATACATTTCTGCTACATAGTTATACATTATATACACATGGTTATACACCCTCACACACGAAAAATAGATCTACTATATATATATATATATATATATATATATATATATATATATATATATATATATGACCATTTAGTTGAAATGTTTTTGGCGGATGGTACAGTTATATAAGAAGCCTTTTATAAATTACAATTAATTATTTAAGTCTAGTAAATATGGATTTATTTAATTATCAAATTTTGTTTTGCTAATCTATTGATTTGAGCTACAAATGATGAACCCACTTTGCTAAGCCGAAGATGTTATCTTATTCTAAAGGCTTAATTTGATGTCACGTGTCAAATGACATGGCACACTAAGTCAAATGAATGAGGCATTAGAATCATGACACATTTGAAAATGACATAGCATGTCAAGTCAAATGAAATAGCCAATAGATTCATGCCATATGTCAAATGACATACTATATGCCAAGTCAAATCAAAGACAATAAAAATATGCCACATGTACAATTGACATGTTTTGACCAATCAAATATTGTCATGTCATTTTAAATTAGTCGAAGAGTGTTTTCTTTATTACTGCTCCTGCATCATACGACTGTAAATAGAAGTCTCATAATTCTATTTATTTTAAATTGGCCGAGAAGTGTTCCTTATCTCTGCTCATATCCAACTAAATGGGCGTTGGATACAATCCTCGTCTTTAAGTTATCTCTCACTGTGTTTCTAGTCAATTCAAGCACCTCGGTTGCAAGGTACTCAAGGACAATAGAAGTAGACGAGCTACAGCACAGACACATGGGAATACTTTTTGGCTTTGAGGAAACGGGATATACGACTGGGGAATTGGAGAGTGGCTTTACTGCTATGAGATTGAGACGTGTTTGCAGAAATAATAGGTTTTTTCCTCTACCAACCATTGAAAAGTTTTGCTACAAAACAACAAGTTTTGCTTTTGATTGAAAGAGAAATGAAGCAGCAAAACTTGTTTTTGTAGTCAAAAGAACAATGAATGATAGAGGAAAAACCCTAGGTTCCGGTGCTCCTCTGTAAAGACGTATCATCCTTGTGGCTTCAAAGACGATCACTAATTCCAGGTTGGTCGTGTATCCCATTTCCTCAAATCCGGAAAGCATGTTCAATTGCTCTTTGCGTGTGAGTTATCGCCAGTACATTTGCTATATTAGTGAAGTTAATATCATCGTCTAGGTTCTGATATTTTCTCATGTATATTTCGAGTAAAACCTAGGTATAATTGTAGCTTATAATGCTGTTGATTCTTTGTATTTAATGCTAGCATCATAAAGACAAAACCAACCTCTTCTCTTCCTTTTTGTTCCCCCAGCCAAGGACTACAGAATATTTCATTATCTGTTTGATTCGCACAATATCTCTATTTTCTTAAGGAAAAACTTAGTTGGCTAAGCTAGGTTATTGTGCTATTTAAGCACCATCAACTAGAAAGTGGATTAGCCGTTGCTGCGAGCAGTTTTCATGGAAGGTATGCTTGCAAGTTTCCATCTTTCATCGTGCTCAAATTCTGATAAGCATGCTGTACAATGAAGTGACTCTTGATCAAAGTACCCCACAAAGCTACTTTTTTCTAAAACCAAATCTAAAGCTCTTCTTGTTTAACATTTCCTTATACTTGTAATTCGCGATCATATATTTATAGAATTTCAAAAAGCAAAAGTAGCCAATATGATGAACCTTAGAACTTGAAGTAGCTGCCATGAATTCAACAAAATGGAATGCAAATAATAGGAGAGAGAAATTTATAGTGAGAGCTACAATTAAAGTTGGGCGAACTATTTAAATATGAAGCAGAGTTTTTTTACCTCTGATGGTTCAAAAGAACAAATTCTATATATAACCTCCAAATGATTAAATTGTGCAACATTAGAAGGATTAATTTAAAAACTGTAATATATTAGGATTGAAGGACTGTATATTGATTCATGAAAAATGTTCCAAATACAAATTTGGATTTTGTGGGTTCATATTTCATGTTGTTTCTATCTCTTTCTTTTGCTATAATTTCAATTATTCTAATTTTCTATGGTATGATCATTCATTACATATAGTTTAGTCGAAATATCTTTTGTTTTTCTTGGAAATTAGTATTTGTAAAAGGATGTACTACCAGGGGTAGTATTATTTTGTACGGATAAGAGATGAAAAAATTTAATACATGAATAACAAAATCTTGGCTAATTAATCTATTTATTATTACCATAGTGGAATTAAGATTCACCGTACTATCAAACTTGTTAGCTGGAGTAATTAAGAGCCGACTTCTTTTCACTAACTACTTTCTTTCTACTGTATTTTCTTTTAAAAGAGTTATCCCTAATCAATGATCTAAATAGCCAAACAAAGTGTTTATAGACGATTCTTTGGAAACTTACTGTCAAGCTTGTCTTGCTTTAGAAACTATGGAATATTATAGGGTTGAGGGATTTGGTTGCGCCAAAGTTAGTTCTTTAAAATTGAAGAGATTGAATTTGAAAGATTTTATGTATCCTAGAATTGGAAGTGCTCTTTACTTGAAAATTCATGCCCCAATCATTTGAAGATTTCAGGACTTCATCACAAATGTAGGCCTGTAGATGAGTCCTCCACGGTGAATGGGAAGCTCAAGTTTTGAGACCTTCGTCCAGGGTTATCTTCAAAAGTTGAGCCATGCAACTAAGCTAACAATAGGAACTTGGTTTATAGAGGCTTGTTTCTAAATCTAAAGTACTTATATCTCTCACTGATGGCCAGTAGACAGTGGCAAAATGTAAAACATTGTACAATTAAGAACCTTTACATAAGTTTCACAGACATAATTGTTGCGTTTTAAGAGGTGTGAATGTGAAATAAAGTGTTGTTTCCGAAAAGACACCAAGATAAATGATGTATTTTGAATAGGATGCCTTTTCACATTGAATGGGTTGTGACCTTTCCGATGGGTTGTAACTTTTAGATAAGTCACAGTAAGAACCTCTTCATACTACCTTCCCTTTGCTATAAATTCAGAGGAATAAGCTTAGCTTTCAACATCACACCAATCAATAAAACTAAATTCAAGAAGAACTAAATTATTAAATGTTATTTCAATGTTTTCTGGTATACAAGATCTGTATGTTATGTAGTATACACTTCTACTAATCTCAAGATCAAACTTGTCAAGAGCAACTTGAAGTTTAAACACCTTCAACACAAGATAAATAATGATCTATCCAAGAAGTGTTTTATAATCTCAGAAATAAGATGAAAAAAAAAGTTAAAGAAAAGTCCCCCAAATTCACAGAGTGTCCTTTAGGAAATAATTTCCCTCAAGTATCCAAGGTTATGGAATTTTCCTCCTAGGATAAAATGGCTTTCAATCCAACAATAGCAGTACCTCAAATTATTGGATTCATCGAATTCACTCAACAGTTAATGATCACAATGAGTTCTTTTTAAGAGAGGAAGATTGCTTTTGTTGTAAAAAATCATGTCTATACCTGAGGAATATGTCAGGTATTTATAGACTTAAGCTGTCCTTTTGGAAAGAAAGCAGTGGTTCTGAAAAAATGTACCTTTTTTGTACAATCACGTGACTTGCGCCCAGTCTGTATTAGAACTGCGCCCAATCCACGGCCACAGGTGACACTGTCTAGATTCCAGTAGCTTCCTGCATTGGACCTGCGCCTGCAGGTTTCTAGGTGCGCACGCAGATCACTCTATTGTGCAAAATAGTGTGCCTTTTACCTCAAAAAGCCGCATCCTTTTAAGGTGCGTTGTGCATGCGCTTGTATGGAGTTTGAAATATGCCATCATATGGAGTAAAACATTTCTATCAAATTCTTTGGATTAAATTTAACTTGTTCTTTAAGTTTCAAATAAAATTTATCTAAAAAGATAGATCTTATCGATCAATCATTTGGCAAATCCAAATCCGAAGACAAAGTTGATCCGAACGAGCGACGGCGGTGCGAGACACCTCTTTGTTCTTTCCCTCACTATCTAAGTGAAGATGCTTTTCTCAATATAAACACATGAAAGCTTCTTTCTCCCACCAATGTGGGAGAATTTAGTAGACTTTCCTCATTTGAGCACACTTTTCATTTTAGTGTGGACTTACTTTCCCTCCACTATTTTTTTCTCTATTTTCCATTCACACACATTTACTTTGAACCAAAAAATCCCTTGTATGAATGGGGAATGACTGTCTTATAAATAAGCTACACTCAAGCATATGATCATTGAGCAAAGACTGATTGCATCTGGATAAGTGAGTCTCCCCTTGAACTTTTTGTAGTGAAAATGTATCGGATTCACTCGATAAATTGGTAGATTTGGTATCTTTGAACCATCGAGCTTTAATGTAAACCTAGATAACACATGTCATACAACCAGCTTTTTACTATTTATTGTTATCATGATTTTGTTCTTTTCAGCCATAAACACGCCCAGTTTCATGAGAGCCTAGAGAATAGACCTTTACTAACATTATCCTTGAAGCGGTTTCAACTTTGACCTCACATAGGTGATTTCTAAAAGTTCAATCCTTTAGATTAAACTATTTGGTCAAATCTGTCAAATTAGATAATCATTAAAAGACTTCACACCATAAGTCTTATCCATATTTTCTAAATATTGTCCAAACCATGAGAATGGGTTGGGTATATTGACAATGTTGAACCTATCATACACAACTTTGTTTGATCTCCTTGAACCTATCCGTAATACCCCAGAAAATTTTTCGTTGAAATTTTGTACGTAAACGTGTTGGGTTTTATCTTCTAGAATGAACTATAAATTTTCCGTGACTAATGTCTTAGATTATGACCCACCATTGCGTAGAGTATCAAATAATATTTCCAACGATATGTGGATCATCCAAAATGGACACCCGAGCGACGAGTTATGAACATTCCGATCGAACCGTGAATAGTAGTGAACAGTAAAACGTGCAGGAAAAAATACTGAGGCCTAGCGTATTTTGGCTCCAACTTTAAATGATCATAACTCCTTATACATAATTATCTGGGTGATATACTACATATCAACGGAAAGATCTGTGAGTCCTCTTTCCGATGAAATTGGTTTCATCCAATTTGTCTATCAGAGCAAAAAGTTATGGTCAATCTACTTTAGCCTATCAAAAGTGAATTTTTGGGTCAATTTCAAATGATCATAACTCATCGTACACAATAATCTGGGTGAGATTCTATATATCAATGGAAATATATGAGAGTCCTCTTTCTAATGACATTAGTTTAATCCAATTTGAATATCGGAGTTAAACGTTATGGTTAATTTACTTCAGACTATCAAAACAGTCCAACAGAGGACAGATTCAAGAATTATTTGATTTTTAAGGATGTTTTGGTCATTCCCCCTCACCCAAAATCCATCCAAACCCTATATTAAAGCGTATTAGAAGCATTATATGTTATATTTCATCAAATTCCCTCAAAAAGAAAACCCTAAGCTCCAACATCCAACTTCAAGAACCTCCAAAGTTCACCATTAATTCTGCAAATTTATTCAAAATTCCAAGTTCCTAGTTCAAGAACTCCAAGAACCATCATTCAAAGGCACGATTAATATCTCAAAAATGAGTATTGATCTAAAGTTCATCATTCAGGGTATGTGGAGTTTTTCAACAAGAACTCTCTTTCGTTCTTGTGCCCAAAAGTAATTTTCTTTACAAAGGCATGATTTTTATTTGATTTTTATGAATTTGAAGCATGAACCCATATGTTATGATGATTATTATGAAATCTTGATGTTTATAATTTTGAAAGATGAACTTACATGTGTGGTAATATAAAGCATGAATCTTGAATGATATTTATCATGATTTTGATATTTGGGTCGTGAATCCTCTTTGAAAATTGTGTATTTTTGAGAAAGTGTATGTTATAAGCACGTTGATGTTGAATATTTGAGATATTTTGAATGATTTGACCTTTAGGTCTTAATGGAGTTGTTTTGAACTTAAGTGTGAAAGAAATTCACAACGTGGTTGATTTTGATAGATGGGAAACATGATGGCCCCCGATGTATATTTATATATTACTAAAATTATTTTGTTGTGGAATGTCTTTGAAATGGTCTGAGCTAAGTCCGGGAGAAATCTTTAGCACCGAGTGGGAGGTATAAAGTGACCTTACTTTCCTAGAACTACGTGCCCCCGTAGGAGTGAGCCTGAGGCTTATTTATATAGTGATCACTAGTTTGTGTAGATTTGATATCGATAGTCCTACTCCGATAGCAAGGATAGGACCGCTCTCCCAAACGTGGGTTGGACGTTGGACTCCATATGGCTCACATGAGTTATGTCGGTTATAAGATCTCCCAGTGTGTGTGTGTTTCCTTATGCCTATGGTGAATGGTGAAGTGATTTGAAAGTGGAATTGTGAAAGTTATTCTTTCGAAAGATTTAAATGATATTTACATTATGAGAATTGATATTCTTGATGAACTGAAAGTGATTGACAAATTATATGATGACTCACATGTGTTATTATACTTATTTCATCCTCTCATGATTTTGATGATTTTCTTTGGGCTATGTGAATCTTTCACACATCCTGCATATTTCTTATAAATATTTATGATGATGATGTTTATACAACTGCATACACCCCCATATACTCAGTTCCTTTCCATGGTACTGACCAACATCTTCGGATGTGGGATGTATTTTCTCGGAATATAGGTTTAGGTGCTCAGTTCCAGGTTCAACAGTGATTCTTCGAGCACGTTGTTCTATATTCTCTATTGTGGTGAGTCCTCATGTTCCAAGGACGTAATGTCTGATGTTGGTTTCACGAAATTATTTACATTTGGTAACTGAGTATGATTTAGTTAGGGCATATTTCAATGACTCGCTTGTTTTATTGATTTTCTTAAAGGCTTGTCAGACTAGTATAGATATTGGGAGTTGACTAATAAGTCGTATTTTGTTATCTTTCTAAAATTCTTTTATTCTTGGATGATGATCACTCTATTGATATTTCAGGGTTATTTATGGAAACCCCATTGATTTGTGTTGAACTGAATAAAAATGGCTCAAAGGGTTAGCTTAGGGATACTCGTAGCCTCAAGAATTGTGTGATGCTCCGGGACCCATTTTTGGGGCATTACAAACTTGGTATCAGAACCTAAGGTTTTAAGGTGTCCTAGGGAGTTTGACAAGCCACGTTAAGTAGAGTCTTGATCATCGGTGTGTAGCGCGCCACATCTATGAGCAAGAGGCTACAAGACATTTTAGGAAAAAATGTAATTCTTTCTTTCAGAAGTCTATCATTCTTAATGTGTCTCTCTCTGCTATTGATTCGTGCTCTTCTCTTTCAGAAATATGCCATTTTGAGTTTCTTGTAATGACTTTCGGGTTAACTAATGCCCCAATAGCTTTCATGGACCTCATGAATCAAGTGTTCAGATTATATCTAGATATGTTTGTCATAATGTTCATCGATGATATACTGGTGTACTCCCATAGTGAGGATGAACATTCTGATCATCTCCGAACTGTCTTGCAAACCCTTAGAGATCACAAGTTATTTGCCAAGTTCAGTAAGTGTGAGTTTTGGCTAAGGTCAGTTGCTTTTCTGGGTCATATCATTTCTTTTGAGGGTATTAGAGTTGATCCCCAAAAGACCAAAGCTGTTAGAAATTGGCCTAGACCTATTTCTCCGACTGATATCCAAAGTTTCTTGGGTTTAGCTCGCAATTACCATTATTTTTTTGAGGGTTTCTCCTTTATAGCATCTCCTATGACTCGGTTGACCCAAAAAAAAGGGAAGTTCTTGTGGTCTGAATCTTGTGAGAAGAGTATTCAAGAGTTGAAGACTCGACTCAATTTAGCCCCTGTTATGACTTTGCCTGATGGTGTTGATGGTTTTATGGTGTACTGTGATGCTTCGAGAGTTGGGTTGTGTTACGTATTGATGTAGAAGGGTCAGGTGATAGCTTATGCTACTAGACAGTTGAAATCCCATGACAAAAATTACCCTACCCATGACCTTGAGTTGGCTGCTGTTGTGTTTGCTTTGAAAATTTGGAGACACTATTTGTATGGTGTCCATGTTGATGTTTTCACTGATCATAAGAGTTTGCAGTATGTGTTTACCCAGAGAGAATTGAATCTTAGGTAGAGACGATGGTTAAAATTGTTAAAGAACTATGATATGAGTGTGTTGTACCATCTGCCAAGTAGAGTGTCCATGGGTAGTGTTTCGCATGTGGTAAAAGGTAAGAAAGAGTTGGCTCATGATGTACATCGTTTGGCTAGATTGGGGATTAGGTTGTTTGACTCTACTGAAGGTAGTATAGGGGTTCAGAGTAGTTCCGAATCCTCTTTGATTTTGGAAGTGAAGGAAAGGCAATACTTAGATACTAGTTTGGTCAGACTGAAGGAGTCAGTCAAGGACCAAAAAGTAGAGGTTTTCTCCAAAGGGGGAGATGGTGTGTTGAGATTACAGGGTAGATTGTGTGTCCCAAATATTGATGATCTGAGAAAGAGGATTATGGCTGAAGCGCATGGGGCGCGATATTTTATTCATCTTGGTGCCACCAAGATGTACCGAGACTTACGGGAAATCTATTGGTGGAGTGGCATAAAGAAAGATATAGCAGTGTTTGTAGCTAAGTATGCAACATGTAAGGTTGAACACCAAAGACCTGGTGGTATGATGCAAGAGTTTAGTATTCCCACCTGGAAGTGGGAAGATATAAATATGGACTTTGTGATTGGTTAACCTCCTTCCCGACGCCATCATGATTCCATTTGGGTTATGGTTGATAGATTGACTAATTCTGCTCGTTTCTTGCCTGTTCATACTTCATATACTGCTGAGGATTACGCTAGATTGTATATCCAAGAAATAGTCAGACTTCATGGAGTTCCCTTGTCTATCATTTCAAATAGGGGTACTAAGTTCACTTCGCAATTTTGGAAAGCTTTTCAGAAGGGTCTTGTTAACCAAGTGCTTTAGAGTTCTGCTTTTTATCCGCAAACCGATGGTCAGGCTGAGCGGACCATCCAAACCTTAGAGGATATGTTGAGAGCTTGTGCACTTAACTTTAAAGGAAGTTGGGATGATCACTTACCGTTGATAGAGTTTGTTTACAATAATAGTTTCCACTCTAGTATTGGCATGGATCCTTTTGAAGCCTTATATGGCAGGAAGTGTAGATTACCCATAGGTTGGTTCGAAATGGGTGAAGCGGTTGTGAGTGGTCCTAATTCAGTATTTAAGGCTATGGAAAAATTTAAGTTGATTTGGGAAAGGTTGAAAACTGCGCAGTGTCGTCAGAAGTCATATGCAGATGTTAAAAGGAGAGACCTTGAGTTTGAAGTTGGTGACCTAGTGTATCTGAAAATTTTACCCATAAGGGGGGGGGGGGTGAAGAGATTCGGAAAGAAGGGGAAGCTTAGTCCCTGTTATGTTGGTCCTTACAAATTTCTTAGCCGTGTTGGTAAGGTAGCTTATGAGGTCGAGTTGCCTTTCGAGTTGTCCTCTGTTCATCCAATATTCCATGTCTCCATGCTTAGAAAACATATTAGCAATGTTGTGGTAGTGGATTCCTCTGTGAGTGATGACATTCAAGAAAATCTTTCATTTGATGAGATTCCTGTTGAGATTCTTGATTTTAGTGTCAGAAGACTAAGGAACAAAGAAGTTCCCTTGGTCAAGATGTTGTGGAGAAACTAATTTGTTGAGGGTACAACTTGGGAAGCTAAGGCAGATATGCGATCCAAGTGCCCGCACCTATTTTCCGCAAACTCCGATCAAGCCGAAGGTAACGTTCTTTCCTAAATCATGCACTTTTCATAAAAGTTGTAGCAGTTCAGCTGTCATTTATTATGTGTTCAGCTGTAGTTTCTTGAATTTATACATTCTATGTTGCATTTGAAGTGACAAACGATGTAGTGATGAGTCTAACGAATGGTTTCAACTGTATTCTCTATTCCCTATCTAATCTTGGCATTTCTAGCATCATTTGAGGACGAATGTTTCCAAGGGGGGATGATGAAATACTTCGGGATATTTTTCATTGAAATTTTGTGCGTAAACGTGTTGGGTTCTATCTTCTAGAATGAACTATAAATTTTCTGTGTGGAATGTCTTAGATTATGACCCACCATTACGCAGAGTATCGAATAGGCTTTCCAACGATATACGGATCAACCAAAACGGACACTCGAGCGACGATTTATGAACATTCCGATCGAACTGTGAATAGTAGTGGACAATAAAACGTGCAAGAAAAAGTACTGAGGCCTGGCGTATTTTTTCTCCAAATTTAAATGATCATAACTCCTTTTACATAATGATCTGAGTGAACTACTATATATCAACGGAAATCTTTGCGAGTCCTCTTTCCGATGAAATTAGTTTAATCCAATTTGTCTATCGGAGCAAAAAGTTATAGTGAAATGATCTGATATTACTGAAATTGTTTTGTTGTGGATTGTCTTTGAAATGATCTGAGCTAAGTCCGGGATAAATCTTTAGCACCGAGTGGCAGGTATAAAGTGACATTACTTTCCTAGAACTACGTGCCCCCATAGGAGTGAGCCTGTGGCTGATTTATATAGTGATCACTAGTTTGTGTGGATTTGATATCGATAGTCCTACTCTGATGGAAAGGGTAGGATGGCTCTCCCAAACGTGGGTTGGACGTTGGACTCCATGTGGCTCACATGATTTATGTCGATTATAGGATGTCCCAGTATGTGTGTGTTTCCTTGTGCCTATGGTGAATGGTGAAGTGATTTGAAAGTGGAATTGTGAAAGTTATTCTTTCGAAAGATTTAAATGATATTTACATTATGAGAATTGATATTCTTGATGAACTGAAAGTGATTGACAAATTATATGATGACTCACATGTGTTATTATACTTATTTCATCCTCTCATGATTTTGATGATTTTCTTCGGGCTATGTGAGTCTTTCATACATCCTGCAAATTTCTTATAAATATTTATGATGATGATGTTTATACAACTGCATACACCCTCATTACTCAGTTCCTTTCCATGGTACTTACCAACATCTTCGGATGTGGGATGTATTTTCTCGGAATTAGGTTTAGGTGCTCAGTTCCAGGTTCGACAGTGATTCTTCGCGCACGCTATTCTACATCCTCTGTTGTGGTGAGTCCTCATGTTCTGAGGACGTGATGTCTGATGTTGGTGAATTGTTTACATTTGATAACTGAGTATGAGTCAGTTGGGGCATGTCTCAATGTCTCGCTTGTTTTATTGATTTTCTTAGAGGCTTGTCAGACTAGTATAGATGTTGGGAGTTGATAATAAGTCATATTTTGTTATCTTTCTAAAATTCTTTTATTCTTGGATGATGATTACTCTGTTGATATTTGAGGGTTATTTATGGAAACCCCATTGATTTATGTTGAACTG
>NC_061114.1:201654645-201748780 GCF_002878395.1 Capsicum annuum
TTTTATTCTTGGATGATGATTACTCTGTTGATATTTGAGGGTTATTTATGGAAACCCCATTGATTTGTGTTGAACTGAATGAAAATGGCTCAAAGTGTTATCTTGGGGCTATTCGTAGCCTCAAGCACCGTGTGATGCTCGAGGACCCATTTTAGGGGCGTTACACTATCTTTTAGGATCTCCAGTTTTCTAGGTAGAGTTACCATCATGCTGACTTGTCCTAGGCCGTAAACCCATTCCCTTGGATGTCCGCTCAACTCCTTCTCTTGATAGGACTTTTGTAAGTAGATCTGACACATTATCCTTTGACTTCACATAGTCAATAGTGATAATTCCACTAGAGAGAAGTTCTCTTACGATATTATGTCTCCGTCTTATATGACGAGATTTATTGTTGTACATTATGCTCCCTGTCATACCTATTATCGCTTGGATATCGCAGAGTATGCATACTGGTTCCACTGGTTTGGGCCAGTAAGAAATATCTTTCGAGAAATTTCAGAGCTATTCTGCTTCTTTACCGACTTAATCCAATGTGATTAATTCAGATTCCATTGTAGAGCGAGCAATAATATATGTTTGGATGATTTACAAAACACCACTCCTCAACTGATAGTAAATACATATCCACTCATGGATTTTACTTTGTTCGATCCGGTGTTCTAATTTACATCACTATATCCTTCAAGTACCGCAGGATATTTATTATAATTCAAAGCATAGTTTTGAGTGTATTTAACATACCCCAAACCTCTTTTCATTGCCATCCAATGAGTTTTATTGGGATTACTCGTGTACCAACTTGATTTACTAATAACATGCTATGTCTGGTCTTGTACAATTCGTGATATACATTAAACATCCCAACACTCTTGCGTACTCCAATTGTGAGTCACTTTCACCTTCATTCTTTTGAAGAGAAAAGATCACATTCAATGGAGTCTTGGCAATACAAAATTCCAAATACTTGAATTTGTCGAGAACCTTTTCGATGTAATGAGACTATGAAAATTCAAACCCTTATGAAGTTCTATAGATTCTTATTCCTAAGATCACATCCGCAACTCTAAGATTTTTCATATCAAACTTTCTCTCGAGTATTCGTTTCAGAGAATTTATGTTAGAAATGTCTCTATTAATGATCAACATTTCATCTACATACAAACAAACAATGACTTAGTGATTTGGAGTGTCTTTAATGAAAACACATTTATCACATTCATTTACCTTGAACCCGTTTGCCAACATGGTTTGGTCAAACTTTGCATGCCACTGTTTAGGTACTTGTTTTAGTCCATAAAGTGACTTTACAAGTTTACACATCTTATTTTCTATTCCTGGAACCATAAAATCCTTAGACTATTCCATATAAATTTTTTTCTCCAATTCTCCATTTAGGAATGCTTTTTTCATATCCATTTAATAGATTTCAATACCATATACCACCTCCAAGGCAATTAAAATCCGAATTGATGTCATCCTCATTACAGGTGAGTATGTATCAAATTAATCAAGGCCTTCTTTCTATTTGAAACCTTTTACTACAAGTCTTGCCTTATATTTGTCAATAGTACCATCCACTTATATTTTCCTTTTGAAGATCCATTTAGAACCTAAAGGTTTATTTCCTGGAGGATGATCAACCAATTCCCACGTATGGTTGCTTAGTATTGAATCAGTCTTACTATTGACTGCCTTTTTCCAAAAGGATGAGTCTGACGACGACATCGCTTCTTTAAACGTTTAAGGCTCATTTTCTAAGAGAAATATTACAAAATCTGATCCAAATAAAGTTGACGCTCTTTGACGTGTACTACATCTTGGATTCTCATCTATAAGACTCAAGAAAGTAAGAAGAAACTGAACATTTATTGATTTCAATATTCATTACATTCATTTTGAATAGGCCCTTAGTGAGGTAGCCTTTTCCTACATAGACTTCTCCTTTACTAAGTATAATTTTTGTAGAAACAAATATATATTTGAATCCGTTTTTGTCATGAAGTGATACAGAAATCAAGTTTTTTCGTAACTGTAGTACATACAGGTCATTATTCAAAGTCAGCACTTTGCCTACTGTCATTTTTAGGTAGACTTTTCCTATTTCTTCAAATTTTACAGTTGCAGAGTTGGCCATATATATCTTCTCTTTGCCTTGAGATGGAGCAAAAGCATCAAACAACTCCCTATTTGGAAAAATGTGGCGGGTGTCACCAGAATTCATCCACCATTCTCAAGGATTTCCCACCAAGTTACATTCAGATAGCATGGCACACAGATCATCTATTTCTTTCTTGGATTTAGCCATATTTTCTTGGTCCTTTTTTTTTCCTTTCTTTGGGGAACGACAATCCGTTGACTTATGACCAATCTTGCCACATCTAAAGCATTTTCCTTTGAATTTCTTCTTAGGTTGATTGATTTCTTGTTCAGCTTTCTTATGCTTTTTGGAGTTGTTGTGGTGGTCTTCTACAATATTTGCTCCGCTTATTGCAGAATTTTCTTTCGACCTTCTTTCTGCGGTTTTGTTTTCTTCTTCAATGCACAGTCTAACTATAAGATCTTTGACTGTCATCTCCTTCCGCTCATGTTTCAAGTATTTCATGAAGTCCTTCCGCATAGGTGGTAACTTCTCTATTATTGTTGTGACTTGAAATGCCTCATTCACAACTATACCTTCTGCGAGGAGATCATGGATGATAACTTGCAGTTCCCACTACAAGAAATAGGTTTTATAGTGGCGACAATTAGCGGTGAGTCAATTTGTTGCTGCAGAAACATCATATTTAGTGGTGATAATTATTGTCGCTATAATACATCACCTTTTCGCATCGAATAAATTTTGTTGCCTCTAATAGTTGTTACTATACTGAAAATTTTAGTTTCCACTAATAATAATTTTTTGGCTCCATTTTTATGTTGACGGCTAATAAAATATCGCCTCTAAATGTAATTATGTGGCGACATCATCGCCACTAAAATTAATTTATTTTATTTTTTAAAATATAATAATGGAAAACTTCTTGTAGGTATTAGATAATGAAAATTTCAGAAAACTTCTGGTCTTCTCTTTGCTCAAGCTCAACAGAGTACCATTTTAGCATCTTTTCTCAACCAAAATCTCTTCTTTGCTCGATCAAAATCTCAAATCCATTGAAGAAACAAATTTTCCTAAATGGGTTAGCTGAAATTTGTTAGTTTTGTCGATTAAAACTTTGTTCAAATCTCTAATTTTCCTAAATGGGTTAGCTCAAATTTGTTAGCTGAAATGCCTAAAATTTTCCTGTTCAAACTTGTTCCTCTTTGCTGAAATAGTGTTTTCTACAGTTCATGTTTGATTATCATATACAATTTCTGTAACTCAAATAATTTGCAGGAACACAATATTTCTTTGCTAAAAATTCTTATTTTTTCTCAAATAAGGTATGTGGTCAAAACCTTTTGGATATATATGTATTTTCTTAGATTGCATGTGCTATTTTGATTAACCAACTTGAAAATATGAATCAAATACTGTAAGGTTGAAGGGCGAAGGAATAGATTTCAAAATTCTTGAGTTTATAGAGACGAAGGTACAATTTATGTTTCTCCCAAATTTATTTTTTGTATTTTGTTTATTTTCGATCTTAAAAGTTGTATTTATGTTTCTTTAGGTTAGTTGAAAGTTCTTTTTTGAATTTGTAGAACTTTTGGTGTTGTTATTGTGATTACATGTTTGTAGATTGGGTATGTTGAATCAACAATTAACCATTGATGGTGTGAGAATTTGATACATTGGGAGTTGCTCCTGCTCTCGTAGCTTGTCTTACAACATCGATAGGATTCTTATTCCACCACCCATCTAATGCCGAGATTTTTCTCAAGCTCAGAAAAGAAATGAAGGGCTATTGAGATGGTATTAACTTATAAGTACTAATTTCTCACTAACCATCTATATCAACTACAACAAACCAGGTGTAATCCCACATATATGGTTTGAGAAAGGTAGAGTGTATCAACTAACCATCTACATCAACAACAAAAAATTTAGTGTAATCACACCGGTACAGTCTGAGAAGGATTGAGTATATGCACCAATCTTCTATATTGGTAGTGTTCAATCAATTAACAATGCCTTTGGTAGTGTTCACCGATCTTCGAGCTATATGTGTAAGCTATTGTTGTTTATCTCACTAGGAAGTGTTGTTAAAAGCCTTATGACTGCTCTTAGTACCTTTACACTTTATTATATGTTGTTCTTAGATGCCTATGGATCTTATATTTTTCTTATTTTTTCTGTCAGGGTACATTGCCATTTAGGATGATTGCTGCCAAATATGGTGCAGACATAACCTATGGAGAGGAGATTATTATTCATAAGATCATCAAATATGAGTAGCGAGTTAATGGTAATTTCTTATTCATATTTTCTTACTATCTTATGTACATATTCTCCTTTAACCGCTAGCTTGTTGTATACATTAAGTATTATGTAATATATGGAGATATACTACGGATGAAACCAACTCTTTCTAAACATCAAGGAATCAAGGGCAGGGATGGTTTTGTTTTTTGCATGATCCCTTATTCAATGAGTGTAACTTTGATTTTATTCTGTTGTATATGTCAATTTGAATACGTTATCACTGTTAATATTTTCATTATAATAAATGAACAATGAGGATTTTTAAATTTCACCATGTTGTGTGTCTCTCTATATCAAAATGAGCCTTTTAATTGAAGATATTTGATGATGAGAATGCTTAACCAGGATGCATAACTTAAATGGAATAGCTGAGAGATATATGAGAACTTTTTTAACGTAAAGCTGAATGTTTAGTGTTAGTGCTGATTTCCCTTGAATACCAAACATGAATTTGTCAGTTATTATCTAGGCAGCGAACATCACGAATAGTGAAAGAGTGTACATGTCATCCGGTAATTAATTCAGTATCTTTCCAAGTGATCAAATTTACCAAAGAGATTATATTTGGAATGCTTTATGCGTTTCTATTATTTTGAGAAAGATAATATACTATTTGATTGTAGAAAGATAATATATTCTTAAAATGACAGTATGCTCTATTCCTTGCTATCTTACTGTTTATTTTTAGGTTGTATGACCATGGATGAATAGGATTCAGAGTGACATATATTTTAAGGTAAAATGAAGATGGAAAGATAAATAACATAGTGAAACATGTTCTTCAATGCAAGCTACCTAGTAGCATATGAGATGGAAAAATAAAAGAAGTTGCTAAACTCGGTGCATCTAAAATATTTCTCATGATTTTCATCCCTTATTACTTAGATGTCTTAGGGACTACTGACATATTGGAGAAGGGAACTGACAATGTTGTTTTCAGAACGTGCCCCGAGGAAAGAAATCAAGTGGTATTTCAGATGGGCACTTTTGATGCCATGAGCGCTCTCAAAGCTGCTGAAATAGTGTATGTTTCGTTCCCTCTTTCTTCTTTTTCGACCCTAATATTTCTTTTTACTTTAATCCCTTCTGCCCCCTCTGACAAAATTAAATTATCTCCTTCTAGTTGATGATTATTTACACTTTTGTTTCCACTTGCTTTCAATATATGTCTGTTGATATTTGTGGGGTATTGGTTTAAAGTGATGAGATGCATTATGTATAATACTATCTCGGCTATGTAAGAACTCATTAATTGAGTTTATGAACCAGCCTTCCCTTTACTATTTTTTTTCCCTTAGTATTTTTCTCCCTTTACTATTTTCTTTAAGCTGGGGGACTATTGGAAACAACCTCTCTATCTCACCTCTGAGGTAGTGGTGTGGATTGCGTACACTTACCCTCCCAAACCCCACTTTGTGGGAATATACTGGGTATGTTGTTGTTGTTTTATGAACCAGCCAAGTAGTTTCTGTTGCACGACCTCACAAAAAAGAATGAATTTCATTGATCAAGAGCAAATATAGATGCCACCAATTAATAACTACTTCCCACCGGTATGGAGGTCCTAATAAGCTGTACCATTATTGCTCGATGATAAATGGCACTGCAAAAGTCTTCTGGTGCCATGAAATATTTTCTCGATATGTCTTGTTGAACTTTGTTAACTAATAAGTATGACTTCCTGTATTCCTGATTTCTATATTGTACATCAATATTCAAATGGTGTTGTTGGATTTGATGAACCCAAGTGCTTTTGCTTTTCTCTTTCTCAATGATTTCATATCTTTTTCTGTAATGAATGTCTAAACTATTTAAGTTAACATGTTCTTAGCAGTATTTACAGACATTTACATGCTATGAATTATTGGTATAGCTGATGTGTGTTTCAATTAACAAGCTTGTCTGGATTGAACTTGTTTATGTTGAACTGCAACAAGTTGCATTATTATGAATTTTGTTCTTTAACATTTTTCTTAAAATTCTAAGAATTGCAATCTTGTGAAGGTTCATGATCTACTGTCTTTGTTAAGATTGTGAAGAAACTCGAAAGTACTCAAAATGGCACTGCAAAATTCTTGTGAAGGTTCATGATCTACTTCTATCCATCATCTTCCTCACCACTCAGCCACAATAGCCTTTCTACTTCTCTACCACCAGCGATCTCATCACCGGTATCTCCATTTTTGCCAAAATCAGCGGACGTCATTGGAACCATCAACCACTCTAAATGGCTCCTAGATCCTCCAGTGCCACCCCCTTTATTGGCCAAAAAATAATCGACGCACTAGAGATGGTAGACCATAATCACCAGCCGACAAATCAACGTAATAACTACCGTCGTCCTATAGTTTTTCAGCCAGGAGAATCGTGTACTAGCACCACAGGTTGATTTTTGGTTATGTGAAGAGATTTTTTATGCTACTGGTTTGGTTACTTGTGAAGAGATTTTTTGTGCTTATCCCATAATATTCCTGCACTTGTGTTTCCACATATATCACTTCTTCTTTTGACTTATAAATCATTGGTTTCATAGGCTAGGTCATCTGATTCAACAGCTTATTGTATCTGTGATGATAAATCCAGCCCAAGTGATCGACGTGTTACTAATGAGCATGGATCACTGCATTGGAAAGTACAGTCTCCTATGAGCAACCAAATGAATTGGTCGACTAATACATTGTATAATTTTGAAGGTATTTGTCTTGTTACTCATGAATTCCATCAAAAGAACCTTTAAACTGTAGCTGCTTTCACTAGTGTGTTGTACGATGCGACTTGATATATAATGGCACAAGGATAATTATAAAATGCAGTTAATTGAATTCAATTCTCAGCTTTAACATATGATCCTTTTTTTTTCATTTAAGTCGATTAATCAGCTATGCATTTTATTTCTGGAATAGGCCTTTTCGTATGTGTTTCAATTTTTCCAACTAATTCTTTGACATCCAACTAATGGTTCTTATAAATGTACAGCATCACTTATTGAAATTACATGAAAATCCTTTATTAAAAGAGCTTGAGCTTACCATGGCCCTTTATCTTTATTAACTTGTTAAAATAAGAAGATAATAGAAATACTGGACGTCAGCAAGGAAGAAATTGGAATTCGATAGTGCGAAAGGGTCATGTCTAAAGTTATAATAAACTTTAGAGGACTTTATGCTGCCTCACCAAACTTCTCAATCGTCTAATGAAAATAAAACCTAAAGGAAATAATGATTCTTGTACGTATGCATTTCAGAAGCGGGATTTCTCTTGCTTCAGAACTCTTTTTGTTTTGGCATATGAAAGGAATGTGGGATATGGGTAACTTCTTGTTTGTCTTATTTTCCTCTCTAAAAGTCTGTCTTGGCTGGTGGGTGTGCCCACCTCGTTTGTTACCTTGTTATTCATCTCATTTTTTTGTTCAAAACACAAACTCAAAGTCTAGTGAAGCCGTGTGAGGTCTATTTTGATTCACTAGCATTGTTACCTTGTTATTCATCTTATTTTCTTGTTCAAAACACAAACTCAAAGTCTAGTGAAACCGTGTGAGGTCTATTTCGATTCACTATAACCTTGTTCATATTGTTGTTATTGTGTTGGTTGGAATCTCTTGATACACACAGTCTTGTATCAATCCGGCATTACAATATCCACTCAATAGCCAAGGTTGTGAAATCCCTTGAGCTTGTAATTATCAGTTTAATCCCTTAAGTTTTTTAATAAATAAAGTGATTTGGTTCATTTTAATGGCTGGGACGTTCTTAAACAATGGGTTGACCAAGGAGGAGCATGAAGGCGTAGAATACATTTTTGATTTTTGATCATATGTATGAATATGATAAAACTAAAGCACTATGTCGTTCTTAACATATATGTCGTTGACTTCTTATTAAGGAATGTACTTATAATATTTGATCGGAGGATGATTTTGTAAAACACTATTGGATGCTTTTATTAGCAAATATTATTTGTAGTTCTTAAAATTTGTTGTCAATTTTGTAAAACACTTTTGATATTGATTTTATGGCGACAAAGGTCATTACTAATGCAGAAGTTTTAGTGGCAACAAGAAAGTGGTCACAATTGATGCACAGAAGTTTTAGTGGCGACAAACAAGTGGTCACAATTGACGTGTAGAAGTTTTAGTGGCGACAAACAGGTGGCCACAATTAATGTGCGGAAGTTTTAGTGGCGACAAACAGATGGTCACAATTGACGTGTGGAAGTTTTAGCGACGACAAACAGGTGGTCACAATTGATATGCAAAAGTTTTAGTAGCAACAAACAAGTCACAATTGATTGTTATTTTGCGGCGACAAAGTCGCTGCTAATTCCAGTATATCAGTGGCGACCTAGTCCAAATATGTTTTGTCAAAAAATATTTTACAACATAATTGTTTATCTTTTGTGGCGGTAATAGTCGTCACAAATAAATTTTTATTGTGGCGAGGGTACTTTGTTTCCACAAATAACCTTTAGTTACAGATGTATTACCAACGACATAATTTTCGCTGCTAAAAAAATTTAGTGCTGACTTTTGGTTCTTTTGCGGCGACTTTTATCGCCACTAAAAACCAGAATTCTTGTAGTGTCCTGGACTTGAGATACAAAAGACTTGCTGTCAATCATTTTAAACTCTAGGAATCTTGCAATAAAGAACTCTTTGGTTCCCGCATCCAGTCTTGTATTTTCTTTCCAGCATCCCCACAACTTTTTAGCCATCTTCATTCCACTGTACACGTTAATAGTTCATCTTGGAGGTCATTTAGAATGTAATTCCTGGATAGGAAATCTGAGTGTTTCCACGCCTTCATAACATCAAATTTCTCCTAGTTCAAAGTTCCTTCGGGCACCTCAGGAGCTTCTTCAGAAGTAAATTATTGAAGACATAAAGTTGTAAGGTAGAAGAACATCTTCCATTTCCACCTTTTAAAATCTACACCCATGAATTTTTTGGGTCTCTCTGATGGTGCCATTGCCAGCAGAGCATTCGTACGAATCATTGTAGAAATATTAGTTGCTGGCACAGTCATTGTAGCATCATTCACTTGACTGTTAGTAGTCCTTTTCCTATTATAATAAGATAGTAAGTTCAGTATATCAAAATACTATTGAAAAAGTTGCAACAACTTTAACCACCCTTGTTTCAAGTTTAATGATGAAGTTTTTATGTCTTCCAATCATCAATAAAGTGATTTTTAACTTGTGATGAAGATTTTATTTCTTCAAAACACTAGTTAAGTTCAATCGAAGTAGAAAGCTTAAAGCTTTAATCTGCAGAAATCAAGCAATACAGATTCAGAAAGTCATTTCCTAAAGATTATTATTTTCAATATTTTCAGGTACACAAAATCTGTATGTTATGTAGTATACACTTCTACTAAGCTGAAGGCCAAACTTGTAAAGAGCAACTTGAAGTTTCAACACCTTCAACGCAAGATAAAAAATGATCTATCTAAGAAGTGTGTTATAATCTAAGAAATGAGATGAAACAGAAAGTTAAAGCCAAGTCCCCCTAATTCACGAAATGTCCTTAAGGAAATAATTTCCCTCATGTACCCGAGGTTATGGAATTTTCCTCCTAGGATAAAATGGCTTTCAATCCAAAAATAGTGGTACCTCAAATTATTGGATTCATCAAACACACTCAACAGTTAGTGATCACAATGATGTTTTTTTAAGACAAGAAGATTGTTTCAGCTGTAAAAAATCATATCTATACCTGAGGAATACATCAGATATTTATAGCCTTAAGGTGTCTCTTTGGAAATAAATCATTGGTTCTGGAAAAAGACACATTTTCTGTACAGTCACGTCACCTGCGCCCAATTTGTGCTAGAACTGCTCCCGATCTGCGGCCGCAGGTCACACTGTCCAGATTTCAGTAGCTTCCTGTGCTGGAACTAAACCTGTAAATTGCTAGGTGCGCACGCAAATCACTCTATTGCACGAAACAGTGTGCCTTTTACCTCGAAGGGTCGCATCCCATTGATGTGCGTTGTGCATGCGTTTGCATGGCATCCGAAATGCGCCCGCATATGGAGTAAAACATTTCTATCGAATTCTTTGAATTAAATTTCACTTGTTCTTTAAGTTCCAAATAAAATTTATCTGAAGCCGACGCCGAGCGAGCTACGATGACAATGGCGCGAGGCACCTCATTGTTCGTTTCCTCACTATCCAAGCGGGGATGTGTTTCTCAATATAAACACATGAATGCTTCATTCTCCCACCAATGTGAGAGAATTTAGTAGACTTTCCTCATTTGAGCACACTTTCCATTTTAGTGCGGACTCACTTTTCCTCCTTAATTTTTCCCTCCATTTTTCATTCACATACATTTACTTTGAATCAAATATTAAAAACTAGCAATGCGAACGGACTTACATTGCCAATAAACTTATATCTGCATTATACTAAAAAAAAAATAACAGTTCTAACAAGGGACAAATGAAATAGAAAAGAAAAATACTAACAGATTTCACTTAACCAAAAGACCTTCGATTATTTTATCCACTTGGTATTTTGAGTTCCATCGACTGTCTATTTGAGGGAAAAGGGGTTAGAAATCTACTATAATTTCCAAGTAATTGACTATTCATGATGAATTAATGCAGTTATAATAAGCTCAATCTTCACATCAATGCTTGATCTGTTCATCACTAGGAGAACCAGTTCCCAAAGTAAAGCCCATTCTTTGATCCTGTACCTAGCACACCAAGTTACAAGTCTGGAGTCCCACATCAACATCTACTTGGACATATAATATATTTAACAAAATAAAATATTTATGAAATCATATTTTTAATGATAATAAAAAAGGAGTCAAATATAATTTGTATTTAGAACACTTTCGTCATTGGGATACACATAATCAAGGGAATATCCAATCTAATATGGGATAAATTCATCCTAAAATGAATTTCGAAATTAATTATTCCTTAATCCTTCTACCAAGGCAGCCTCACCATCAACACAATCGGATGATGCTAAAATGGGCCCTTTACTTTCCTTACCCCAAAAAATAATTTTTCCAAACAATATATATATTACCTTCTCTGTTTTAATTTATCTGACATTGATAAAATTAGAGAGTAAAACCAATGTGGTAATAGAATAGAACAAAGGTAAAAGAAAAAACCAGCTACTCATTTAGGGGTCATTTGGTTGGGAGACAAGTTATACAGGATTAATTGTCTTGGTATTACCTATTATGAAATTTATCTCACACTTATAAAATTTGAATAGTCAACTAAATTGTTGTGATTTATAGTAGTATTTTAAGATTTGGAAAGTCAACTAAATTTGTATTAATTATTGACATTTATAGTACTTTTAGAATTTGGAGACTCAACTAAATTTATTATATGTAGTATATATGTTAAGTCCTTACTTATTGTGATTTATAGAATTTTTTTAAAAATAAAATATGTTAATATTGATCTTAGTATTTTCATATTTTGAATTTTTTTCTCTATTCTTAAATTTTTTGATCAACTTTTGAAGTTTCAAAAGCAAATTACACCATTTTTAATGTTAAAACTATTTATAAATTCAAGAAAAGTAATACAGTAAAAGATAATTTGAGCAAATGGTTCAAAATAAAAGATGTGGTCGACCCTGTGACTTTGCTTTTTGTTCTCATTAGAACAGTCCTACAAAACTAGTCTTTCTTCCCTTTTATGTATAAAACCAATACCGATTTGACTCTCTATACCTCAAATATTTCTAAAAAACCTCCATACTTATTTTTCTATTCTTTATTTCTAAAGAACCTCTTACCCAGGATTTTATTAAAAAACTAAGTCTGTTTTCTATTTTAAGACTTAGGATTTGGCTTTAAAGTTTTCTTAATTTCTTTTCAAATAAATTAAGTGGTGACTCTGTAATTTTTTAGATTGTTTCAAAATTTTCTTTAAAATTTTGAAATAGTTTAAAAAGTCAAAATCAATATTTTTTAACCCTTCAAAATTGAAAAAGGGCAAAAACAGAAATAACGATTCCGCTGGGAATTTTAACTAGGTTCTAACCAAATATTTTAATTAGCTTCGTTGACTAAATATTGTAATATTTAAACTATTTATGTGTTTAAATTTTGTGAAATTAAACTGTATTATTTCATAGCATACTTCCCATTTGAAATATATAAATTGTTTGGAGTTTTGTGGATGTCCCGATCCTGATTGTTTAATTCCAAATAAAGTGTTGGAAATATGATGGTTTATCCACACGTGAGGCGTCTGATGCCTGTACCTATTTCCAAACCTAAGTCATCTGCTTGGGCACCTGGTTCAAACACACTCTAGACACCTAGGATAGAGAAAAATCCAAAATCCTATTTTAGGTATGAGCCTAGGATGACCTAATACCCGAGGGTTTGTTGGGCCTATTAGAAAACTTACCTTGCGTTTATTGGCCACAAGTCAATTACAGACAAGTCATATTTATGTGTTGAAGAAATATATGTTATTTAATACAATCCATTATCCTTTGGGTGTAGGAGAAAGACTTACTTTGTTTGGTTTCATGTAACAATGTCTCAATCATACACCAATAGGAATTAAACCAAGTCAACAAAATATTGATGATGCTAGGTAGTGTTTGATCGATGTGTACAATTGCATGATTTTCTAGATTGATAGTGTAGGGAAGATGACCTATAAGAGTAAAGCATAGCTATGTGGGAGTCACCTGATCACCAATAGATATTGCATATGGAAAGAGCTGAATAAAGATAAGAAAGCAAAGGCCGATGAAGGAGTATCTAGGAGCTATTTTTTTTCTATCCCCTGCATGGGACATTGTTCTTTTTCTCATGTTATTTTCCCTTTCCCTAAAGATTGTATCCCTTTTGTGCAACTTTTGTAAGTATTTACACCCTTTTTATATACCTATGGAGGTTTTAGGGATAATGTTTTGGTTTTAAAAACATATACTTCCTTCAAATGCATTAGTCAACCCTTGACTCAAAAGGGTCACCTAATTAGGATGCACATTTATTACAATATACTTGTGTGATATAACTGTTTTATATGTTTTTACGTTTAATGTTGATTCGGATCAAAGGAGAATTGATCAAATCTCATTTTTCAAAGAGCACCTTTAAATAGAAATATACCCCATTATACCAAAGTCCGATCAAACATACTTCAGGCCTCCGAAGTTAATCAAAAAAGTCCACAATCATTCTTAAAACTTTCTAATGCTCGCTACCATTAAGGTTGACTATGGACTCATAAGAAGCCATTATATGTTCTAAATATATAGGGCCTAATTTCTCCTCCGTAAGATACGTAAGCAGCATTTTGGCCCCACCTCATTTCTCAAAAACTCTGTTTTCCTCCACTTTCTTGAAAGAAGAAATAATGTTAGAAAGAAGAAGAGTTGATCCTTCCTGATAAATTTTATTTGTTAATATCAATGAGAAAAATTCCGTTCATTGAAATTTTTGAGTTATCATTACTCCATAGATCAATTTGAATGAAATGAGAAACAACCTTATGTGTTTACTTTCTGCCTTATCATCTTGTATTGATTATTACTAACAAAATCTAACACGTTAGCCTTTGAGTTGTTTTCACTTTGCAGGTAATAGAAATTACTCTGTGTTGGTATAAAATGACCCTACTTCATTAGATTAAAGTGAATAAGATATTTCCCTCTTGACTATAGCTTTGTTGAAGGAAAGAAAAACAATTGGTAGTAAAACTGGACTCTACCAATCATTTTTCAAAACCTATCAACGACAGTCTCTAGGATGGGATAGGAAAATGTGAGGGAAGAATTTTTCAAGATAACCAAAATCAAGGAAGATGAATTGGAGGAAAAAATTGTTGAACTAGACTTTCGCTCCACTTATTACTTCTCGATCAATAGGATAAATGAAAAAATGAAATATATTTTTGGGAAAATTTTAGAAATAGCAACTCTGTAGCTTTAATTATAACTTTTAGCAACAGTTTTATAATTACAAAAGTAGCAAATAATATTTTGTATTTAAGTAAAATGTTGCTATATAAATACACATACAAATATATATGTATTACTCATAAATACATATGCACAACTGAAAAATACATATTCTTCTATTACTATGAAATGGGTAAAATATTGCTACTTTTGCTATAAGTTGTAATTTTGAAAAAGTGTTGCTATTTATTGTAATTATATTCTTAAGGATGCTAGTTTTTGTAATTTTTCCTATATTATTTTCGCAAAATTGGTGGTAGTACAAATGAGGCCCGATACTCGCCCTTTAAGTTTATTTACTTATCTTTTGACTTTTATGCTTTTCAAAAGGCATAGACTCACACTTGTGTGGGTCATGGCCAGAGTTTGTCAATATTTTTTCAAAATTCGACAAAAGCCTCATCTATTGCGAACATTTTTGTTGTTTGTATTATCTACTTGATATTGTCAAAATCACTTAGTTTTTCCGAAAAAGTTACAAACTCTTAAAAACCTGTTAACATCATGCCATGTCAAGAAGAAAAATGATCAAATCAAGAACTATAATGATGAATGGAAGACAATATCCCTAGAAAGTCAACATAAGAGTCAAAGAGTTCGAGAATCAAGAAAGCCTAACCTAGAAGAAACCGAGGCAGTCGACCAGAGGGATAATGACCAAGTTAAGAGAATCAGGGTCGATGTCCTAGTAAAATCAAGGAAAAAGTGATGAAGGAAAGGTTGTGGAAGTCACAAGACATCCAACATGTCTATCTAATATTGTTCCAGTTTCGAAAAAGAATGGAAAGATCAAAATCTGTGTTGACTACAGGGATTTGACTAGAGCTAGTCCTAAAGAAAAATTGTCACTACCCAACATCCACATCCTTATTGATAATTGTGCTAAGTATAAAATGAAATCTTACATGGATGGTTTATCTAGGTATAATTAGATATTAATGGATCTGGTGAATGCAGAAAAAGTGACTTTCATTGCGCCTTTGGGGTGTTTATCCTTACAGGGTGATGCCATTTGGTCTCAAGAATAATGGTATGACATAAATGAGGGCTATAACGATGATTTTTTATGATATGATTCATAAAGAGATTAAGTTGCACAGGGATGATGTAATTAGCAAATTCTGTAGAGTTAAGATCATCTGATATATCTGAAAAAGTTCTTCAACCGACTAGAACGTGTCACACCCCTTTTATTTATCAAAAGGATTGATTATAAGTTTCAAAGGGTTTTATTATTAGGCGACAAAAATGAAGATTTTTTTCATCAAGGACTTTTTATATTCAAAATAGTAGAGTCGTCAGAGCGGTCACACCCCCTTTTTACCAAAAAGATTAATTTTAAGTTTGAAAGGGTTTTTATTATTAGGTGATAAAAATGAAGATTTGTTTCGTAAAGTACTTTTTATATTCAAGACTCAAAATCACCACTTGGCATAATATGGTGTGCCAATTCACCTTTGGAAATCCTTTTCAAAACTATTTGACTCTTTAAAAACTGGTTTCCGAACAAAGATTCTGGTTAAGAAATTCTGTTGATCGAGGGGAAGGTGTTAGGCACCCCTCGATCCCGTGGTTCAATCACGGTCGCTTGGTGGAGCATATCGGCTAATTTAAAATTATGAATGTATAAGCCACACAACAAAACACAAAACAATTAAAAAAAAAAAAACAAAATGAATCCCTAAAAATATAATGTCTAGTCCAAAATAAAAAATGCAAAAATATAAATCCTATTCTAAACTAATCCTAGACTATTCTAAACTAATCCTAGACTATTCTCTACTCGATGCCTCGGACCTTCGTCATGAACATCTTTTGATTACAAAATACTTCGAGGCATTCCCCGACGAATAAACACAACACCTCAGGTCATTACCCGGCCAAATGATACATTTGATCCAAAAAGCAATAAAATCAAGTCCGTCAACACATACTTCAAGCATTCAATATTCCACAAGTTCTAAACTTTGGCTACCCAACCTATATTTGCCTACCCACTCGGCATATCATGACACTATCAAGTTCAATTGGCGTTCATATCAAGTTAAAAAACAACCCATGAATCAAACCACCCAAAATGCACTTTTTTTTTTCAAGTTTCAATTCTCATTTCATTTATTCGTCAATTTTTACACAAAGCGATTATCCAAACCATTAAATTCATACCGTTATTAATTATTCATGAGTAAACAATATCGAACATCAACAAAGATCATCTAATAACAACCAACAACACATAGTCATAACATCAATGCACCAAATCGAAACAAAATGAAAAGATAGAGTCAAAGAATTAGACCTTAATAAATGATTTTCGTTGATAATAACGGGTTGAAAAAATCCAAACTTGAAACCCCGAATAGATAACCTCCACAGCGACAAAATCCAACTCCAAACTCGGTATCAAAATTTGAAACCCGCAAACTAATCGCAATGAATAAATTGTGATGAATAGGATTCCAATTCTCAGATCAGCAGCAAAAACCAAGGACTGATGAGACCAAAATAAAATAACAACAGAACAAACCAGATCGTATATGAAAATATTGCAAAAATTGATCCAAAACAAAACTTATTTCAACAAAAACCTGCTACTGGTTCACCTTTCCCGGTGAATCATTAGCATTTCTAGCCGATTCCACCTTGAAACCATGGGAAACCAGAGAAATTTGGGGATTAAGGAGCTTGACTGGCCGACTCAACAAACTAGAGCTGATTCTGGAAAAAAATTCACAGGAGAAACTCAATAAATGGCTATAAAACTTGAAAAAATCCATTGTAATCCACTGAATCTTCTCACCCTTTTCTTATTCTTATGTTTCTCACTGATCTCTCTCCATATCCTTCCGCGTTATCCATTAATGTGTGTGTATTATTTGGTGTTGATGGAGAGGACGAGTAGAGAGCTGATTTTTCCTCCCTTCTTGTTGCTGTGTGTGCATGAATCTATAGAGTGTATGAGAATCATATGTATTGTGCCATGGTGGTATCAATTTCTTGTCCTCTGTATGCGCGTATGATCATGAAAAGAAAAGAGACCAATCTTCTTTGTGATATTATGCATATTTTTGAGCTCTCTATGGTGTATTCTTTCTCTTGTGTGTGCTAAGTCCCCTTATAGTCTGTTTCGATGGTGGTTACCTATTGTATGGTATGTATGGTTACCATGGGAATCATGTTTATTTTTATTGTTTTCTAAAAGAGATGGTATGGTATGGTGTTTTTCTATGGTTTGATAACCATGGAATACACCAATTTCTCGAACCATCAATTTGATGGTATGCCATCATTTTCTTTTTTTTTTCAACTATTCCCTTATATAATTTTATTTAATCCTATTTTACCTTTATCAATAAAATACATGCTAACCCTCTAATATTTAAAAAACAAACTTTTATCAACACAATTCAAGAAAACCTCAATTCAAATAAAAACCACGTTAAATCGCAAAACCTCAAACAACTGATTAAAAAAGTAACTTTATCAAAAAAGAATCAATAAAAAAAATCCAATATTTACCTATAAAACAATATTCAAGAAACAATAATTCCCAAGATTTTGCAATCCAGCTATTGCAAGTTTGCTTCTATGATGCATTTTGCAATACTGTTATATTTGATCATTTTTGCTCAGCTTTGTTGCTGTCTTTGCTATTAGGCTGCTTCAATTCCTACTGTCTTGGTTGAGAACAGTGGCATATGTAACAAGAATGAAAGTGACAAAAAGGTTTGGGTTATTCTTCAAGTCATTTCTATGAATATATCATCCTTTGGCATAGTTTTTCACTGTACTTATTTTAAAAATCTGCATTGTTCACAGATTCTTCGAAGTTGAACTGCATGGATACCTAATTTATTAATAATTAGGGGTATTTTAGTAAATTTACCTGTTACCATATAGTACCATACCAACAAATCAAACAAAAAACTGTTATTAAATCATAGTGAACGATATAGTTCATCCAACATGGCATTGTACCATACTGTACCATACCATACCATACTGTACCATACATTATGAAACCATGACAAACCACCATCCAAACAAAGGCTTAGAATAATTTTTATTCTGTGTTTATATGCTGAGCCTTGTATTCTGTTAGGGAAGGGGGAAATCAACATGACTTAGGGTGGGGTATAGGGGGTATGTGGAGTACGGGTAGGGTGTGAGGTGGTGAGGTAGGTGGGGTAGGGTGAGGTAGGTGAGTTGGTTACGATAATGTTTTTTAGGATAAAGGAATACTAGGCACTTAATTTGTTAGGGGGTTATTGAAATTTTGTTATTTTTTGTATTTTTGTGGGGTATAATCACATGGGTGAGGGTGTATGATAACGTGAGGTGAAAATGGATGGATTTGGTTTTTGGAGGGACAAACTTAGGTGTCTACGTCATGCCCCCTTTTGGGTGTAAACACAAAGTGTTTTCAAACAAAAAAAGTAAACAACGAGATCAAATTTTGACTCGACCATTATTCAAGGAAAGAAACAAAAGGAAGAAGCGCAACCGGGTCTTGACTTAGGACATCCTACCTACCCAAGTTATCAGGAAATCAACTCACAGGTATCTCAAAGGGTTGGAAGGAGAGGGACTATACCAAGTTCAAGAGCCGAGTGAGGCCCTGTCGAGGTTCCAATCCGCGGCTCTGTCATTATATCAAAAATTAAAATTTCAAGTTAAAACATAAATGAAATTACAAAAATCCTATCTATACAGCTTCTTCTAGACTGTTGACTTGAGTGCGGGTTCCTGACTTGCAATTTCATCAACTTGTTGCTTGGCTTTTAATTTTTTCACCCTGTTCTCCAGGTAAGCTCCTGTCTTGCTATTTTTCAATCTGTTGACCTTCAATTTCTTCACCATGTTTCTTGACTTTCAACTTCTTCACCATGTTTTTTGACTTTCAACTTCTTCACCCTGTTCAAGCGGGCTCCTGACTTACAAGTTCATCACCCCTATTCTTCGGGTAGGCTCCCCTACTTGCAATTTTCTCACTCTGTTCAACAGGCGAGCTCCCAACTTTCAATTTTATCACCTCTATTCTTTGGGAGGGCCCCTCGATTTGCAATTTCCTCGCTTTTTTCTCTGGGCGATCTCCTGACTTTTAATTTTATCACCCCTATTCATCAAGCGGGCCCATTGACTTGCAATTTTCTCACTCTATTCTATGGGTGAGCTCTCAAATTTTAATTTATCACCCCTATTCTTTGGGCGGGCCCTCCGAATTGCCATTTCCTCGCTCTATTCTCTGGGCGAGCTCCTAACTTTTAATTTTATCACCCTTATTCTTTGAGCGGATCCCCCAACTTGCAATTTCATCACTCCTATTCTTTGGGCAGCCCGCCGACTTGCAATTTCTCACCCTATTTTTTGGGCGGTCTCCTAAAATGAAAATCAAAACTAGAACAAAAATTATTTCGAACAAATATTATGATAGAAAAAGATTTTATTTTTTCCAAAAACTAAAGTCTCATTTTCCAGGAGGGTCCTGAGCATGAAGTGAGTTCCCGGATATGTGTTTCCAACGACAGTTAAACTTAATGAACAAAACTTTACCCCTGTTTCATCAAAGAAAAATTTGTCAGTTGAAAACTCAGTGGTGGTTTGTAGCACTTGGCTTTCTAGACATCTGCTGCAACGCTCATTTCCTTAATCTTTGCTTCAGATTATCAACATTTGCTGCTGTCTTGTTGCATCATTGACCCCAAACTCAAATTATTAAGAGTGACTCTAAAACAAACACAGTATTTTTTCCTTGCCGTGCTTATCAGATAAACCCTTTGAAGCTTGATATTTTCATGAGTTCCCAGACTTGTCTGTTGACAAAAGATTCTGCATGCCTTATATTAGCTCACAATCATGTCTCTTTCATATGTTGGCCTTTTTTCTTGCTTTCTGCAATTGAAAAAGCTGGTATCCAGTTTTGAAATCTTTTCTCAATTGTTTTGACATAGACTTGACTCAAAGACAAAAGAAAAATGACAATGATTTTTTCTTATTTGGATAACTGACTCAAGAAAATAAAAATAAAAATTATAGAGAAGAAAGAAAAGATAATGAATGTCCCCATTTGAAATAAAGAAATGAAAAATTTATCTAACAATGATAGTCAACTCAAATGATTATGCTATGCATTTTGGATTAAGCTGCCTGATCTTTCCATCCAAACTTTCTACCAATTGTTCTTGATTTAATGTCCCTAAAACTGGGTAACTTTCTTGGGGCCAATTTCATTCGGAGACCTTATTTGGCTAGTGGAGCCTTGAAGTATTTTGCCAACAAGTGTGTCTCATTTTATTTTTCTCAGCTCACCATTGTCCTATGGTGCCCACGAGTGTTTTTTCACCGATGAGACTCTCTTGTTTTCATTTCTCTCAACTCACAGTTGTCTTACAGTGCCCGTGAGGGTTTTCAGCAATAAAACTCTGTCAACTTACCATCGCCTTATGGTGCCCGTGAGGGTTTTTACCAATAAGACATATTTTTATTTCTCTCCTGGTACCTTATGCTAAGGAAGACAAGTAGTTCCTAAAATAAATTATCATATGCATTGCATACTTAGCCTTAACATTCTCAAATATTGATCAGAAGGTCCTTCTTTAGTTGTAACTTGACTTTTGGATAAGGTTTAGAAAGAAAGGATGACATGAGGCCCAAAGGACACTTGAAGTGTTGTAGGACTTATAACTTTTGGAATCGAATAAAACAAGGAGGATCAAATCATGCCCAGTTTCTTTTGACTGGGCAATTCTATATTGTTCATTTGGTTAGACTGAGCCCAAAGTAGGCAAGACTACCTATCTCACTCCCGAGAAAGAAGAATCATGTCACAGGTAGTTCCGACAACTTGTTCTTTTTCTTAATTCTGACTTCTTCATTTTCTCTTTTATTGACTCTTTTTCTCTTTGGGACCTTTTCTGACTTTATTTTCTTGATACTCTCTCTTTTATTTATTTTTGGACATATTTTTTTCTCTCTTCTTTTTTGAAACTTTTCTGACACTATTATTGTCATGACCCGAGCTGGGGCCCTACACGTAATGAGAATCCCAAACCATGAAGGCCTGGAATCTCTTCTAAATATGGTAATCATGCACAATATTCATATAATATAAGAAAATTTATAGAAAACAGTACAAGACGGAACCATGGTCAATCTCATAAACTTGAACAATTTTAAAAGGGAAATTCTGAATATTCAATACATGTGACAACCGTCTGCGAAATCTCTAACATTACAAAACCATCTTAAGTATGAAACAAAACTTGAAAAAGGCCCCCAGTAGACCATAAAAGAAAGAAATAATGAAATCTGAAAATCCGGCCTTTCAAATTAAATAAGGCTCACCAACTGCAACTTCTGACAAGTCAATCTACTGCTTAACGAGGCCCCAGGTCTGTGTCTCAGAATCCTGAAATATAGGTGGTCAATACAGATGTACTAGTACATAGAGCAATTCAAAATAATGATTTTATATAAATAAAATAGTTGAGAGCACGTAGTAAAGCACTATGCATGATATGGTTCAAAACACATGGGCACTTCTTTGATAATCATAGAACATTCTTGTCAATGCAGTTTCTGATCTTTGTACTACTTCTGAGTCAGGTGGCACGCCCATACAAGTCTATTCCACGGGCTATATGGAATCTACCATTGAATTAGAGGGGAAGACCCCAACCCAAGTTTGTGGCAAGGGTTGGAGTGTCTGAGTTTCATACGCCATAAGGCACAAGGCCAGTGTAAAATCCCTCTAGGGGATATAATAGCCCATATTGGAAAAATAAGGTTTTGGGCAATGAGTTATCTGAACTCGTGCCTTCTTCGGGGAACCACCTAACATCTCTTTACGGGGAATTTTAACCGTTTCTAAACATGCATCATTCTAAGTTTCAAAATCTGAAAATTCGATTGTAAACATGCATTCTGTTCTGTTCTGAATTACCATGGCATTATCTGAGTTGGTGTCGTCACACTAAGACTTGCAAGTCATATTTTTGAGCCATAATGTATCATGCATGATTCTTTCACTAAAACACAATTCAGACCACCCAAACATGCAAGTAGTATGAGAGATTTCATTTTCCAAAACACAAGTCAAATCTATGCAAAGATTCTCATTCTTTCATCAAACATGTGGTGGTCATGTATTTTTTTTTTGACAAACCGTGGAACTCTTTCATATTATAGATATATTCAAAATTTATCAACATGAACAACCCTCTCTTTTGAATTTAAAATCATATTCAAGTCATAACATTAATCAAGACATTCGTATCATGCTTTTCAAGATGCATTCGAACAATCCATATCATATGAAAAATGAGAAAAATCATAACAAGAGAGGGATTCTATATGATTCATGCTCTGAATTAAATATTCAAACCCAATTTTCATACATACATATATATACGAGTACAATTTAATTTGGGTAAAAGGCCTCAAGGCCAAAACAATAGTGCCGTTAAAACATTTATAAAGCAACATTGTAACATAAATTTTAAAACCCCTTTGAAATTCATGATTTCACCATATTTAAATGTTTTTAAATAATTTTCTTATGGCCAAATAGTTTTAGGAAAACCCCACTTACCTTAGATTACTTAGGTTGAAGGATGGAACCTAGATCTTGATCCGTTTCTTAGAAATCTTGAACTTAAAGGCTTGACTTCTTGATCTTTGGGGAATGAGTTCTTGAACGGGAGGAGTTAGGGTTTTTTATTTTGAGAGGAAAAGTGAAAATAAGCAATTTTGTCTTCTTGGGGTAGAAATTCTATGTTATAGACCAATTTTGGATGAGGGGAAATGACCACGGTTCCCCTAGACCCATTAGAAACTGAAATAATGCGTAAAATAGCCTTATATTCGTGTTTGGTTATCAGATTTTGGTGAAATTGGTATCGTTGGAAAGCTACTTAAATTATATAAAATTTGGTGGGTCTTGATCTGCAAAATTCTTTGTATATCAAAAGTTATACATGTTCCAATTAGATCCTTGTAGAATCTAATATCCAATTTTGAATGAATGAGAGATTCTTAGCTTAACTTTGCTTTAGGCCATTTCTATGAACATTTTTCATCTCATAGTAACTTCATATACTAGGCGAGAGATCATGACACATGAATCTAAACATAAACCATGGAATCTACACAATACTGCATGGATTCTTAGGATAAAGCACAGTGAGAAATATTGGTACACATATCAAGATAAGACAAGGGAAAGAGACCGAATTACCCTTCTGGACTCGGAAATTAGTAAGATAAATTAGGCACCCAAAGCGTTTGGCGACATAACACAGCGAGATCGTATCGAGACATTGGTTTGGCCAATGCAATTATCGATGCGTTGCGTTGATATCACATCGAGCCACTGGCTTGCTCACTCAACACATATCAAACATGGTCCGAAGAATCCAAAACATTCCCAAAACAACCCCTTTACGCACCTGAACATGAATCATCTCAAAAATCTATGTCTCGGGGTCGGAAAGATCAATTTGAAAATTATAAAAGTTAAGATCTCAAAATATGGCTAAGCCTTCTAATGCTTAGAAAAAATTTCAGCTCTCCGTACATGCAACCAAGAGTGTCATTGAGTAGAGAATACTACGGGGTGTTACATTACAACTAAGACAAAGATTTTCGCTTGAAGCTATTGCTCCTCATTTAAGGAACTAAGATTTTTCCATAAGTTTGCATAAACTTTAACACTCTGGCTAAACACAACATAGGATGAATCGATGACATACAAAAACATATTTTCTTAGGACCAAACAAGCAGAGAGACATAGATTTTCATGGATCATAAGCAACATAACATATGAACTCAATACATGAAAGACTGGATTACTGAGAGACATAATTGCTTCTAGTTTAGAGGTCAGATCATAAACCTAAGTCCATACTCGAACCATAGGCATGAATTAAATAGATGACGCAAAACATTAGCAGGGTACTTTCCTAAATTGAAGTAGAAGGATTATTCTTGAGTAGAATTAGGTTCATCATAGTTCCTTCCTGCAACTTGCCACACTGAAAATATTTGGGAACTCACTTAACTCCCCATCTCCCCCTTAGATCAAAGTCATATCCCTAGACTTGCAGACATAGCCTCACATCAAAATCTATAGCCACAACCTCAACGTAAATGAGACATCACTATAAATTCAAATCTTAACTCTCCCTGATGAACTATACTCGGAAGGCCTTATTTTCCAAAAAAAATACTACTCTTAACTTTCTCTAACCTCTATAGGCATCACTCTACAATTCCCACTCTCATGAGTGTACGCATCCAATCTCCCTATCACGAAGTGGGGTATCAATATACATATGAACACAAACTTTTCTTAATAAAAAATATACAGATACAAAATCCTTTCTAAGACACCCCCTCCAGGGACATTAATCGAAATTTCTCCAAACCCCTAAAGTCATCAACTTCCGACTAACATTTTTATGGGCATAGACACCCACGTTTCTAAATACTAAACGCTCCATCTTCAGCTCCTTAGAATACTTGCATTACCTCTAAAATCATGTAACCTTCACCTTAACAAAAATTTGTAAAACCATACCCAAGGCTCACATTGCCTACCTAATTTTCCTCAATTCAACTCTAAAGAGAACCATACAACAACTTTCCAGATTTCTTCATACTATAAAATTCAAGAACGAAATCTAGGTACACAAAACACTTATACACTTAAAACTTTCTCTATCAACCTGCTGCCTAAGGTTAACTTTTTCATATATACTTGCGTTCTTATCCACTTAACGATTCAACCACAATTTATTATTTTAACACTAGTTCTCATGTACACATATACCTTATGATTATCACTTACAATTTTATAAATCATCAACCTAGGCCATTTCGTACATCGCATCAATCCTGCTAATTACTCCACAAAACATACATCATTAATCGTAAGCTATTATTCTTGCCACCACACTTCACACCTCAAGTTCAAGTCTATAGTCTTGTATCAATCATGTACCACCAACAAAGCATGCCACATGCTACACTAGTCCATAAAATTGGGAAGCCAACCCAAAATACTACATTTCGCCTAGCTACTACCTACCATCACATCCCTTCCATGACTTTACTACTATACCTCAAATTCCACTACCTATATTCTCACATAGTACTAGTTTAGTACTACTTAATGAAAAGGACCAAAGGGGGGGGGGGGGGGAAAGTTATATTATTGAATTAGTCAATCTTAATCTTGCAATATAACCCATTTCAATCTTATCAACATATTCTAATTTCTCACATCATTCTTACTTACCTAATCGTATATCACAATGATCTTCAAAATTCAATAAACAATAATGAGTCTCTACTTATGGCTTATTAAATAATCTACCCCTTTTTATTTACAGCATGATTTTTGAAACTACAATGACCATCCATTCCGTGAGCTTTCCCTATTCTAAATAAATAATAATCATATCTTGTATCTTTCTTCATAAACTACCATACAATCTACAATTATTGCCGCACATTCGTCTATCATTATACCACATTAGTCTATCATTATACAATGGCAACCCACTCCTCAATCCACGATTATACAACTAAAACTATTTATTTACGCAAAAGTCACCCTTACTGATTGCTAACTTCGTGACTATATGTCATCAACTTCTGGACTATCTCACTATCAATAGGCCATGACACTTTAACATATACTACTACTCAGGTGGAAATATAGTTCCAATATTCTACTACACATTATTACTCTTATACATTATATCCCTAACAACAATTTTATTAAAGGAGACTAGATACACTCCAAACCTTAGGCTCAACCACACAGCTGATGCAGATAGGGGTATATGCTTAAATAAACACATTTTAAAGCACTCACGGACTCCTCTTAAGTCCTTGTGAAAAATCCATAACTTTATGGACAACTCAATTAGAGAGAACCACATCGCTGGGGGAGCTAGACTCTTGGAATTGTATCGCCTCGACAATGAGGCATGACCCATGAAATTGGAACGAGGAATGAACTTGGATAACTCTCTTAAGGATAAATCTATAGCACAAACTAGAGTATGAAAGAATAGGAAACAACTCCTAAATGCCTAGTAGCCTCTTGATTATAAGTGTGGTGCACAAAACATCCATAAGTAATACTCTACTAGACATGATTTTGCAAACACCCTGGCACCATGAACCGTGCTCTGATACTAAGTTTGTCATGACCTGAGTCGGGAACCTAGTCGTAACGAGCAACCCAAACCATGAAGGCCCGGGCGCTCTTTTAAATCTGGTAATCATACATAATATTCATATAATATAAGAAAATTTGTGGAAAATAATAGAAGATGGAACTATGGCCAATCTCATAAACTCGAACACTTTAAAAAGAAAAATTTTGAATATTCTAAATATGTGAACAACCGTCTGTGAAATCTCTAACAAAACAAAACTATCTTAAGTCTGAAATAAAATTGGGACAAGTCCCCCACTAGACCATAAAAGAAAGAAACAATGAAATTTGAAAATTTGGCCTTCCAAATTAGAGAAGGCTCACCAACTGCAACTTTTGACAAGTCAATCTACTACTTAATAGGACCCCAAGTCTGTATCTCAGAATCCTGAAATATAGGGGGTCAATAAAGATGTATTGGTACACAGAGAAATCCAAAATAATGCTTTTATATAAATAAAATAGTTGAGAGTAGGTGGTAAAACATCATGCATGATATGGTTTGAAACACATGGGCACTTCTTAAATAATCATAAAACATTTTTGTCAATGCAGTTTCTGATCTTTGTATTACTTTTGAGTTAGGTGGCACGCCCCTACAAGTCTGGTATTCCACGGGCTATATAGAATCCGCCATTGACTCAACGAGGAAGCCCCCAACCTGAGTTTGCCACAAGGGTTGAAGTGTCTAATTTTGATACACCACAGGGCACAAGTCCAGTTTAAAATCCCTCTAGGGGATGTAATAACCCGTATCGGAAAAACAAGGTATTAGAAAATGAGTTATCTGGACTCGTTCCTTCTTCGGGGAACCACCTAACGTCTCTTTACGTGAAATTTTAACCATTTCTAAAAATGCATCATTCTAAGTTTCAAAATCTGAAAATCTAATTGCAAATATGCATTCTGTTTCGTTCTAAATTACCATGGCATTATCTGAGTTAGTGTCGTCACACCAAGACTTGCAAGTCATATTTCTGAGCCATAATGTATCATGCATGATTCTTTCATTAAAACACAATTCAGACCACCCAAACATGCAAGTAGTATAAGAGATTTCATTTTCCATAACACAAGTCAAAACTATGCAAAGATTCTCATTCTTTCATCAAACATGTGGTGGTCATGTATTTTTTTTTGACAAACCGTGGAACTCTTTCATATTATAGATATATTCAATATTTATCAACATGAACAACCCTCTCTTTTGAATTTAAAATCGTATTCAATTCATAGCATTAATCAAGACATTCGTATAATGCTTTTCAAGATGCATTTGAAACAATCCATATCATATGAAAAAAGGGAAAATCATAACAAGGGATTCTATATGATTCATGCTCTTAATTAAATATTCAAATCCAATTTTCATACATACATATATATACGAGTACAATTCAATTTGGAGAAAAGGCCTCAAGGCTAAAACAATAGTGCTATTAAAACATTCATAAAGCAACATTGTAATATAAATTCTAAAACCCATTCAAAATTAATGATTTCACCATATTTAAATGTAGTTGAACCTTTTTCTTATGCCAAAGTAGTTTTAGAAAAACCCCATGTACCATATATTACTTAGGTTGAAGGATGGAACCTAGATCTTGATCCTTTTCTTGGAAATCTTGAACTTAAAGGCTTGACTTCTTGATCTTTGTGGAATGAGTTTTTGAATCTTTGGGGGAGGATTTAGGGTTTTTAATTTTGAGAGGAAAAGTGAAAAAAAGCAATTTTGGCTTCTTAGGGTAGAAATTCTATGTTATAGACAAATTTTGGGTGAGGAGAAATGACCACAGTGACCCTAGACCCATTAGAAACTGAAATAATGCGTAAAACAACCTTATATTCGCGTTTGATTTCGTGTCGATGCGATCTCGACCCGACGCATCATGATCGTGTCGACTTACTGTGTCACACGGAAAATGCTATAACTTTTTGCTCGGTTATCAGATTTTGACGAAATTGGTATCGTTGGGAAGCTACTTAAATTATCTATAATTTGGTGGGTCTTGAGCTGTAAAATTTTATGTATATCAAAAGTTATACATATTCCAAGTAGACTCTTGTAGAATCTAATATCCAATTTTGGATGAATCTGAGTTTCTTAGCTTAACTTTGCTTTAGGCCATTTCAATGAACATTTTGCCCCCCATAGTCACTTCATATACTTGGCAAAAGATCATGACACATGAATCTAAACATAAAACATGGAATTAGAGCTCACACAGGCAGAACAATGATTTAATTTCTAGTTAAAAAATATGGGACGTTATAATTCTTTTGCTTGACACATTTTTTTTGAGCTTTACTGACTTTATCCTTTTTCTAAAAGAGCGTTACGATTGAAAATAAAACTATGGATCAAATAGGGTAAACAAAGGATGACACAATGTTTGGATAGTAGAATGAAATGCCTTCATCATATCAATCCTTGAAAATGCAAGTACATATCATGAAATATGAAATGAAATAAAAAATGAAGATTATTTGTGATATTGAAAAAATCTAAATTTAACTGAGCATGTTTGTCACATCTTTTTCTACAATTGTCAAACTTACAACTCTATCCTTATTTTACATCCCTCACATTGAATGACTCATGCCTTCGTGGAATTGATTTTCTTTTTATTCCTCTTGATATAGGATCACACATTTTTTACCTAATTGAGACATGTCTTTCAATTGATGACCAAGTTATTGTTGTAATTCTCAAAATATTTTCCTTAATTTTGATAGAAGAATTCAACATGGTCACCAAATATGTCAACACTCTATCAATTTTTCAAATGCCTTTTTCTCTAATTCAGAGTTCATGCTGAAACTGGATTTTAAGATCTGACTGAAAATTTCACAAGCATGTTATATCACTAGAGCCAACATAAAATATACTATGTAAAGAAAATAAGAAAATAACACATATTTAAAACACAAAGAAAAAAATGGCATTCTATTTAGTTAAAATAAAAGATAGAAGGTTTAAACATGAACGACAAAGAAACAAAAAAAGATAGATTTCTAACTACAACCTTGAGATAATTCAAAAAATAGAAAGAAAATCAACACAAACTACGAATAATCGTTCCTGGTAAGGAGAGGAGTGACTTCCCAATTTTTGACCTTGAAACTTTAGCCACTGAGTTGCACATCATGACTAGAGTTTTCATCACTATCAGACATATTTCCCTCAACAAATAAGTTTTGGATCCTCATTCTTAACTCATTGCTTCCCACATATTATGCATCACCATGTGTTGTGAAGGATTATGTGTGAAGTTTGAGGTGTCAACGTTTTACACTACAATCATTTTTTCTTGAATCATCTTTTCTATTTTTCTTTTCAAAGTACGACAATCTTCAATTTTGTGACCATGAACATCAAAATAATATGCATACCGTATATTAGGATCAAAATTTCTTAAATGTAGGTCAGAAATATACCCAAGGAGAGGAGTAATCATGTCCTCTATCTCAATCTCTGGAACAAACTGGCATAGGATTCCCCAATAGGAGTAAAATTATCCTTTTCCTTCCTCCTCTTTGCGAACACTAGCCTCGGATAAAACTTGTATTTAGAGGTTCCTTGGTAAATTTGTGGGGGTCGAGGACGATGTTGAGGGACTGGTGCATGCCATTATAGATAAGAAGACGGATGAGTATACAATTGTGTATTGTTCAAAGGACATTGAGGAAGCGAAATAGAATTTCTTGGATTTTGAAAAGAGGAACCTTGTTGTAGATGAGTATGTGAATTTGATATGTAAGTTCAGGATTGAGGCTGATAGTACTGTTGAGTTGGACCTCTCAAACTCTTCTTTGGCCCTGGCACGACAATAGGTGTGTTTTCCTTCATCTTTCCTTCAGTTTACCTTGATTGATTGCAATATTGTCCCAAATGTTTCATAGAATCCTTCTGTTCCATTACGCTCCCCAACTTTTGATGTCTTAAAACTTGGAGGAAGGTTAACACTTGTAAACATGCCCTAATTTTTATATGAAACATCTTTATAGCCCACAAATCCCAAGGAACTTTTCATATCTTTTTCTACACTCTTCACTTTCCCCACCATTTTCTCATGCTTTTATGGGATACTAGGCTTCTTAATAAGAAATTTTGGCGGTCCACTTAACTTAATTGTAGGCTCAAGGGTATAACAATAATCATCAAGAGTATTGAACGTGGATTAAATAGTGGATTAGGGAAGCAAAATCATTAGATTGATAGCCAAAGTGGAAGCCTCAGTAGAAGGTTGAGCAACAAAAGCACAGACAGTATGTGGTGCTATGAATGTGGTAGGCTTATACTTAGGAGCTAAAGAATGAGTGGTGGAAGTATTAGGGTGAATTTGAAGTGGAATAGATTATACAATATGCTGTGGTGCATCAACAACTGTAGGAAACTAACTTTGCAATTTTGGTGGAAGACTCCAGGTATTTGCAGGGTCAATAGTGGGGAATGAAGGAGGAGGCATCCGACTGGCCCAAGCTCGATACATTTCTATCATTTGTTGTCTTAGTCTTAAGTTTTCTTCCTTTAAACTCTCAATTTATTGACTCTTTGTTTGATCTATGAGGTCACTCTCTATATCCTTGTTGGACACAGCTAAACCTTCTTCAGACTTGGTATGATGTGGAGGACCAGCCAAAATGTCCCAAACCAACCACCTTAAACTAATTGAACAAGAAATAGCAAATTTGTTAGAGTTCAAAATTTAAAAAAAACTTATTTTTTCCTTTTTGAAAGATAACCTAACCCAAGAAGGGCACCTACATATCTCACTCCGGAGAGAAAAAAATCAGGTGCGCGTAGTTCGTGAAGTCCTGCCAAAAATGTCCAATTAAACTCTTTTTCGTTTTATTGAAATTTTAAGAAGAAAAGAAAATAACAATTTTTCAAAAGAATTGACGAAAATTGTTTTGCATTTTTCATCTTTAACATCCCTATACAAAATGGAATCTATGATTACCAATAAAATCTTTTTGGGTTTTCAATTTTAAATTTCATATGAAATTTAAAATTGAAACTATAGAAGAAAATTATTTTTGCCGTTTTATTTTAAAAAAGTATATGACATCTACTCTAATAAAGAGTGAAGAAATTTTTTTTTTTTCTGAATTTTTCAGATTTCTATAAAAAATGGAAACCTGTGATTACCAAAGAAAAATCTTTTTTGGGTTTTAGATTTTGAATTTCATACGAAAATGAAACTTTACACTATAAAAGGAAAATCTTTTTGTGGTTTTCTTTTAGAGATGTTTATGAAACACCAACTCTAATAAAGAGTGAAGAAAAATATTTTTAGATTTTTTAAAATAAGATCTCCGAACCAACAATAGGCTGCCTACGTATCTCACTCCCGTCAGAGGAGAATCAGGGGTGCGTAGTTCGTCCAGATTGGACAGCTAAGGATTAAAGAACAAACTAAACCTTGACTTGAGAGGCATACTTACAATGATGAAAAACGTCAATAATTTTTTTTTTTTTGAGTTTTTAATTAGAAACTTCACATAAAACTGACACCAACAACTATGAAGAAAAACCTTTTTGGTATTTTTGTTATATGAAATGTACAAAAGTTCTACCTTTTTTTTAATATTTTTTAATAAAAAACACCTATTAAGAAAAATCTTTTGGAATTTCGAATTATGAATGCATGCTAAAGAAATCAAAAGAAAATCTTTTTGATGTTTTTTTTTTAACAAATGAGTGTAAAAGGTAAACCTCTTTTTTTAAAAAAAAAAAAAAATTTGGAATGTGAAGAACAAAATCCATAAAGAACTCTAAAAATAATCCACGAATCTCTTTTTTTGATTCACCTTTCTTTTCTTTCTTTCTTTATTTTTTTTTCAACATTTCTTGCCTATGTACTTTACTTCTAACACATGCTTTTCCCTAAATCAATCCGTCAAATGACCCCGTTACCCTAAAAATAAAACAATAAGCACGTCGGGATGCTTTATGGGTGAGACTTCTACGAAGGACCAAGTGGGTCCCACTAGGTCTCAATATGATGCAGATAAGCTTGACCTAAAGGCTGACCTACACTTGGGTACACTAACAAGGGCGTTCAAGGGAGCATATTGTCGATAGTGGTTGTTTTACTTTCCTCTCACTCCATACATCCGATGGCTCCCCCTCCTAAAATAAGGGTGACTGAACTAGATTTCGTGCGCACAACATGCACTCCAAGACTTGTTGCAGAAAGAATTGACTTGGGTTATGCATATGATGCCAGATATAAAGCGTTAACACATAAGAAGAAATATTGTAAACACATAGCATGTAGGAACTCAACAATGATAAATTAAACACAAACGATAACATAAATAATGTTTATACACCCATAATTTCAAACTAATCTGATACAACTCCAAAAATAAGCTCGAATTCTGAAAAAAAAAACTCCCCAGCAGAGTCACTAGGGCTGTCACACCTTTTTTTACCAAAAAGATTAATTTTAAGTTTGAAAGGATTTTTATTATTAGGTGACAAATATGAAGATTTGTTTCCTAAAGGACTTTTATATTCAAAACGGTAGAGTTTCCAGAGCTGTCACACCCCTTTTTTACCAAAAAGATTAATTTTAAGTTTGAAAGGATTTTTATTATTAGGTGACAAAAATGAAGATTTATTTCGTAAAGGACTTTTTATATTCAAAACTCAGAGTCGACACTTGGCATAATTCGGTGTGCCAAGTTACCTTTGGAAATTCTTTTCAAAATTTTTTGACTCTTTAAAAACTGGTTTGCGAACAGATATTTTAGTTAAGGAATTCTGTTGACCGAGGGAAAGGTGTTAGGGACCCCTTGATCTCGTGGTTCGATTACGGTCGCTTGATGGAGCATATTAGCGAATTTGACATTATGAATGAATAAACCAAACAATAACACACAAAACAATCAAACGAATAACAAAACAAAATAAATCCCAAAAAATATAATGTCCATTCCAATTATACAGTCCAAAATAAAAAATATGAAAATATAAATCCTATTCAAAACTAATCCTAGACTATGCTCTACCCGACGCCTCAGACCTTCGCACAAACATCTTCTGGGTACAAAATACTTTGGGGGTTTTCCCGATGAATAAACACAATACCTTAGGGCATTCCCAGGTAAAATGATACATTTAATCCAAAAAGTAATAAAATGAAGCCAGTCAACACATACTTCAAGAATTCAATATTCAACAAGTTCTAAACTTTGCCTACCCTACCTACATTTGCCTACCCACTCGACATATCATGATACTATATAGTTCTATTGGCATTCATTTAAAGTTAAACAACCCATGAATCGAACCAACCAAAATGCACTTTTTTTTATCAAGTTTCAATTCTCATTCCATTTATTCCCAAATCCCTTTTATACGTTAATTTTTACACAAAGAGATTATCCAAACTCATGCTAACATCAAATTTGTACCATTATTAATTATTCACAAGAAATCAATATCAAACATCAACAAAGATCATCTAATCCCAACCAACAACACACAGTCAAAACATCAATGCAGCAAATTGAAACAAAACAAAAACATAGAGTCAAAGAACTGAACCTTAATAATTGATTTTCGTTGATAATAACAGGTTGAAAAAATCCAAACTTGAAACCCCAAATAGAGAACCTCCACAGTGACATAATCCGACTCCAAACTTGGTATCAAAATTTAAAACCCATAAACTGATCGCGATGAACAAATCATGATGAATGGGATTCCAATTCTCAAATCAGTAATAAAGAACGATGACTGATGAGACCAAAACAAAATAACAATAGAACAAACCAGCCCGTATATGTATATATTTCAAAAATTGATCCAAAACAAAATTGATTTTATCAAAAACACACTACTGGTTCACATTTATGGATTAATCTTCAGCGTTTTTGGCCGGTTTCACCTTGAAACCATGAGAAATGGAGAAATTTAGGGATTAAGGAGATGGGTTGGCTAACTCAATGAACGAGAGCTGATTCTAGCAAAAAATTTCTCTAGAGAAACTCAATAACTGGTCAAAAAACTTGAAAATATCTATTGTAATCCACTGAATCTTCTCACCCTTTTCTTATTCTTATGCTTATATATCTTTATATCCTCTCTCATTGTCTATCTATGTGTGTGTATTATTTGGTGTTGATGGAGAGGACGAGTAGAGAGACGATTTTTCCTCCCTTCTTGTTGCTGTGTGTGAGTGAATCTATAGAGTGTGTGAGAATCGTGTGTATTGTGCCATGGTGGTATTGATTTCTTGGCCTCTGTAGGTGCGTAAAATCTTGAAAATAAAAGGGATCAATCTTCTTCATGATATTGTGCGTATTTTTGAGCTCCCTATGGTGTATTCTCTCTCTTGTGTATGCTAAGTGTCCCCTTTGTATTATTTTTATTCTATGTAAATATGTTGAGCCTTGTATTCTATTAAGAAAAGGGGAAATCAGCGTGACTTGGGGTGGGGTCTAGGGGATATATGAGGTAGGGGTAGGGTGTGGGGTGGTGAGGTAGGTGGGGTAGTGTAAGGTGAGTGAGTTGGTTAGGATAAAGTTTGTTAGGATAAGTGAATATTAGGATCTAATATGTTAGGGTTTTATTGAAATTTTGTTATTTTTTTGTATTTTTGTGGGGTATAATCACATGGGTGAGGGTGTATGATAACGTAATGTGAAAATGGATGAATTGGGTTTCGGGAGGGACAAAAATAGGTGTGTACAGAACATACAACTTGAAGTTGAATCCTGCTAAGTGTTCTTTCAGTGTGCTAGCTGGGAAATAATTGGGGTTCATAGTCAGTAGAAGGCCATCGAATTAGACCCCTCCAAGATCAAGAAAATTCTAGTTTTACCATCGCCAAGGATTAAGTAAGTGGTTATGAATTTCCTGGGTTGTTTGAATTACATTAGTAGGTTCATTGCCCAATCAACAATCATATTTGAGTCAATTCTTAAGATTTTGAAGAAAAATGCATCGAATGAGTGAACAGAAGAATATCAAAAGGCTTTTGACAGAATCAGGTAATATTTATCCACTATGCCTATTTTGGTTCCATCAAGGAAAAGAAGTTCGTTGTTGCTTTACCTTTCAGTCTGAGAAAATACTTTCGGGTGTGTCCTCGGGCAACACGATGAGATCGATAAGAAAGAGAAATCAATTTACTACTTGAGTAAAATATTTATGCCATATGAGGCTCGCTACACTCTTATAGAAAGGATGTGTTTTTCTTTCACATAGTCTACACAAAAGTTGAGGCATTATCTATCCTCGTACACAACAAATCTAATTTCTAGAATGGATCCATTAAAGTATATATTCTATAAATCCATGCCTACGGTAAAGTTAGTAAAGTGGCAAATATTGCTGAGAGAGTTTGACATCGTGTATGTGACTGAAAAGGCAATCAAAGGGCAAGCCTTAACGGATCATTTAGCGGGGAATCCATTTTATAATGAGTACGAGCCACTTCAAACTTACTTCCCAGATGAGGAGATTTTATTCGTGGGAAAGGACATTGCAGAGATCTGCCCCAGATGGAGATTGCTCATTGATGGAGCGGTCAACTTTAAAGGATCAGGAACCAAAGTAGTTTTGGTGCCAGAAATAGGCCAATACTATCTAGAAACCACTAAGTTACTTGATATTGGTGTTTGTGTATTGCTAGTAATCAGAGACTCAGATTTGCTGATTCACCAGGTACAGGGTGAATAAGTGGTAAAGAAATCTAGGATTACTCCTTATGTAGAAATGGTGTAGGATTTGTGTGGAAGAATAAAGGAAGTTAATTTCAGACATATCCTGAGGATACAAAATGAGTTTGCTGACGCTTTGACTACTATATCCTCCATGATTCAACACCCAGAGTAGAGTTACATTGATCCTTTGGAGATAATCTTAAAGGACCAACCCGCACATTATGCGTACGTCGAAGAGGAACCCAAAGGAAAGCCATGGTACTATGATTTAAAAGGTATTTAGAATCTGGAACATATCCGAAAAAGGCTAGCAACAATCAAAAAAAGGCAATCCGATGTTTGGCAAAGAATTATTTCCAAGTGGGTAAATCCTTTTTAGGAGGACTCCAGACATAGGATTCTTAATATGTGTCAATGTCGCGGATTCCATGAAATTAATAAGGAAAAAGCACTTCAGAGTCTACGGGCCCCACATAAATGGGTTTTCCCTCGCTAGAAATATCCTGAGAACTGGTTTCTTCTAGATGACTATGGAAAATAATTGTAGAAAGTATGTTCAGAATTGCCCGAAATGCTAGTTACGCAAAGATTTGATTCGGATGCTTCCTCATGAGATTTATGTGATGAGTTCACATTGACGTTTCATAGCTTTGGGTATGGATATTATCAGACCAATAGAGCTACTGGTGTCAAATAGGCATAGATTCATTTTTGTTGCTATTGATTACATCACCAAGTGGGTCTAAGCTTCTTTATATAGAGACATTAGAAAGAAGGTGGTTGTAGATTTTTTCAAGAATAGATTAATTTACCAATTTGGTGTTCGAGAATCGATTATTACTGATAATAGGGCTAACATGAACAGTCACTTGATGAGTGAGATTTATGATCAGTTCAAGATTATTCATCGCAACTCGACCGCATATCATTCAAAAATAAATAGAGCTGTGGAGGCCGCCAAAAATAATATCAAGAAAATCTTAAGGAAAATTATAGAAAATGATAGATCATGAAATGAGATATTGCCTTATGCTCTATTGGGGTATCGTACAACAATTTAAACCTCCACTGGGGAAACTCCTTATTTACTTGTTTATGGGAATGAAGATATGATACCTGTCGAGGTTGAAATACCTTCCTTAAGGATTATTCAAGAAGCTGGATTAAGTAACGAAGAATGGGTTCGCGCTCACTATGAATAACTCATATTGATTGTGAAAACAGAATGGTTGCAGTATGTTATGGTAAGTTGTATCATCGCAGGATGATATGTGCCTTCAATAATAAAGTAAGAACTCAAACATTTGAAGTCAAGAAATTGGTTCTCAAATGCATATTTCCTCACCAAGAAGAGTAAAAAAAGGCAAGTTCTCTCCAAATTGGCAAGGAACGTACATAGTTTGCAAGGTACTATCTGGAACAGATCTGATTCTATCTTGACCAAACCAATCAATTTCGACGTGTTAAAGAGATACTATGTTTTGAAGGATGTTTTAGTTTTTGTTTCCTTGGCTTATTTGTAATCGCCTTTATGATAATATTTGTTTTACGATGTGTAATTTTCTAGAATCCCTTTCCTTTTATGTACGAACTCTATTTGACTTGAATTCCTAAGAAAGAGATACGTAGGTGGCCTATGTTGGCTTCGATCAACTCCTTAGGAGAATTTATCCTTTCTTTTTATGTACAAACTATGGTTGACCTGAATTTCGAAGAAAGGGATACATAGGTGACCTATGTCGGCTTTCGTCAACCTTTAGGACAATTTATCCTTTCCTTTTATGTATGAACTATGTATGACTAGAATTCCCAAAAAAAAAGGATATATAGGTGGCCTATGTCGGCTTCGGTCAACCCCTTTGGATAATTTATCCTTTCTTTTTATATATGAAATACATGATGACCTGAATTCCGAAGAAAGGGATATGTAGGCGACATATGTCGGCTTCGGTCAACTCATTAGATTTTCTATCCCTAGTGTAGCCTGAACTATGTTTGGCTTGATTCCTATTTTAATGGGATACATAGGCGCCCCAATGGATCAGCCATATAACCCCAGGAAATGGAAAATAGGGTAGAATTTTCGATAAAGAATCTTGAAAATTCACAAGAGGAAGATCACTATCCAATAAGAAAGATGAAGACTCGCTGTAACGCCTCAAGTCTATACCTTGGATGCTACACGGTGCTTATGACCCCGAAGGAACACAAGCTAATTCATGACTGATATCTGTTGTGAGCACTGAAACATGATACTATAACAAATATGGAATAATAGGCTGAAATGCCATAATGTTCAAAATCTATAAATACTGATAAAGTGTATCATAGCAATCTGTAAAATGGAACGCTGTCTGAAAACTAGTCTAAAAGCCTCTAACTGAAACTGTCTTAAAGTGGAGTTCATGGGACAATCCCCCAACTAATTCCATCTACTAAAACACCGAGTCTACTAAATAATAAAATAAAAGAATATCCTCGAATGATGAGGACTCACTACTAATTTATTGCTACTGGTTGAATCTGAATCTATCTATGCGTGGACGGGAACCTGATCATCCGAACATATGATATGAAACATCATACGTAAATAAAGAGTATGTATCAGTACGTGGAATGTACTGGTATGCTAGATGAGGTAAGGCTGAATACAAGGGTTCATAAGCATGAACAATAACTGACTATATGATCTAGAGTAACTGAATATAAGAGTACATGGATAACTAATACTGCTATAAATACTGAGCATGCACTAATGTGCATATAAATAAATATTGTGAATAAGCTTATCTGAAGCTAAGTCCTAAATTCTAATATCTGCAGTTACTGATAACTGAGTTACTGATACTGGTTGACTGTATCTAATAGTCCTGATTCTGTAAAACTGAACTGAGTTCTATTCTAAAGACTGAAACTAAGACTTTGGGAGGTAATTACCTAACCGATATGCCCCAAATAAGATAAGATAACTAAGTTGGGGTCCAACCTGTGACCCCAGTTGGAAGGGTGTCAGTACCATGCCAAGGGTAAAGACATTGAAGAGTTACCCTCATCTGACAAGTACTCTAACGAGAATGATGGAACCCTTATCTATTAGGTTAAAATACCTCATCAACCCTCAACTAGAAGGTTTTATGTCTCAACGTACGCTGGCTACGGAGTTATGGAATGCAAGGATTAGTTTTAGAGATTACACCCTCTACGGACAGGTGAGCCCTCATCCTTGGGTTTACTCGATGCCGAATCCTAGTCCCAACAGAAAGATACTGAAATGATTATACTAAACTGTACTGGACTGAATATTGAGTTTACTGAGTTTTCCAGAGTTCTATAACTGACTGAGTTCTACTGAGTTCTGTAACTGATTGAGAGTAAAACTAATCGTAACATGACTGAGATTCTATAACTGACATTGGCTCTAGGAACACAACTAAATTATTGGGTATTAAATACCCCCAGGACTCGATAGAATGAAAACTAAAGCATAACATGATCTTGAATAATATAAAAATATTCCTTTGTCCATAATTCATACATATAGGCATTTTGTGGAACACTTGTAATTCATTAACTTGTACATTTATGGGGACTATATGCCATCATGTTATAATGGCACTATTTCATCCACATATGCAATTTATCAAACATATGGGGAGGCATAACTAAATCATTAAATCATAAACACTTAGGGTTTACATGGTTTCAACAATCAACTTGCAAATTGAAGAGTTTATCTAGAATATCATATAATTCAACACATACAATGATTAATTTCATAAAAGCATGTAATTTAATAACGGACTAAAACCCAACAATAACATGAACATGAATTCAATTTAATTCAAGCATGGAAGTTCATAATTAACAATCTTGTAATTAAAAATGGATTCATGGACTTTATGGGTGAAAGGAACCCATAGATGAACACCTAACATACCTTGGAGCACTTTTTATTGGAAGTTCTTGGAGAAATTCTTGAGTTTTGACATTTATTACTGAAGCTAGGGTTTTATATTTTAGAGAGAAAGCTTTAATTTCTTGAGAAGAGTAAGTAAATAATGTCATAATAGGGTATTCAGGACTTTATTCTGATGTTTAGGCTGACTGAAGTGAGGGAAAATGACCTAAAATCCCTTGGAAATTAAATCTCAGAATTAACTGAAAATTCCCAATTTTCACCCTTGGTGCAATGCGGCTCTATCACACCGTGTCACTGGAATTTATCAATTGTAAACTGGACTGGTGGCACGATGCGGTGGTATCGCGTTGCCACTTTGGTTGGGACCTGAAAGTTCACCGTGATGCGGTAGGCTTGCATTGATACACTGCAAATTAACAAACATGAAAATAATCCTTGCCGTGATGCGCCAATATTGTGGAGCAACACTGGAAACTGACAATTGCCATTTTGGCATACTCCGCGACGCGCTAATGGACTGAATAATGGTGTTTAATGACTGAAACTTAAAATAGTCATAACTTCTTACCCGGTTATTGGATTTAGTTAAATTTTATATCGTTGGAAAGCTAATTCAATTTCCTACGCAATGAAAAGCTCAAAACTTAAAAATAATGGGCATTTCGAAAATTTTATATTGGATAACTTATGAATTGAGAGTTAATCTTAAGCTAAGGAAACACGAGGTATTAAACTATCTCCCCCTTGGGAACATTCATCCTTGAAAGATAATGATTAAGATGAGAAACTGATAGACTAAGTTTACACTCTAAACATGTATATCTGATGCATGACTACATGACTGGACTATTGACAAACTAAGATCTTACACTGAGCATGTATATATGATGCACAGAATACATGACTGAAGATAATAATAAGCTGGGTTTTCATAATGAAAATACATATTTGATGCATGAGGACTTGACTGAATTGATTCATGAATGCATGACTAACTACTAAACGGTAATGGATACCAATTTATAATTGTAGTTGAACAAGGGACTGAGTAAAGCTAAAGAAGACTGTTACCTTAAGCTTGATCTGAGGTTGTAGAGAAGAGGTGAGGATACTTGGTCCGCATATCTACTTCAGCTTCCTAAGTATCTCCCTCAACGGACTGATTCCACCAAAGAACCTTGACCAAGAGAACTTCTTTGTTCCTCGGTCTATGAATCTGATGATCGAGGATTTGGACTGGAACCTTTTCGAAAGAGAGATCATTCTAAATATTTATATGCTCTAAAGGAATTATTAATGTTGGGTCACCAATGCATTTCTTTAGCAAGGAAACGTGGAATACTGGATGCACTGAGACTAAATCTAAAGGCAACTCAAGCTTATAAGCTACCTTTCCGAAATGGCTGAGAATTCTGTAAGGATCGACATATCGAGGACTGAGATTTCCCTTCTTGTCGAACCTCTTAACCCCCTTCATGGGAGAGAATTTTAAGAACACAAAATCACTAATTTTAATCTCGTGATCCTTTCTTTGCACATCAGAATATGATTTTTGTTGGCTCTGGGTAGCCTTAAGTCTTTGTCTGATTAACTGAACCTTTCTCTAAGGAATTGAACACCAGCCCGGGACCTATTACTGTGGCCTTACCTACCTCAAACCAACCAATTATAGATCTACATCTCCTACCATATAAATCTTCAAAGAAGCCATCTGAATACTGGAATGATAGCTGTTATTGTATGCAAACTCGATCAAAGGCAAGTAGTCATCCCAAATACCCTTAAAATCAACAACGCATGCTCTTAGTATATCTTCTAGAGTCTAAATGGTCCTCTCTACTTGACCATGTATCTAAGGGTAGAAGGTTGTACTGAGGTGAACTCGGGTACCAAGACTCTTTTGGAATGCTTTCCAGAAATGAGAGGTAAACTGGGTGCCTCTATCTAAGATAATGGATACTGGAACTGTATGTAACTTGAACAACTCTATGATATAGAGTTTTGTGTAGTCCTCGGCTGAATAGGAAGTATGAACTGGAAAAAAATAAGCTGATTTTGTTATTCTGTCTACGATAACCTAAATAGAATCATGATAACAATGAGTACGAGGCAAACCTATTACAAAGTCCATGTTCTTCCCATTTCCATGTGGGAATATTGAACTCTTGCATAGACCCACTAGGCTTATGGTGCTCAATCTTAACCTGATGACACGTTGGGAACTTAGCTAAAAAATCTTCAATATCCCTCTTCATCCCACTCCTCTAATAGATCTCACGTATATCACGGCACATCTTAGTGGTCCCTGGATGAATAGAGTAATGCGCACTATGCTTTTTTGCAAGAATTCTTTGCCTTAAGACATCTACACCTGGCATACATAGGTGACCCTAGCAATGCAATACACCATCTCCCTCTTGGGAGAAAACTTCTACTTTCTGATCACTGATTGACTCTTTCAACTTAACAAGACTGTGATCTCTATCCTACTTTTCCTTTACCTCGGAAACTAGAGAGGATTTAAAACTATGTTGAACCTACACACTACCTTTCACTGAATCAACTAAGCGGATACCTAGTCAGGCAAGATAATGAATTTCCTAAACTAACTTCTTCTTACTGTCCTCAACATGTGCAAAACTGGCCATAGACAGTCTACTGAAAGCATCAGCCACTACATTTGCTTTGGCCGAATGATAAAGAAGACTCATTTCATCATTTTCTAATAACTCTAACCATCTTCTCTGACGCAAATTTAAATCTTTTTGAGAGAATACATATTGAAGGCTTTTGTGATCTGTGAACATATCAACATACACCCCATACAGGTAATGCCTCCAAATCTTTAAGGCAAACACTACAACTGCTAACTTCAAATCATGAGTCAGGTAATTTTTCTCATGGGGTTTAAGCTGTCTGGAGGCGTAGGCTATGACCTTACCTCTCTGTATAAGGACACAATACAAACATACTTTGGATGCATCACAGTACACAATAAAACCATCTGAACCATCTGGTAGAGTCAAAAATGGGGCTGAGGTAAGTCAAGTTTTCAAGTCCTGAGTTGTAAGAATCTGACCACTAAAATTGGACTTTCTTCTGAGTTAATCTGGACAGAAGGGATGCTATAGATGAGAAACCTTCAATAAACTGACGGTAATAGCTAGCTAAACCCAAGAAACACCTAATATTTCTTACTACTTTGTTCTTTTAATGATCACCTCTAATGCCATCCCAAAAATAATATGACCATAAAATGCTACTGAACTTAGGCAAAATTTGCACTTACTGAATTTGGTGAATAACTGATGATTTCTAGGACTCCAAAGTATGATTCTGAGGTAGTCTGTGTGATTAATCTCACTGTGGGAAAAAACAAGAATATCATCGATGAATACTATAATGAACATGTCCAAATACTGCTTGCACACTCAATTCATTAAGTCCATGAAAGTTGTTGGTTCATTAGTAAAACTGAAGGACATTACTAGAAACCTGAAGTGACCATACCGAGTTCAGAAAGTTATTTTTGGAATGTCACATTCTCTGACTCTGAGATGATGATAGACTTGATACAAGAATAATCATGGATATGGACTTATAAGGGTGCGCGTTGGTCTCAAGACTTGGTGTGTGCTATTTAGGTGTAGAAGAGGCCCAAAACACACCAAAATCAACCCATAACTTAGACTTGATGGGAAGCCCACTCTTTGAAGGCTCTTTTGGTTATTTTAACTTATATCTTGTAATAGCTATATAAAGAACAATGTAGGGCTTTATTTACTTAGATTATTATGGATTTTGAATTTAGAAACACTTGAAAAACACAAAGTCGTCTCTTCCCTTGATGAGATAAAACCAAAACTTGGAGACAAAAATTGGGTAGATTTTCTTTGTTGTTGATTACTTAGAAACATTGATACTAGAGAGGTGGATTCTGATCTTGTGTCCTTGTAAGAGATAGGTTTATTGTTGTATGTAGTGTTAAGGGTTCAAGACTTACCATTCTTGGGTTCTTAACATTATACCTTCATGTGCTCTATCTATCTATCCTTTTCCTTTGGTAATCTTGTATCCATTTTGTATCTTGTTTTGTGAAGCTATTTTTGTTGTTGTTGTTTTTGTTGTTATCGCTATGGTTTAATCTTGTGTTGTTAAATTAGTTTTTTGTTTTATGCAAAGGTGTCAAACACCTAGTAATATTGTCCTTCTTGTATTCCATTCTTGAATCCGAGAGTGGTCTCCAAAAGGGTCCTCAGTTCTTTGAATTAGTGGACTATTTTTGGAGTGTGTTTGGACTATTTTGAGGAAATTTCGTGTCTTTCAAGTTTTTACAGTATCACTTGGTATCAAATAATTTCTTTATATTGTTCCTACAAGATAAATCTTGGTCTTTCTTGTTAGAAAATTAAAGATAAAATTGTTGAAAAGATGAAAATTTCAGAAAAATTACAATCTGTCCATTGTTGTTGTCTTGGCCGAAATTGTGTTCTTGGCTGAGATTTGTTCTTGAGTCTAGGTCTAGGAGGCTTTTACTTGTAATGTGTGTTTTTAGTGTTAGTTTTTTTCTTCACTAACACTTTGAGCCGATCCAAACTTGAGCTTGAATTGTTAATATTGTTGTTGTGAACAAAGTGTGGCCGATTGGATGTTGTTGTTATTCTAGCCTGGACAGAGTTGAAGGCCTTGTGTTGTGGTTTTTTTTATAGATCTTGAAATAATGTTGTTTCTTTCTTTTTGTACATCACAACAAACTGAAAACACAACATAAAGGGAACTTAGCCGATTGTTGTTGCTATCCTTGTGGTCTTGGCTATGAGATTGTTGACCTTGTTGTGGTGGACTTGTTCTATGGAGATTGTTGTTGGTTTTTCTTGTTGTGGTTGTTTTTTTTTTGAAGTTCTTCAGCATATTCATCACCTTGTTAATATTAAAGTGAACTTAGATCTTAAAAAGGTGAAAGACAACGTGTAGTATTTGTTGAGTCTTGAAAGACCCCAACCACCAAAAAGACTTTACATCACACCTCAACCTTTATCCATAAAACAAGGGTCCATGTTTTAAGTATAAGTACAAGTCTATTCAAAGACTTTTAAGTCTTCAAATGTGAATTGAAAAAGGAGCGCCAAACACTAGTTTGTATTTCCCTCCATTGAACTATTTACACTAAAATGCAAATTGTGAAATTAAAAATTTTCAAGAACCAAACCACTAGTGGACTGCCATGTGGACTGTCACATCACCATATACACTGTTCAAGCAACAATTTTGGCTTAAATTTTGATCTTTTAGTTTCATTTTGTTGTTCCATTAATTTCATTTGTTGATTCCATTACTAACTTACAAGCTAGTACTAGATTGTAAGTTAGTTTTGAAACAGTCCTTTGTTTATACGTTTCTTTGTGTGTCTTATTCTTTTGAGTCATTATAATACTTGGTCTACCTCTCAATGCCTCAAGAATTACAAGCAAGGTTACGACATTTGTGAGACCAAAGTAAAAAAAAATCCAGGAGATAAATCAATAGAGAGGGAGTGTGAAGACCATTCTTGTAAATCTAACTTGCTTGTTGTTTTGTAGGTAACTTCTTGGGCATAATGGAAACCATATTGTCCCTCCTTGATGCTTTGTCCCAAGACCTTTCTAGGGCAAATGTGGGTCTTGAAAAAATTAACTCGGATGTGGTAACTATGAGTGAGAGGTTGGATCAAATAGAGAGTCGAAGGAACTCTCGTGCTTTTACACCTGAAACTTCACTTCCAATGACCAATCCTCCAAGACCACAACATAATGCCACAAGCCAAGCTCCAAATTACCCTTAAAACCCAGAACAAGAAAGACCACTTCCCCCGTAAGTTGATCGATTCAAACAAGGAGGACTTGGAAGACAATTTCCTCCCATCTAAGCTCCACAATTGAAGTTCCACATTACCAAATCGAGCCTCTCAGCCGAAACTTCCCTTTCCCAAAACCGACACATCCAAGAAGAGGAACATGGTAGAGAAAGACACGAAGTATATCGAGTCTATGACGATGCTTATATGATTGAAGGAGACTTGAGTTGGATGAGATTGAAGGCTAATCTCAAGAGAGAGAGGAAGCCGAGGGTCAAAATGAAGATGTTGGATTTGAGACTTTTTGTCATTATGCTCTCGGGTTTGGCTAGCTTATGGACTGTTTTTTGTGCATCTCTTGTGGGATGTTTTTATCTCATTTTTGATACATCCCTTGTTATTATTGAGATTTCAGGCTCTTCATGTTTTGCGGACTATTTTTAGTAGTTTCTTTTGAAGTAGCCAATTAAACGAGATGAAGCCATGAATTTGTGGGAAAATTCCTTTCAAGATGAAGAGGATGATCAAGAATAATCATGGATATGAACTTATAAGGGTGCGTGTTGGTCTAGACACTTGGTGTGTGCAATTTAAGTGTAGAAGAGGCCCAAAACACACCAAAATCAGCTCATAAGTTACACTTGATGGGCAGCCCAATCTTTGAAGGCCCTTTTGGTCATTTTAACTTATATCTTGTAATAGTTATACAAAGAACAATGTAGGGTTTTATATACTTAGATTATTATGGATGTTGAAGTGAGAAACACTTGAAAAACATAAAGTCCTCTCTTGTCTTGATGAGGCAAAACCGAAACTTGGAGACAACAATAGGGTGGATTCTCTTTGTTGTTGATTGCTTGGAAACATTGATGCTAGAGAGGTGGATTCTTATCTTGTGTCTTTGTAAGAGATAAGTTTATTGTTGAATGTAGTGTTAAGGGTCCAATAGTTACCATTCTTGGGTTCTTAACATTATACCTTCATGTGCTCTATCTATCTATCCTTTTCCTTTTGTAATCTTGTATCCATTTTGTATCTTGTATTGTGAAGCCGCTTTTGTTGTTGTTCTTGTTGTTCTCATTATGGTTTAATCTTGTGCTGTTAACCTAGTTTGTTGTTGGCTGCAAAGGTGTCAAACACCTAGTAATATTGTCTTTCTTGTATTGCATTTTTAAATCCAAGAGTAGTCTCCAAAAGGGTCCTCGGTTCGTTGAATTAGTGGACTATTTTTGGAGTGTGTTTGGACTATTTTAAGCCAATTTCGTGTCTTCCAAGTTTTTACAGTATCAAGATTGATCTGAGGTCTATCTTTGAAAAGTAACTGGCACCGTGAAGTTGGTCAAACAAGTCATCGAATCTAGGAAGTGGATATTTATTCTTGATTGTGACCTTGTTCAACTGATGGTAGTCTATACACATTCTGAGAGAACCGTCTTTCTTACGCATGAATAGAACTAGTGTGCCCTACGGGGAGATGCTACGTTTAATGAATCCCTTATCTTGGAGATTCTTCAACTATTCTTTTAACTCTCTAAGTTCTGCTGGTGCCATTTTATTTGCTAGAATAGATATGGGCTGAGTATCTGGAAGAAGGTCTATTCCATAGTTAATTTCCCTAATAGGAGGAATTTTGGGAAGTTATTTGGGAAACACGTCTAGGAATTCATTTACTACAGGAACTGACTAAAGAGTTGGAGTTTTTGAGTTAGAGTCTTTGACTCACACAAGGTGGTAGATACATCCCCTGGATATCATTTTTCTTGCTCTAAGATATGAAATCTACTAACCGTTAAGCATTGTGGTACTACCTCTCTATTCAAGGACTGGTTCATTTGGAAACTAAAAATGAACAATTCTCTTTCTACAATCAACTGAGGCATAACATGAATGGAGCCAATCAATGCCAAAAATGACATTAAAATATGCCATCTCAAGCTCTACTAAGTCTGCTAAAGTAACTTTCTGAGATATCATAATTGAACAATTCCTGTATAACCATCGGGCTGTGATAGATTTACCCACTGGGGTAAAAACTGAGGAAAACTCTACTAGGATTTCTAGACTGACTCCGAAGTTAATGACTATTTAAGGAGTTATGAAAGATAAAGAAGATCCTGGATCTAGAAAGGCATAAACATGTAAATGGAAAATCTGTAACGTACCAGTGACCAAATCATGAGAATTTTCCTGATCTTATCTGGACTAAAGTGTATAAAGCCTATTTGGGTGTTGCCCACTGGTGGCACTAGAAGTGGAACCCTGCTGATTTGGGTGACCTAACTGAGCTAAAGAACGAGTATGCTGACCTTGAGAACCCAACTAAGGACAATCTATGACTCTGTGGCCTGGCTTGCCATATTCGAAACAAATATCACTGCCTACTCTGCAGACACCTTTATGGTTTCTGTCATATGTCTAACAAAGAGGATTTTTTCGAGCACTGCTGACACTACCCTACGATTTAGAGCTTGGCGCCCTAACGCTATTACCATTTTGAACTTAGGTAATAGAGCAATGGCTGAGGACGGAGCTGGAACTAAAGATTTTTTATGAAACTAGGAACGGTTACCACTCTCTGACTTAGGCTGATTAAAATTGAAGCTACCTATTCTAGCTTTTTCATTTTGCCTCTCTCTATGATCGTAGCCTCTTCTATCTGCTGAGCATGGACCATGAGCCTTGATATGTCCATCTCCTTAATCAACATCATTGTTCTGCACTCCCTAACCACACTATCAGATATCCCAGATACGAACTTTCTTATTCTGGACCTATTGTCTCTACTACATAGGGAGCACACCTGGCTAACTGAGTAAACTTGAGGGAATACTCTTTCACACTCATACTACCCAATTAAGATTGATAAACTCTAACACCTTGCTTTCTCTCATCTCTAAGGGAAAGAATCTCTCTAGAAAAGCAGTAGCAAACTCTTTCCACTCTATGGGCTCTACATCTGTGCCCCTGTCTACCTTCCACTGCTTACACCACGTATGAGATACATCTTACAGCTGATATACAACTAACTCAGCACTCTCACTGGAATTCACTCCCATAATATCTGAGACTTTCTAAACCTTATCGAGGAACTCCTATGGATTCTCTTCTGGCTTAGATCTTGAGAATAGGGAAGAATTCATTCGGGTGAAGTCCTGAATCTTGGTTTTAGTAGTATTGTCCACTGGGTTGGATGGAACAACAACTGGTCATCAATTCTGAGCTGCTATGGAATTGGCTAGAGTAGTGATACAGCTCTAAATTCTGCACTGGAGACATGCTCGTGTAGGGGATTAGCCTGAATGGGCAGAGGCGTTGATTGATTTCTGGTTCTTATTTCATTAGTCTTTTTGGGAGGTATGTTCTGTAAATGAAAGTAAGAAATGGATTAGACTGAGAGTTTAACTTGAGCTCATGCTCACTCACACGACATGAATACTGAAAAAATGGAAACTTTTACTAAAACATCTCATAGCCCCCTGTCCATAAGTATGGTGCGCTACACACCCATGTATAAGACACTACTTGATGTTGCTTTCATACTTCCTAGGACACTATTGAACCTTAGGCTTTGATATCAAGTTTGTAACACCCTAATTCTGTACCCCAGATGCTACACGATGCTTACGACCCTGAAGGACCATAAGCTAACCCATGACTGATATCTGTTGTGAGCATTGAAACATGATATTGTAATAAATATGGAATAATAGGCTAAAATTCCATAAGTTTCAAATTTTGTAAATACCGATAAAGTGTATCAACTGAAATAGAAATCTATAAAACTAAACGTTATCTGAAAAGTAGTCTGACGAGCCTCTAACTAAAACTATCTGAAAGTGGAGTTGATGGGACAATCCCCAAGCTAAATCCATCTACTGAAATACTAAGTGTACTGAAATAATGAAATAAAATAATATCTTCGAATAATGAGGAGTCACTGCTAATCTACTACTGCTGGCTGAATTTGAATCTATCTATGTGTGGTCGGGCACCTGAGCGTCCGAACCTATGATATGAAACATCATAATGCAAAGAAAGGGTATGCGTCAATACATCGAATGTACTGGTATGCTAGATGAGGTAAGGCTGAATGCAAGGGTTCATATGCATGAACAATAACTGACTGTATGATATAGAGTAACTAAACATAAGAGTACATGGATAACTGATACTGCTATAAATACTGAGCATGCACTAATATGTATATAAATAAATACTGTGACTAAGCTTGTCTTAAGCTAAGTCCTAAATTCTGATATTTGTAGTTACTGATAACTGAGTTACTAGTACTGGTTGACTATATCTAATATTCTTATTCCCCAAATAAGATAAGATAACTAAGTTGGGGTCCAACCTATGACCCCAGTTGAAAGGGTGTCAGTACCATGCCATGGTTAAAGAAACTGAAGAGTTACCCTCATCTGGAAGGTACTCTAATGAGAACGGTGGAACCTTCATCTGCCAGGTTAAAACACCTCATCAACCCTCAACTGGCAGGCTTGATGTCTCAACCTACGTTGGCTGCGTAGTTCTGGAATATAAGGATTGCTTCTTGAGATCATACCCTCTACTAACAGGTGATCTCCTATCCTTGAGTTTACTCGGTGATGAATCCTACTCCCAACTGAAAGACACTGAATTGATTATACTAAACTATACTGGACTAAATACTGAGTTTTCTTGAGTTCTGTTACTGACTGAGTTATACTGAGTTCTGTAACTGATTGAGAGTACTACTAGTTATGACATGACTGAGATTCTATAATTGACACTGGCTTTAGGCACACAACTAAATTGTCAGGCATTAAATACCCCCAGGACTCGATAGCATGAAAACTAAAGCATAATATGATCTTTAATAACATAGCAATATTCCCTTGTCCATAATTCATACATAAAGGCATTTCATCAAACACTTCTAATGCATTAACTTGTACACGAATGGGTAATACATGCTGTCGTGTAATAATGGCACTAATTCATCCACATAGGTATTTTATCAAACACATGGGGAGGCATAGATAAATCCTTAAATCATAAACACTTCGGGTTGACATAATTTGAACAATTAACTTGCAAATTGAAGGTTTTATCTAGAATATCATATAACGTGATCATGAATTCAATTAAATTCAAGCATTAAAGTTTATAATTCAACAATCTTGTATTTGAAAATGGATTTGTGAACTCTATGGGTGAAAGGAACCCATAGATAAACACCTAACATACCTTGGAGTACTTGTTATTGGAGGGTCTTGTAGAAATTCTTGAATTTTGACCTTGATTCTTGAAGCTAGGGTTTTATATTTTAGAGAGAAAGCTTTAATTTCTTGAGAAGAGTAAGTAAATAATGTCATAATAGAGTATTTAGGGCTTTAATCCCATGTTTAGGCAGACTGGAGTGAGGGAAAATGACCTAAAATCTCTTGGAAATTAAATCTCAAAATTAACTGAAAATGCTCGATTTTCAACCATGGTGCGATGCGGCGTTATCTCACCCTGTCACTGGAATTTGACAATTGGGAACTGAAGTGGTGGCGCGAGGCAGTGGTATCGCATTGCCACTTTGGTTGGGACCTATAAGTTCACCGTGACGTGATGGGATTGCGTTGATACACTAAAAATTGACAAACGTGAAAATGAGCCTTGGTGCGATGCACCAATATTGTAGAGCAACACTGGAAACTAATAATTTCCATTTTGGCATACTCCAAGATGCACTACTGGAATTAATAACGGTGTTTAACGACTGAAATTTAAAATTGCCATAACTTCTTACCCGGTTATCGGATTTAGGTAAATTTTATATCGTTAGAAAGTTCATTCAATTTCCTATGTAATGGCAGGGTCAAAACTGAAAAATAATGAGCATTTCAAAATTTTATAATGGATAAATCATGAACTGAGAGCTAATCTTAAGCTAAGAAAATACAGGGTATTACACCCGTGAAGAATGTTGATCCTCTCAAGTCAAGATCATCTCAAATAGTATTAAACTGGACCAAAACTTTTGAGGAGATCCTTAAAATTTGAACTAATATATTTCAAATCCCCCAACATTAGAAGTCAAAGGCACGTTCTGGATATCACCAGCCGCGACAAAGTCTTGGCAGACTAAATCTCTGGCTATGATAGAGCTTCTGATAGAAAACCTCAACAATGATTAATCCCTGACAATCCTCCATCAACATTAGATATAGTTAGAACCAAGAGAAAAATGCTGGTTGAGCTAGTACATGACATGATTGGTAGAAATTTTCTAAAAAATTTTACAAAATTTTTTGAATTTAGTTTTTAAAAATTAAGGCTACTTTCAGAAAACTATACAAATCTTTTACTTAGTGTGGTTGCCTAGGCATTTATTGGGATGGGAAGTCACGGTCAAAGTCTTAGCATGACCGAGTACCCGAAAGATGGCGAGAAACAAACCAGGACCGAAGAAGGGCAACATGGAGTAGTTTCACTCAAAACTAATCATTTTTCTATGGACACAGAGATAAATATACAAAATGGAAATCTTTTTCAAAAAAAATCCCCAAACTAGTTGCGATCCACACCAAAGTATATAATGCTCAAGAATGGTATTTTTGGGTACCCCCAAAGATGAGTTTAATACCCTTTTTTGAGGACCTTTTGAATTGTCTATCTAATTTCTTGAGACCGTCAAAGACAAAACAAAGACGCTTTATTTTCTTTATGAATATTGTATTTAGAATTTTTCTAAAAAATAGTCGCTAGTAAAAGCTACTTTGCGTCTACTAAATATTTACCTTGAGCGCAGGTGCATTCATGGGAGTCGGCACAATAAATACAACAATAAAAAGGATTACCCAATAGGAGGAACAACAGAAAGTCATCCTCAAAATTTACTTGAAGCAAAGCTAACAGTATTTGAGTAATCTACAAACAAGGATCTTTCCTCATTTACTTGCATCCGGTGGATCTTCTATTTTATTATTTCTTCAAAAAAAGAAGATTAGTAGTGGAATAATTCATTCAAATTATGATGATCAGTATTTGTTATTAAATTATCATATTTGACTATGGTGGCCAGTGAGAGCAACATTGTGACTACTAACTGTCTACCTTAAGTATTGGTATATTTAGACAGCAAAATGCAGAAAAATTGACTCAGGTGAATTCTTTTCAAATCTCTGAAAGTACCATTTCATATCATCTTATTGCCGAGAGGTCCATTACATGCCTTTTTCGAGAGGGCCATTTTTATTTTATTCCATTGCCAAGAAGGCCATGCCGAGAGGGACATTTCATATCATCTCACTATCGAGAGGGACATTTCATATCATCTCACTATCGAGAGGGACATTTCATGCCATTGCCAAGAGGATATTTCATATCATCTCATTGCCGAGAGGGCTATTTCATACCATTGTTGAGAAGGCCATTTCATATCATCGCTGAGAGGGCCATTTCATGTCATTGTGAAGAGGGCCATTTCATATCATCTCACTACTAAGAGGGCCATATCGCTCCATTGCCAAGAGTTCTAGTTCATATTATCTCATTGCCGAGAGGGCCATTTCATGCCATTGCCGAGAGGGCCATTTCATATCATCGCTGAGAGGGCCATTTCATTCCATTATCAAAAGATCTATTTTCATGTCATCTCATTGTCGAGAGGGACATTTCATGCCATTCCCGAGTGGGTAATTTCTTATCATTGCTGAGAGGGATATTTTATGTCATTGTCGAGAAAGCCATTGCATATTATCATTGAGAGGGTCATTTCATTCCATTCCTATTTCCAAGAGGGCCATTTCATATCATTTCATCGCTAAGAGGTACATCACTCCATTCAACTAAGTCTCCATAATCTCTCCCCATGAAAGACACTGAGGTCTGGCCTTGGAAGATTCTTTGGAGCACCAGCATCCATTGACCACACAAAGATAGCATAATATAGAATTGAGGATATCTCAGTACTTTATATCCATTTACCACGCAAAGGCTATATATCCCAGTGTCAAGGATATCTCATCATTTTATGAACCAGCATCTGAATATATAAAAAACACCTGATTCAAAGTGATGTCTTTAAGTCGCTATTTGAAAGCAAACAACAAATGAGACTTCCTAGGAATTGTTAATCCTAAGGTTATCTATAAGTCATATTATTTGAAATAAGATAGTGTGCAATATTACCTATGAGTTGATATTCCATAGGTCATCCATAAGACGCAACAACATTCTAATCAGATAGTGTGCAAGGTTAACCTAAGATCGAAAGTTTGAATGTTATCCATAAGTCACAACTAAATCCTTACCAGAGAATATGCGAGATTACCAAATTGATATGTTCAAGGGTTTTCTATAAGCCACATCATATCCAAGATCGATTATGCACAGATTAACCAAAGACTGCCAATTTGAGAGATATCCACAAGTCATATTTTATTCAAGGTCGGATGATATGTAGGAATACCTGAGAGTTAGAGATTGGACGCATATATATAATCCATCTCTTATTCAAGGTTAGATAATTTGAAGTATTACCTAAAATCTAGCAATTCAAAGTATATATGTAAGTCACTTCATATCCAACATCAAATAATGTGCAAGATTATCCAAAGATTGACAATTCAAGGGAAATCTATAAGTCATATCGATACAAAAGATGTGCAATATTTACCCGAGGTCACATGCAAAGAATCATTATTAATAATTGGAGAGGTTATCATTCCACATATAACAATCATTATAGGTGACCAAAAGGGTTGTCTTATCATCATAAAATTGCATGGTTGCAAGTACCATTTAGCATAAAGTATCGTCGGTGTTCAAAAGGACTAACCAATTTTGAAGAGATATTCAATCGACAAATGAGATAATTATGCAACAACCAAGAGGGTTGTTGTGTATATTATTGCAAGTTATTTCCTTCTAAACAGGTACATGAGAGGATGACTTCACTTCTTAGGCAATAACTCACATGGAGATATGGTAAAATACTATACACCCTTTTTGTGAATTGTGTTTGTTACTAATAATTTTTGTTTGAGATATTGTAAAGAGCATCTGAGAGGATAAATATCTCAAATCAAAACCATAGGTGCGGCCTACTCCAAAAAGGACATAGTACAACGTGAAAATTTTTCTTAGCAGCAAAATGGGATGAAGTCTATAGAGGGACATCGAACTCTTTGGATTCAATCTAAAGAATAATTACCACCATCATCAAACCATACCCCTATTAGAAGTCATATGGGTATTTTGGAATATTCTAGTCTCAGCTTCGCCTTTGGAATATTTCTAAACTCATACTGAGGGTAACCTTCTCTTTCTTTCAAATTTAGGTGATAACATACTTAGAGTATTGGAAATTATGTCTAGATAAATTCTTGCCTATGGATCAGAAGGACCTCACATTCATGGTTAAGAGATTACAAGCTTTTTTTTCATAACTCAATCAACTTGTCAGTCATCTCGAATAAAAGATTATCTAAAATAAAAGATTATCTTTTCTACTGATTGAGTCAAACTACAAGCAGTCTGATTCTCCGAGTCTCTAGGATATGTAGGCTGGGCTCTTTGTTGAAAACTCGACTGCATTCCAACCTCCCCCCAATCCTCTTATTCCACATGTTTTTGATTTCATCAAAAGAACTAAAAATTGAGATAGCTTGTGAATTTTTTGAAAAATCATGCTTAAAAATAAGGATTTATGAACTACAAGTGGCCTGAATTCTCATGCAACCTGATATATGTAGGAAACCCGATACCGAGGTCCAATCATAACTCCATAAAATTCATGCAATAACCAAACTCTTCCAGAAATGAATTTATGATCGGACAAAAATTTGAAATGTCCAACTTCCTTTGCCCAAAGTTACTTCCATCCACCCTACCCAAAGGGAGGGGCCAATTGGTTGACACCTAATTTTTGTCCTCTACAACTAAGTTAATTATGAGTTTCTTCGATTTTAAATAAAATTATAATACTTATTTTATACAAATAAAAAGATATTCAAAGTATTTATCTAAGTAATTTTATAATTTTAAGTAGAAATTATATATTATTGTATTTAATTACATGAAATTATAAAATTTTATTACTTAAATATTTATTTTATGAAATATCAGATTTTAATCAAGGCTTCTCTTGAAAATTAATTCAAATGGGTAAAATCTTGATTTAAATATGATTTGTTCTCAAAAATAATTTATTTGGAAAAATATTTATTTAATTTTACCTAATCAAGATGCTTGGGATTAAAGGAAGTATTAATTTGTATCAACTTTCAATTTAATTTAGTCAATCTATTGATTTAACCATAATTGAAATCAAATTGACCATAATTGCAATGCAATCAGTCAATTGATTTTTGATTTGGTCAAAATTAAATAAATTTGGCTAAATTTTAAATTTCAATTGGCGGTATATTTTAAATAACCCCAAAATTCCAAAAAAAAAAAAACCATAATCTACACAAATAACAACAATCCACCAAAATAAAAAATTTAAATTTTTAAAATTCAAAATTTGTAATAGATGGTACAATTCCACATCAACTTTGTCCTCTTTCCATTGTGAAATTCAAATTTGTACTAGATTGTACAATTCTCCCTAAACCTTGTCCTTTTTTCCTTTTGAAATTCAAAATTTGTACTAGATTGTATAATTCCTCCTCAACCTTGTTCTTTTTCTATTTTGAAATTCAAATTTGTACTAGATTGTACAATTCCCCCTTAATCTTGTCCTTTTTTTATTTTTTAAAATTCAAAATTTGTACTAAATTGTACAATTCCACCTCGCCTTATCCTCCAACAAACCTTTTTCTCAATTTTAAATTCCCAAAACCCCTCTAAATTCTTTCTCCACATTGGTGGATGAAAAGAATTGAATCCCTATCCTATCTTATAATTACTACCACTATTTTGGAGGGAAAAAGTCTCAAAGAGTGGAAAAAACTTTTGAGCAAATAGTTAAATTTCTTTTCTTTAGTAAAAATTATCAAGTAGTAGTCTAATCAGGGTTCTTGAAAGATTGCTTTCTGATGTAATCAAGACTCTGAAGAAAGCTTGAAGTCTCATTTTGCTGCCCCAAGAAAGTTAAACACACCTTTTCTTTTTTAGTTTTATTATCATTTTTTTCTTCATCTCCTTCTTCTGCGTAGTTCGCAGTTGTAATTGTGTTTGTTGGGATTATTTATTGTAGACGACCTTGAAGACCATAGGGTGTTGTGGTATCAATATTATGGTTATTTTCATGTTCATGTTACAAAAATGAGCTAGCAATCGTTGAACGCGCATCTTTGGCTTTATTCTTTGATTATTATGGATAAAGTTTCAATCTTTGCTTAAAACATATGTGCATGCCTTGTTTAAACTCATTGTTGGTGGATATGTTTGTATTTAGAATGTAAAGTTATTTCCTTTATGTTGAAAATGATAGTTAATATTGCTTGTTTTGCCTTTTGACCTTATTCTTTGATTATTATGTATAAAGTTTCGATCTTTACTTTAAAAAATGTACTCATGCCTTGTTTGAACTCACTATTGGTGGCTATGTTTGTTTTTAGCATGTAAAATTATTTCCTTTATGCTGAAAAGAATAATTAATATTAGTTGTTTTGCCTTTTGACTATTATGGATAAAATTTTGATCTTTGCTTAAAAGACGTATTCATGCCTTATTTAGATTTATTATTGGCGGATATGTTTGTTTTAAGCATGTAAAGTTGTTTCTCTTATGTTGGAAAAATATGTTGGAAAAATAGTTACTATTGTTTGTTTCGCCTTAATAAAATTGAAATTGGTTTAGTCAAGAATTTTTCATTTGCTTGCTAATTATTTTAATGAATTTCAAAATCCTCATATACGAGATGAAGTGCTAGCTTTATTTTCCATCCAAAATGTTTATTCCTCTTTTGTTCACAAGTTGTCTTGTTCAAATGGTGAGAAAATTCGGACTTTTGTGGCTAAATAAAATTTTTTAGATATTTTTGAGTCATGCATAGTATGATTGTTGAACGATATTTCACTTTTAGAGACGCTAAAATTTTGTTCTAATTTTCTTACTTCGGATTGTTAAATGTGCTCTTTGTGTGTGTAAAGACTTGATTCATGTCTCTCTTTGATTCATAATATCAAAAGAGAATCAACGAGGTCTTAGAAAGATAAATCATAGGTCGTTACATGTTTTTTCTAAAGTTGCCCATGATATGGATGTATGAATTATTGTTAATGTCACCTTAGTTGGAGTTTAAGGATTCCCTTTCTTAAAAGTTAGCCTCCATCTTCTTCTTTTTTATATGGGTTAGTTTCCTTTTTGTTGGATAATTTGATTTATTTTTATCGCATTTTGCAATTTTTTTTATGCTTGAGAAAGCTATTTTTTCATTTCATCATTTATCTATTAAGTACAAATTTCCAAACACGTATTAATTCTCGTATCTTTTTCTTCGCATGAATCTTCTTTGGAGTCCAAATGGACTCCTTTCACCCTTGCATGTAGTAAAGGTCCAATGAGTTCCACCTCTTTGAATATTAAGTCTAAAAGTCGATTATATGGTGTATAGGTGCTAGAAGATAGATGAAGTAGGAAAATGAGTCAAAACACATTGATGAGGTCACTAAGAGACTTGAAAAGCCTCAATTTTTTTATTGTCTTATTTTATTTATTCATTTAATCATTTATTTATTCATTCATTTGGGGCCTCGAAGCCAAATTTGTAATCTAATATAGGTGAAGTAGATTTTGGTCCGTAAAGGTCTAAAAATATAGTTTAGGACAGGTTGTGGGCTATAAGACCGAATGATTAGACTAGGACAGGTTATGTCCAAAAACCCAAATATTTAGATTAGAATAGGTGATGATGGACCGAAAGCCCAAATTATCTTAGGACATGGTTATTGATTTGGGCCTAGTGTCCTAAGTCTTCTAGCTTCCCCCTTCCCCTTTTACGTGCTGGTTGTTATTAATTTTCTTAGACTTAGTTAAATTTTCTACTCAGTCGTCAAAATTTATTTCTTACAAGTCTTTTCCTAAAATCACTTTCTTTTAAAAAATCAATTTCTCTTTTTCAAAGTTAGTCAAAGGTGGTTTTCAAATAGTTTGAATAACCGCAAGTTAGCGGACATTTTAGGTGCCTTAAAAACCTTCCTAAGATGTTAATAAGAACCTCTTACCTGGTATTTTCTTACAAAAATTAGTCTCTTTTATGTTTTAAGACTTAGGATTTTCCTTACAACTTTTCTTAATTTCTTTTCAAATAAATTAAGTGGCGACTCTGTAATTTCTTAGATTGTTTTGAAATTTTCTTTAAAGTTTTGAAATAGTTTAATAGTCAAAATCAATGTTTTTCAACCCTTCAAAATCGAAAAAGGGCAAAAATAGTTATTAGCCTAAACATTAACCTTTTTCATGGGGCAACAACTAACCATTATTTATCAAATAGCCAATATCTGACATCTGGCCAAGGTTCATCACTAGATCATAATCGTCATTAATCCACTATTTAATATTATCAACTAAACAACATATATCTGCTAACCATTATTAGACAACACATAACCTCTTATCATCTAACCATCCTTTATTAACTGACATCATTCATTAAATAACTATCGTTAACCAACTAATCCTCATTTAACTACTCATTAATCAATTATTTAGCAACTATTCATCATTATTAACTAGTGATCTGTTATTACCAACATCATTTATTATCCAGCCTCATTAATACATAACTCCTCATTCTAACAACAAATCAACATTATAAACTTAGTGATCAATATCATTAATCTTCACCTAAGCTAAACCCGACATCATCATTAGCCACGTACCAATCATTGATAGGTACCATGTTTCAACTAAGCAAGACTCATTAAGTTATACATTTAATTCCTAGCCACCAATTGCTATAGTCTCCTAATAGACAACCAACTACCACATAGCTTAACCCTGAATTAAGCAGAACAATCATAAGATCTTATTTTATCTAGAATCAAATAAGTTACCGATACAATAACCATGAAAGTACCAAATCTATGCATTCCAATAAAATAAGTCATAAGCAACATAACACAACTTCATCCATCCCATACCAGAGAGATGTGTATATAAAACATGTATATGAATCCATAAACTGTAATCGTATCTCTTACAATGATAAACGCTTGTGATCTATCCAATCATTATCATAATAAGGACCTTGGACCAATAATATATAAGAAATAATCAAAACATCATAATTATTGCTTTAGGTCCATATATGTATCCAAAACTCATATTGACAATCATATTTATAATCCATAACATATCTATAATTATCTCACATATAGGAGGCATTTCACATCTAGGAGACATAATATCAATAAGCATATCATCTCTATTAGACATCTCATATCTACAGGTCATATATCATAACCAAGAAGAAAATCATCATATAAGCCCAATAATCATAACTAAGAGGAAAATCATCTCTATAGACCAAATATAAGCCCAATAATCATAACTAATAGAAAAATCATCTCTATAGACCAAATATCATAAGTAAAAGGAAAATGCATTTCTATGGGCCAAATATCATAACTAAGAGGAAATACATCTCTATGGGACTAATATCATAACTAAGTGGAAAACGCATCTCTATGAGCCAAATATCATAACTAAGAGGAAAATGCATTTCTATGGGCCAAATATCATAATTAACAGGAAAATGCATCTTTATGGTCCAAATATCATAATTAAGAGGGAAATGCATCTCTATGGGCCACATATCATAATTAAGAGAAAATAACATCTCTAAATGCCCAATATCACATCTAAGGGAAATTAACATCTCTATAGTCCATTAACCATAATCCGACAAAAATCATCACAATTTATCAATTCACCAAGTAAATATCATAAATAAGGCTCATTAGTCTCAACTAGTCCTACTATCCGCAACTAAGCCAACAGTAGCTAACACAAGTCTTGGCCTAAGTGGGATGGATGATCCCACTTATAATCCACAATCTTTATATTTAGGAAAACTACGCCCAAAACTAGGTGTTCTTGGGTGTATTTATACGCCTAATCACCATAACTTATCCATATTCTAGCTAAGTTTAGGGAACAAAGTGCCTAGTTTCTTATGTTTTTACCCTACTTCTATGTAATTGAGCTAACCGATGTGATTAGCATGATTTAAGGTATTAATGAGGTAGATGAAGACATTATGGGACTATGGAATGTAGATGGCATATGACACGAGAGAGTAGCAATCTGGACCAAATGTGGCACCTAGAAACTATGTCTAAGACTAGTTTGTCATTTATAATTAGTTCAGGGACTTAGAAGGCAATTATGAGAGAAGAGATTATTAAAAGACTTAATTGCTGAATTTTTATTCATTATTCATTATTCTGTATTAGTTTTTAAAGAGGGAGAGTGGAGGCTTAGCTTGAGGAGAGGGAGAAACATTTTTCTCTCTTGTTTTATCACTATTCCCATACGAAGATCATCTTCTAGTTTTTGGTATGATGAATATTTCTATTGTGATTTTCATTTTATTCATGAGTAGCTAAGTTTATTAGGAAGGTTTATGGAAGCCTTGTAGCATACAATCTATTACTTTGTGTTTTGAATTCATTATGCATTGACTTATTTATATCATACTCTCTTCGCTTATCTGAATTCTCGTGGTTGCAATCATAGAGGATGTGCCTCAAAATGTTACTTGTTCAAAAGAAAGATTGTTGTTCGAAAACGAGAGTAGTGACAAGAAAATAGGATTACCAACCCCTATTTCATAAGTTAATGCCTTAGCAGGATTAACTACTTGGAGATTTCGTATTGTTTTTGGTAAACGCTTTTGATTCGAGAGAACTAAAGTGAATTAGTCCTTGATGGTTGAGAAACACTAGGATTATATTATTAAATACAATACGTTTCTCTGTAAGCATGATGCATGTATGAATTCGTAAAGCCCATAGTTAGAAAGTATTGAAAACTACAAAGTAGACATAACCCTAGCTTGTTACTTCTATGAATTTGAACACTACTGCACATATTTCTTCTCGTTAAACTGAAACCATTAATTTGTGAACTGAATCAAACCCCCTTATTTATTTTACGGAAACGAACGATTAAAAATCAACTAATCTACATAAAACTTAATTAGCACCATACTCCCTGTGGGATTCGACCCTAACCTAGTTGGGTTATATATTTGACAACGACCGCTTACTCTTTCATAAGAGAGGTGTAATTTGAGCGTTATCACTAGGATAAGGTATCTTGTTCAACTTCTAGATGTAAATTAAGCCATAAACAATCCTAAAATAGGAAATCCGTTTAGAAACATGCGTAATTATGTCAATTGTACCCTAAGATACGGTATCAAGATCACTAGATTAACCTAACTAAGTTCAATTACACTAACCATGATTCCAACACTTGGACCACATCCCAAACCTAGATTCGTAACATTTTCATACTACAAATGAATTCAATTTAGGGAGAAGTCAATAGGATTCTAAAAGGGTCATAAACATACTACCTTATGGGTTCAAAACCCTCATCCAATTCCCTATAAATTAATAATAAATACTAGATTATATATTCATAATAAGTCCCAGCATTCATATTCATGTGACATACATAACACACATTATCTTTGAAGATAAGATTAGTTAGAAACCTACCTCAAGGCTAAACTACAAAATCTCATATCATGCACCAGATGTTCGTCTTCACTTTGCAATCCCTAAAATTCCATCATGCTATCAAAATCATAATCTACTCATCAATACGAGTCTAATGATACCCATATTGCACTATTGTGCTTTGGGTTAAAAAATGATACTAAAAATTCCAAGTGGGTCCCACATATGAAAATCATATTTTCGAGGTCAACCCAATGCTCATACATCACCAAGGAATTATAACCCTCAATTAATGGTTGCAAACAAACCAAATTTGAGGCTAAATCAAGCCCTAAGATAAATTGGGGTTTTGGGTCAAGAAATTAGAAATTTATTAATAAAGTGATGAAATCTTACCTTAATCTGTGTGATAATCATGATAAAAGATGTTTACCAAGCTCCCTAGATACCCACAAGACTCAATTTTGAGTTATCATACCCATTTAGCATTTTATGCTCTCAAAGATGAGGGGAAAATGCCCAAATTCGCGACCTTTGGGGTCTATTTATAGATCTCCTCGGCGAAGAGATGTGGTATTCCTATGATAGCAAAGTCAAAAATTCATTTTTGACCCTTAGAACTCATTTAAAACCCAAATAACATGATCAAATAGTGAAATTTGAGTGTAAAATACATTTCAAATCCATTGGAATCATCAAAACATTCATCCAAGATCATTTCGAAAAAAAGTGAGTCCCACACCTATAGTTCTAATTTTTCAATTTTCTGACAATAGGTTGAAATGAGCTCGGGTGCATTAGAACACAAACCTAAGATCTATCTAGACTAAGATTGATATTTTGGATCTACAGTCAAAATTTTCATCCGAGATTGTTTCACTGAAGTTTTTGCCCAATGGCCATTTGAAACCAACGAAGACTTAAAAGAAGCAAAATGGCTCTAAAAATCAAATGGACTACCTGGTAACCAAACCGTCAGTCCTAGCAAGTCATAAATGACTTAGGGCGGATATGAGAAGCTCAAATGGTAGAAATAAGTGTAAATATGGAAAATTACTTAAAGGTTCATTACAGATATAAGAGAGATGGTATTGTAATCGGTGAACATATAATGTTTGGAAGGTTGTTTTTGGCCATTGCTTCAAAACTTCAAATTGAAAAACTAAAAAATATTCAAGCCCGATACATTGTTGATGGAAACTATCCTTAGTAGATCCATAATGGTATAGATCTAAATCTATACATAGAAGTAAGAAAAAGGTGCCTGAATTTGGAATATATCTGTTGTGCATCACTACCATTGATAAAGATGAAAGAGAGATGTTGTTTAAAGGTGAAACTGGTGTAGTTATTTGCTTGGAGGGTACGTATAAGGATAGACTAGAACTATATCTTGTTCAATCAGAGGTTTTGGAGCCTTCAACTTTGGTTGACATTAAGGTGATCAACATAATACCCAATTTCAACTATTCAGTTTTTAAGGTTAGCCAAATTTACAGGGACAAAAAAAACAATTGTATTCGAAATTCATAATATGTAATTGAATATTTTTTGTTAATATGTATCTCATACCATAGTTGATTATATCTACCTCCTTAATAGACGTATCCTCAAGGTTCTCAGAGTCATCAAATTCACTGCAAGAGTCCCCTTATGCAACAAGAGCTTGTTTGACAACTTAATCTATAACATCTCTTCTTCTGAATTTATCAGGTACCTGGTTCTTTTTTCTACTATTTGTGGATTGTTCTTGATGTATTCATTGTAGTCAATCTTATGGAGAGGACAATCTTTGATGAAATGACTAGTCTTCCTACACTTTTAGCAACAATCATTTTCATTTAGACACTTGCTCATGTTCACCTTTTTAGGGAAACAGACATTTTGTCTAACAAAATTTTGGAACCTTCTAGTAGTTGATTTACCTTCTTTGATATTTGATGGGCAAGCTATTTTAGAAGGATCTCTCCTAGTGTTAAATTTTTAAGAGGAAATTTCCTTGATACCAATTGTTGGCCAATATGCGTCCAATACGGGTTACGAGACTAGGTTTCTTAAAATATTTCCACATTAATGGCTTATATGAGACCAGGTCCCTTAATAGATTTGAAAAACAATTAAAATAAAGATGAGGTTAGACGAAGAAAGGTAAACAAAACACAATGTTATGTGGAAATCACCTTGCTCAAGGAAGGAAAAACCACGACCTATCTCACAAAATTTCCCAACTCTCCACTAACTCCAAGTAATATGATTACAGGCTCCAGCAATCCCAAGGATTGAACTCTTAATCCTAATTCCTTGTAATAACTCTATTAGAAGATAGATGCAATAACTTTAGCATATCCACACATCGAATAACTATAGCCACCACTCCTAGGAAACTCTACCCAGACTTATGCAGTAATTCTACTACAAACTTTAAATCAACTAACTTTAGTTTACACTGCTAGGTAACTTTACCCAAGAAAAACATCAAATAATGATGTAAACACGACTTAACTGAAATAATAGATGATTCAATTAATTATCTATTGTTAATGTTACTTAAACTAAAGACTTGGACAAGTGAAATATATATTATCCTTTATAATATTGGATTATATTTAAAATTTAAGAAGAAAGACACAAGACTCAATAAAACAACTAAGACTAATGCAGAAACTCGATTAGGTCCCTTTATTAAAATGAGAAATATTTTGAATGATGGATTTTTCTTTGGGAGATGAATCTTTTTGTCATTGTAAACTAGGTTTTCTTCCCCCATAATGATCTATATATATGGAGTAAAAGGGAGGGAAAACCTAGATTTTTTCTCATTAGTTGAGACTAGACATCTTCGTTCTCTGCTGTTGTGCACCAAATTTCCAGTAGAAAAACTATAGTTAACAGTTGTACTATTGAATGCCAAAAGTTCAATGAGATGGACCTGGTTACTCATTTGGTCCCTATGAAAAAAGACCCATATAAGAAATAGTTACAACTTGTTCCCCTGAGATCTTAATTTTCTTATTCCATCTAAATTTGGCCTGGTGTGGATCCTGGTTCTTCATCTGGTGGCTCAGCAGGTTTTGTCAAATAATCAAAACAAAGCATAATGCCATAGTAACTATGCATCATCACTTTTATGGATATTCCACAAATATTGCAAACAATAAAGTTTTTATAAAACATCTCGTAGTATGTAAAAGAATTTATTTAGAGGAATATTTGAGCTGATGTTCATTTTAATCTGTCGTTATAGCACTTCAAATCTTAATTTTTAAAATTTTACCTGCCACAAATGTTAATCGTTTTGAGTAAATATATCAGAAGACTCGAAATATCAACAAGAGTTCATATATGAAAATTGGAACTATTTAGAGAAGATTTAAGTGGGTTCTGATTTTAAAAAAAACTCAGCTCGTTGAGTAAGATGAAATACTGCAATGTATAAATGTTGTATAGCATTGCTTATAGATGTATATACGTCTCTGCTACATAGTTATTCATTATATATACCTAATTATACACCCCCCCCCCACACACACACAAAAAAAAATAGATATACTACATGTATATGTGACCATTTAGCTGAAATTCTTTTGGTGGACGATACAATTACATAAGAATCCTTAATATAATTTTAATTAATTATTTAAGTCTAGTAAATATGGATTTAATTAATTATCCAATTTGGTTTTAATAATCCATTGATTTGGGCTAGAAATAATGAACCCACTTTACTAAGCCCAAGATGTTATCTTATTCTAAAGGCCCAATCAGGTGTCACATGTCAAATGAAATGGCATGCTAAGTCAAATGAATAAGACAATAGAATCAAGCCACATGTGAAATGACATAGCATTCTAAGTCAAATGAAGGAGCCAATAGAATCCGGTCATATGTCAAAATGACATAACATATGACAAGTCAAATCAAAACCAATAAAAATATGCCACGTATACAGTTGACATATTTTGACCAATAAAAAATTATTATGTAATTTAAAATTAGTCTAAGTGTGTTTGCTTTTTTTACTGCTCCTCCATTGTACTACTATAAATAGAAGTGTCATAATTCTATTTATTTTAAATTGGCCAAAAAGTGTTCCTTATCTCACATCCAACTAAATTATAGTACCTCAAACTTTCTTTAAGTCAAATCTAGTCTCCAGAAAAGTTAGTGATGACTTCTAAAATAATTAATATTTAAATCAGATATAATTTCCCCAATTTGAAATTTTTATCATGTTGAAAATTGAATTAGCTTTCCAATGATACCAATTTCGTCCAACTCTGATAGCAGAGTAAAGATTTATGGATGTTTTACAGAGAACTGTCAGAACTTCCCAGAAGTGACGGTCAGGCCAACAGACCGTTAAGCTAGCGATGGACCATCGCCCAAGCCATCGCGACTAAGGCAGTGAACCCGACTTCTGCTTAAGTGCGACGTCCAGGACCGATAGATCGTTGAGCTAATGATGGACCATCGCCCAAACCATCGCAGATGAGGCAGAAAGTTCAGGTTCTAGCCAAGTGCGATGGTCAGGATCGATGGACCATCGAGCCAGCGACAGACCGTCGACCAAACATCACCATTTCCGATCAGCAATTTTAAGCCATTTTTAAAAGGGTATTTGGGTCTTTTTCCTCCTGTTTTGACCCCTAATTATACCAGACTAGAGATCATAAATTTATTATTCCTCTATAACACCAAACTAGGGTTTCTCTCAAAGATCAATCCCCAAGAACAAGAAACCCTAGGTTTTTAATTTCAAGTTAAGAATTTAAGATTTCCTCCACCAATCTTTAAGAAATCATCCACCCAGGTATGTCAAGTATCGAGTCATGGGTTCCTTTCACCCATGAAGCTCAATAAACCCTATTTGAAATTTAAACTTTGGATTTCATGGTATGAATTAAATTATATCCATTGTTATGTTATTATTTGATCTCCAAGTTGAAGTCTTCAATGACTATCTTGAAAATATGTTAGTATGTGGTTGAAATTCTTGCATTGGAAGTGTAAAATGTTGTCATAATGTATTATTTCAATATTCATTCCTAAGCCTAAAGATATACATGCAAGGTGTTTGATAAAATGCCTAAGAGAATAGGAATTATACCTTATGACTCATTTGTGACCAAAATTGATGAATCCATGTTTCTCCCTTATGTTCGATATGACTCCCACATTATTGTTATGAAATTATGATATGTTTACATGCATTCCTATTCATGTGTAAGCTTATAGCATGCAAATAATTAATGAAAATCCCCAATGATTGTACTATGAATTGTTTACTATGGTCATGTGTTAAGAAGTGTTATGTCTTGTTAGTTTCATGCTATCGAGTCCTGGGGGTAGTTGTACCCGACAATTTAGCTGTGTGCCTAAATCCAGTGTCATGTTTTCCAGATACTCTCATTCATGCCATGATTCATAGAACTCAGTCAGTCATGTGACTCAGGAAAACTCAGGAAAACTCAGTAATCTCAGAAATTCAGTAATCTCAGTAGTGTTCCATCAGTCAACAGAAATTAATGAATGCAGTCTAGTTTAGTTCAGTTAATCATGTTCAGTGTCTATTCAGATGGTAGTAGGATTCTGTACCGAGTAAGCCCAAGGATGGGAACTCACCTATTATTAGAGGGTGTGATTCTTAGATGTAATCCTTGCACTCCAAAACTACGTAGCTAGTGTAGGTTGAGACATCAAACCAGCTAGTTGAGGGTAGATGAGATGGCTTAACCTATTTTATGAGGGTATCACCATTCTCCTTATAGTACCTATTAGATGAGGGATTACTCGCAGCTTATCCTTACCCGTGGCGCGGTATTGACACCCTTCTAATTGGGGTTACACATTACACCCCAACTTAATTATATTATCTTATTTAGGGTATGTCGGTTAGATGACTACTTCCCACAGTTACAGTTACAGTTACAGTTTCAGTCTCAGTAATAGAACTCAAATAGTTTTATAAAATTCAAGACGTCAGTACAGTCACCCAGCTCAGTATAAAACTTAGCTAATTCTATTAGAAATAGGACTGTTAGGAATAGTCATTCAAATAATAGTATATCAATTATAAACTTATGTTATCAATAGTCAGATTCAGTGATATCATGATCTCAGTTATAGTTCACGTATTCATACATATATTCTCACGCTCATGTTATTCAGTCAGTCAGTATTGTTCATGCATATAAACCGCTTACATTCAGCCTACCTCACTTGCATACTAGTACATTAAAACATACTAACTCATTTGTGTTATGGTGTTTTATACCATAGGTTTAGAAGCACGAGCTCCAGAGCATCCTTAGTAGGTTAGATGTTCAACAGCCAAACTAGCAGTGAATCTTCATCATTCGAGGATAGCATAATTATTTTATTAATTTATTATTTCAGTAGTTTGGAGTTAGTTGGGGACATATCCCATCAACTCCATAGTTTTAGACAGTTTAGAGGCTTTCAGATTAGCATGTTCAGACTATAGCATGTTCAGACAGTTATTTTAGTTTTGTTTTGATATTGATATACCGTATCTCCAGATGTTACATTTTATCAGATTTTTAAACCTTATAGCCTTTCATCCTTTTATTCTGTATTTATATAGTATGTTATGTAGTGCTCAGTTACAGATATCAGTCATGGGTTAGCTTGTGGTCCTTTGGGTTCATGAGGAATATGTGGTATTTTATGTGCCAAATTTGGGGCATTACAAACTTGGTATCACAGCCTAAGGTTCAATAGTGTCCTAGAAAGTCTGAAAGTTGCATCTAGTAGAGTTTTGTGCATGGGTGTGTTGAAAGCCACATTTATGTACAGGAGGCTATAAAATATTTTAGGAACAGTTTCCCTTCTTTCAGTATTTATGTCATGCCTGTGAGCATGATCTCAAATTTAACTATCAGTTTAATTCATTTCTCCCTTTCTTCTACAGAACATGCCTCCTAAAATAAGAAATGGAAATCAGTCAGCCTCTCAGACTGTCCAAGTAGATCCCTTGGACGAACATATTTCTCATGCAGAGTTCAGAGTTGCATTCACTACTCTTGCTAATTTAGTTGCTGCCTAGAATGAATGGCCCGCTGTTGTTCCGGCCAACTCAGTGGCTAATACAGCTACAGCCAGGATTTGGGACTTCACCCAAATGAATCCTCCATCTTTTTTTGGGTCTAAGTAAAACGAGGACCCTCAGAAATTTATTGATCGAGTTTAGAAGGTTACAGATATCATGGGGGTATCAGCCATTGAGAGTGCTAAGATAGATACATATCCGTTATAGGATATGGCTTACACATGGTTCAAATAGTGGAAAATAGAGAGGGATGGTGGCGTAAGGCCTATACAGTGAGAGGTGTTTGCTACTGCTTTTCTTGATAGATTCTTTCCCCTAGAGCTGAGAAAAGCTAAGGTGTTAGATTTTATCAACCTCAGGCAGGGAAACATGACAATGACAAAGTATTCTCTTAAGTTTACTTAATTAGCTTGATATACTCCTCATTTAGTAGAAGATAGCAGGGCTAAGATGAGTAAGTTTGTTTCTGGGGTAAGTTTGTTTCTGGGGTGAATGGTAGTATGGTTAATGCATGTAGATCTGAAATGTTGATTAGTGAGATAGACATATCCAAGCTTATGATCCATGCTCAACATATAGAAGAGTAGAAGATTAAGATGAGAGAGAAGCAGAATAAGAGAGCAAGGACAGGTAGTTTCAACTTTGCTCAGCCTAAGTCAGAGGGTGGAAGCTGTTCTCAGTTCTGCCTAAATTCATCCATTCTAGCTCCTTCCTCAGTCAATGCTATAGTTCCTAAGTTCAGGGAGGGTAAAAAAGATAGGGCGCCAGGATCTAAGTCTTAGGGTAGTGTTAGCAGTGCCCGAACCTATCCTCTTTGTTAAACATGTGGCAAGCACCATTAGGGTACTTGCAGAGTTGGCAGTGATGTTTATTTTGGATGTGGCAAGCCAAGACACAGAGTTAGATATTATTTCTAGCCAGGTCCTCAGGGTCATCGTAATCACCCTCCAGCTTAGTTTGGTAGCCCAAATCAATAGGTTTTCTCTTCCAGTGCTACTAGTGGGCAACGCCCAAACAGACTCTATTCTCTTCAGTCCCGACAGGATTAGGAAAATTCTCCTGATGTGGTTACTGGTACGTTATAGATCTTACATGTACATGTTTATGCCTTGCTAGATGCAGGAGCTTCTTTGTCTTTTGTTACTCCCTATATAGCAGTTGATTTTGGAGTCAGTCCCAAAATGCTAGCAAAGCCCTTCTCAGTCTCTACCCCAGTAGGTAAAACTATTGTATCCCGACGGGTATACAGGAACTGTTCAGTTATGGTATTTTAGAAAGTCTTCAGCAGACTTAGTTGAATAGAGATGCCTGATTTTGATATCATTCTCGACATGGATTGTCTTCATTCCTGCTATGCGACAGTCGACTGTAAAAATAGTGTCATCTAGTTTTAGTTCCTGAATGAACCCATCCTATAGTAGAAGGGTAGTACTTTAGTTTTTAGAGGTCAGCTTGTTTCCTACCTTCGGGCACGTAAAATGATATCTAAGGGATGTGTATATCATTTTGTTTGAGTTAAGGACTCTAGTTCCGAAACTCTCAGTCTTGAATTAGTTCCAGAAGTGAATGAATATTCAGATATCTTTCTCAAATGATCTTCCAGGAATTCCTCCCACAAGGGAAATAGACTTTGGCATAGACCTTCTTCTAGATACTCAGTCCATATCTATTCTGCCATATATAATGACACCACTAGAACTTAGAGAATTGAAATAATAGTTGAAGGATCTCCTAGATAAGGGTTTCATTAGACCAAGTGTGTCCCCATGGGGCGCACCAGTCTTATTCGTGCACAAGAAAGACGATTCTCTCAGAATGTGTATAGACTACCGTCAGCTCAATAAAGTCACCATCAACAACAAGTATCCACTTCCCAGAATCGATGACTTGTTTGATCAACTTCAAGGTGCCAGCTAATTTTCTAAGATAGACTTCAGATTAGGCTATCATCAGCTCAGGGTCATAGAACATGATATTTCAAAAATAGCTTCCCATACTCGGTATGGTCACTTTGAATTCTTAGTCATGTCCTTTGGTCTTACTAATGACCCATCATCCTTTATAGACTTGATGAAACATGTGTTTAGGCAGTACTTGGACACTTTTATCATAGTCTTCATAGATGACGTTCTTGTCTATTCCTGCAATAAGTGTGATCATGCAGACCATCTCAGAATAGTATTGCAAACTTTTAGAAATCATCAGTTGTTCGCTGAACTTAGTAAGTGCTAATTTTGGCTAAGGTCAGTAGCATTTCTTGGTCATATCATCTTCGATGATGACATTAGAGTTGATCCTCAAAAGACCAAAGCAGTGAGAAACTGGCCCAAACCTATCTCTCTATCAGATATCAGGAGTTTCTTGGGTTTGGCTGGCTATTACCATCGGTTTTTTGAAGGATTTTCATCTATTGCATCCCTTATGTCCAGATTGACTTAGCAAAAGGTTCAGTTTTAATGGTCAGATTTATACAAAAAGAGTTTTCAGGAGTTGAAGACTCGACTCACCTCAGCTCCAGTTTTGACTCTTCTATATGGTTCAGATGGATTCGTAGTGTACTGTGATGCATCCAGAGTAGGTTTGGGTTGTGTCTTCCTATAGAATAGTAAGGCCATAGCCTATGACTCCAGACAACTTATGCCCCATGAGAAGAATTATTTGACTCATGATCTTGAGATAGCAGCTATAGTTTTTGCCTTAAATTTTTGGAGGCATTACTTGTACGGTGTTCATGTAGATGTGTTCACAGATCATAAGAGCATTCAGCATGTATTTTCTCAGAAAGACCTTAATCTTCATCAGAGAAGGTGGTTAGAGCTCTTAAAATATTATGACATGAGTGTCCTTTATCATTAGGGAAAGGCCAACGTAGTGGCTGACGCTCTTAGTAAAATATCTATGGGTAGTGTTGCTCATGTTGAGGAGAGTAAGAAGAAGTTAGCTCAGGAAGTCCATCAGCTTGCCAGACTAGGTATTCGCTTAGTCGATACAAAGGAGGGTAATATATGGGTTCAGAGTAGTTCAAAATCATATCTAGTTTCCAAGGTGAAAGAAAAGCAAGATAGAGATCCTAGTCTAGTCAAGTTGAAGGAGTCAATCACGGATTAGAAGGTAGAGGTTTTATCCAAAAAGAGAGATGGTGTTCTCCATTATAAGGGCCGTCTATGTGTTCCAGGTTTAGATTATTTGAGTCAGCGCATGGTGCGCACGACTCTATTCATTCAGGGGACACAAAGATGTACCACGACTTGCGAGAGATCTATTGATGGATTGGGATGAAGAGAGAAGTGGCAGAGTTTGTGGCTAAGTGCTCTACAGGTCAGCAAGTTAAGAAGAGCATTAGAAGCTTGGTGGGTCCATGCAGGAGTTTAGTATTCCTACTTGGAAGTAGGAAGATGTGAACATGGACTTCGTGACGAGTTTGCCTCATACTCATCATTAACATGATTCGGTTTGGGTCATCATAAAGAGGATGACCAAATCAGCTCATTTTCTTCCAGTCCATACCTCTTATTCAACCGAGGATTACACCAAACTCTTCATTAGAGAGTTGTTTATATTGCATAGTGTTCTGTTGTCTATTGTCTCACATAGAGGAACCCAATTCACCTCTTATTTCTGGAAAGCATTCCAAAAGGATCTTAGTACCCAAGTTTACCTCAGTACAGCCTTTTATCCTCAAACAAATGGTCAAGCAGAAAGGACCATTCAGACCTTGGAAGATATGCTTATGGCGTGTACAATTGATTTCAAGGGGTGTTGGGATGATCACTTGCCTTTGATTTATTTTTCATACAACAACCGCTATCATTCTAGTATTCAGATGACTCCATTTAAGGCTCTCGATGGTAGGAGATGCAGATCTCTAATCTGTTGGTTCAAAGTGGGTGAGGCCGTAGTAGTAGGACCTGACTTGGTATTCAACACCTTAGAGAAAGTTCAGTTGATCAGAGAAAGACTTTGGGCTGCTCATAGACAACAGAAGCCTTATGCAGATATGCGCAGAAAGGATCTCATGTTTAAGATTGGTGATTATGTGTATTTGAAAATCTCTCCCCCATGAAGGGAGTGAAGTGGTTCGGCAAGAAGGGAAAGCTCAATCCCCGATATGTCGGTCCCTTCAAAATTCTCAGTCGATTTGGTAAGGTAGCTAATAAGCTCGAATTTCCTTCAGATCTAACCTCGATCCATCTAGTGTTCCATGTCTCCTTGTGATAACGATCAAACTACACCTCTCTAATGATAATGTAAGTGTTCATTGTCAATATATAACCCAACTAGGTTGGGGTCGAATCCCACAGGGAATATGGTGTGAATTTAAGTTGTTTGCAATTTAATAAATTGATAGTTGGATGTTCCCTGAAATTGGGTTTTGGAGATTAGCAAATAATTGTTGGTCACTTTAGTTTTAATGTTTGTAATCAAGAGTTTATGGAAAACCATAATTATCTTCAATATGGGTTTTAGCACGTGACAGATGCTAATATTGATTCAAGATTCTCACAATAGGTAGGACAACAGATTAGCTCTATCGATGTTATTCCTATATGTCTCTCGACCTACTTAAGAATTTAATTACCTAATTCTCTCTTAGGGAATTTATATTTACTAACCATACATTACCTCAGGTTAATCAACCTTGTTACAACGTCGATTATTAAATGGAAGTTTTATGTTTCCAAGGCCCGGTCAATAATTCACTTCCTACTATGATTTCTTATCTCAAGCAAATCAAAGCAGGTGCTATCTATCGTTTGCAACCAATAGACAACAATTAAAATCTTGAAATTATCAAGGAGTCCTGTTACCTTTAGAATAAAAAACACATAGCATCTTACCAACACTTAACCCATAGATCCTATAATTCGGGTCAAAGGGATTTAGCCACTCATAATGTAATAAGTGAAACAACTAGACGTATTCATAATTTGAAAGATGAACTTACCACAAGATGAATAATAACTAGTGATTCTACGATTAGATCACAATAGAAATCCCAAAATATTGATGAAAATCTCTTCAAAGTTAATGTGTTTAAAGCCAAGAAACTAGAGAGAAAACAAAATAAAATACGTGTGTTCCAAAATTATATTTCGAACTACCTTAGGAAACCCTGAACAATACTTTTTATAGTTCAGCCTAAATAAGGAAACAAAATCACAGATTTTAATAATTCCTCAAATTAGGCAACGACATTCGTGACACCTTATCAGGAGGCTGATGACTTATCACAAATGTCGTCAACTCCCTCTTTAGTTTTAGCACTCCCTGTTTAAGGCTGAAGATGAATCATGACGACTTATCAGAAATATGATGAAATATCAGACAATGTCGTTACTTCTCCACCCCAGCTCACATGTTCTGCCTAAGGTTGACGGAGACTCTGACGACTTATCAACTCTTTGATGACTTATCAGGAAATGTCGTCACAACTTTCAGCTGAGGTCTATTCTCTGTCTAAGGCTGATGGTATATCTGATATCTTATCACAATAATGATGAAGTATCAGGAATGTCGTTAGCCACACTTCTCTTCTATTTGCTTCAGATTTCAACTCTTTTTCTTCCATCCCTGTTGGTTCTCTTGTATCTTGGTTTGTACTGCAAAATCAAAGATAAAACAATCGAAAACGACAAAATTTTCTTAAGACTTTATAATTATTCTCAGTTAAAAGCCTCAAATGGGTTAGTGTCTGCTCACACATCAATACCCTCAACTTAAAACAATTGCTTGTCCTTAAGCAACGCAAACACAGCCAAGAGGATACAAAGTACATTCGATAGTCAATCATCCATATTATCTCAAAATATATTCACCATCTCCAAGGTCAATCAATTCAAGACAACTATGTATATTATTGAAGAACAACAATGCAACACACAAGAATCAAGATACGATATTAATTCAGCTATAACAACTATGCATACACCAGTATTATACTATCCGAACAAGTTAGCAACTAGCAACATATCTGGTGTACCCTCACAGTAAAGAAATCCCACTTTTCTCATATTAGTAATCATATATATAACTATGGGGATAGTAAAAAAACACTCACTCTCAGAATGAATTTCCAATCAATGTATGCTGAATACTATAGGCTTGCCCTTATTTTCATTACCAAGATCTTCAGACAGGTTAGCTAAGATCATAATAGGTTTTCTGTTTGGCTTGTAATACAGGCTAGGGGCTGGTATGATACTTGATGATATTCAAAGTGACTAAGCCTCCTTGACACTACACTAGCTTTTGGGGATTCAGTCATTAACCTTTTTCTATTCTTCTCTTTTCTTGATCACACTTATTTAGGATGAGTGTGGTCTTTTCCACAATCACTTTTTTTTCACAACTTTTATTTTTCTTGCTCTTTTCCACCGCACCCCGCTTTTTATTCTTTTCTCTTATTCTACCTTTCTTTATATTCATTCTGTATCACGCACACCTATAATATCCACCCTCAACTTAGGTCATTTGCCTAAGTCAAGGTGCACAGTGTCCAAGGAAGACTAGGGCCAAAATAGGTTCATTGTGATATAAACGGGAAGGTGACAGGTATCATAAGAAGAAATACGCTAAGCAGGCTCAAAGAAGGGATCCAGGGATATTCTACATACAGGGAAGGTCGTTTAGGCTAAAAGTGGGCTTATATCAAAACGGCCTATGATCCTTTCCTAACCCCTATCCTTTAACTTAGGTAAGACTAACTGGTCAAGTTCTGAATCCAACATACAAAGGGAACTAAATAAAATCTCACACGCACATGGCACACCAGTATATCACAAGTTAGTACTTATCAAGTTCATGCAGTTGTTTAGCAATAATTATTGCATTACTAGAACTAATGCCATACAAAGGTACACAGTGGTAATACTTAGATGCAAATCACACATTTAAACCTTTATACCATTGGAGAGGTTCTCAAAAATTAAAAAAACAAGTTAACTGCATTAGTTACTTGTATTTCTCCTAGTTAGTTATAAAATTTTACAACAACAATTTACCCTACACCCTCATCTTAAAATCACAGAAAAACTGAACTAAGGGTTAGGGTATACCTACAGTAGAACAAGCATGGGGATCATGGGTTGCCTCCCATGTAGCACCCTATTTAACGTCGCGGCATGACTCATGCATCTCGATTACTTCAGACTTCGTCGAGACAGATAGTAATAAAATTGTTCATCGAGTCTTTTGGACCAATATAAAGTTTGATTCGTTTCCCATTTACCATGAAGGTGCTACCGTCTTTATTTTTTAGTTCTAATACTCCAGATGAGTAGACTTGACTAACTCTAAATGGGCCTGACCACTTACATTTAAGCTTACCTGGAACAGTTTTAGTTTGGAATTGAACAGAAGCACCAAGTGACCTTTTTGGAAGTCTCATTTCTCTATCCTCCAATCATGATACCTTTTTATATTTTATTTGTATACGTCTGCTCATTCATATGCCCTGAGATGGAATTCATCCATCTCATTTAGTTGTCCCAGTCTCAGCTCTGCTGCCTCCTTCCAATTCAAATTTAACCTTTTGAGTGCCCATAAGTCCTTATGCTCCAGCTCTATTGGTAAGTGGCATGCCTTTCTATAGACCAACTAAAATGTTGACATACCAGTGGGTGTCTTGAAAGCATTTCGGTTTGCCCACAAGGCATCATTAAGCTTTCAAGACCAGTCTTTCCGACTAACATTCACCTTTTTGTCTAGGATAGCTTTAATATCTCAATTTGACACCCCCATTTTCCCACTAGTTTATGGGTGATATAGAGTAGCTACTCTATGCTGTTTCACCTCATATTTTTCTAAATCCTCCCGAAACACTTTGTTGCAAAAATGAGATCCTCCATCGTTTATAATAGTATGTGGTACTCTAAAACGAGAGAAGATGTTCTTCTTGAGAAAAGCAATAACCCTTTTTCCTTTATTATCAGACAAGCCAAGAACTTCGACCCATTCCAAGACATAGTCAACAACAACTAAAATATAATTCATCCCATATGAGCTTACAAAAGGACCCATGAAATCGATGCCCCAGACGTCAAACAATTCCACTTTAAGCATCTTTGTCAAAGGAATCTCATATCTTTTGGAGATTGACCTCTGCCTCTGACATTGGTTGCATTTCAGCACAAACTAGTGAGCATCCTTGAATAATGTTGGCCAATAGTATCCACTCTACAACACTTTCCTAGCCATTCGGTTACCTGGATGGTGATCTCCAACTCGGGAAGTATGACATGCTTCCAATATGCACAATACATCTACTTCTGGGACATAACTTCTTATAATATTATCAGCATATCGTCGAAAAAGATACGGCTCATCCCAGAAGTAATGTGTCACATCATGCAGGAATTTCTTTCTTTGATGGAAAGAAAGATTTTTTTGGAATGAACTCACTCACAACATAATTTACAAAATCAGCATACCAAGGAAATTTCTCCACTATAGTAGCCAAGATCTCCACATCAAGAAATGCATTATTTATCTCCATTTCATCACTAATTGCCTGATTACCTTCTATTCTAGACAGATGATCTGCAACCTGGTTTTCACAACCTTTCCTATGTTAGATTACAAAGTCAAATTCTTGTAGCAGCAACACCCATCTAATTAGCCATGGTTTTGCATCCTTCTTAGTTATCAAATACCTCAAGGATGCATGGTCAGTGTGGACGACCATCTTGGTCCCAAGCAGGTAAGCCCTAAATTTCTTAAAAGTATACACTACAGCCAGGAGTTCCTGCTCAGTGATAGTGTAGTTCTTTTGTGCTCTATTCAGTGTTTTGCTGGCATAGTATATTGTATGAAATAGTTTGTATTTCTTTTGTCCCAATACAACTCCAAGGGAAACACCACTTGCATCACACATGATCTCAAGCGGTTTTGACCAGTCGGGTGCAACAATGATAAGGGCCTCAACCAGCTTCCTTTTTGAGGCATTCAAATGCATTCAAAAAATCATCATCAAAGGAAAACTTCACTTATTTCTCCAAAAGTTTGCAAAGTGGATTTGCAACCTTCGAGAAATCTTTTATAAACCTCTGGTAAAAGCTAGCATGTCCAAGAAAACTACTCACTCCCTTCACAGAAATGGGAGGTGGTAGTTTCTCAATAAATTCAACTTTGGATCGATCAAATTCTATCTCTTTTGCTGAAATTTTGTGCCCGAGAATGATGCCCTCATATACCATAAAGTGGCATTTCTCCCAATTAAGCACCAAATTGAATTCAACACATCGTTGTAAGGCTATAGTCAGGTTTTCAAAACATATCTCAAATGAATCTCCCATCACAGAGAAATCATCCATGAATACCTCTATGGTGTCCTCTACCATATTTGAGAAAATAGACATTATGCACCATTGAAAAGTAGTGGGTGTATTGCATAGCCTAAATAGCATCCTCTTAAATGCAAAGGTTCCTTATGGCCATATGAATGTCATCTTATCCTAGTCTTCAAGAGAAATATAGATCAGGTTATATCCAAAATAACCATCCAAGAAGCAATACCATCCCCTTCCAGCCAATCAATCAAGCATTTGGTCCATAAAGGGCATCGGGAAGTGGTCTTTCAAAGTCCATGAATTTAGTTTGCAGTATTCCATGAAAACTCTTCATCCAGTCATAGGACTAAGTGGAATCAACTCATTTCTTTCATTTACAACCCCAGTCATGCCCCTTTTTTGGGCACGTATTGAACTGGGCTCACCCATTTGCTATCAGAAATAGGGTAAACCACTCCTACATCCAACCACTCAATAATTTCCTTCTTAACTACCTCTTTCATTGGTGGGTTAAGATGGAGCTAGTGCTTGATGATTGGAATACAATCTTTCTTAAGTTTTATTCTATGCGTGCAGATGCCAGGAGGATGCCAGTAATATCTGCGATGGTCTATCCTATTGCTCTTTTGTACCTATGAAGTACTGAAATAAGTGCTTCCACCTGTTTCTCGCCGAAATCAGCCGTAATAATAATGAGTAGCGTGTTTTGTTGCCCAAAAACATGTACCTTAAGTGCCTAGGCAGTTCTTTCAATTCCAACACCAGTGGCTCTTCAATGGATGGCTTAGCCGGTGGTGTCGGTCGATTAGAAAGATCAAGGTATAGTATCTTAGGAGCATAAGGATATGAACCCATTCCTGACAAAGCACAAATAGTCTCTTCGTACTCATCAATGCCTTCATGATCAAAAGTCATCAAAATTGCGGCTAAGGGTTCGACAACAAGTTGCTCCTCCATCAACTCTCGTTCATCCTCATAATACACATCAAATACTGAAAACATACCTATTTCTTCATATTGCTTCATTGATTGGCACACATCAAATCATACCACTTCACCATTCATCCTGAACAAGAGCTTATTCGCTATCAAATCAATCAACACACTTTCGGTTGTGAGGAAAGGTCAACCCAAGATTATGGGCACTTTGAAGTCCACCTCACAATCAAAAATAACGAAATATGCAGGGAATATAAAGATAGCTACTTTCACCAACACATCATACAAAATACGAAGAAGTCATTTTACTGACCTATCCTCCATCACGAGTCGTATGTTGGTGGGTGTGGGATTTTCCAGACCCAACTTTCTATATATAGCCAGTGACATCAAATTAATGCTTTCTCCCAAATCACATAATGCCTTAGCGAATTCCATAGACCCAATCGTATAGGGAATAATAAATGTTCCTGGGTCTAGCTTCTTTTGCACCAAGGTCCTCATAGAAGTAGCATTATAATGATGGAGATTATCCTCCGGTTTGTAGCTCACCGCTCTTTTCTTAGTCACAAGTTCCTTCATGAACTTAGAATATCCTGGTATTTGCTCGAGTGCCTCCACCAAAGATACATTTATTGTCAATTTTTTGAGCATTGCTAAGAACTTGTTGAACTTTGCATCATTAATTTTTTGCTTCAATCATTGAGGAAAGGGAGGTCGTGGTCTTGGGAGAGTTTTTAACACTACCTCCTTCTCCTTCTCTTTATCTTGTTCCAGAGCATCATCAGAACTATCCAGCTTCTCAGACTCAACTAGACATTTTTCTTTGGGTTCATCCTCTTCCTCAATCACATCTTCAACCAAACTTTTGCCCACAGAAGGGCCAGGTAATATCTTACCACTCCTAGTGGTAATCTCCATACATGAGCCATCATTCTACGAATTTTGGATCGTATCACTTGGTAATATTCTGCTCTTTCTCTAGTTAAATATTGTGGAGAGTTGGCTTATCTGCTGCTCCAACTGTTTGATTGTGGTGGAGTGCAAGTTTACCAACTGACTAATAGATGACAGATCAATCTTTATGGTAGTCACACCAGAGTTGGTATCCTGCACTCCCTTCAACAACTTAGCCATGATATCCTCCATGGATATCTTTTCAGAACTTATTGTAGTAGCCTCACAATTTCCAGGAGGGACATACAGCCCACTGCTATCATTATTGCTTCTCCAGTTTCCCTGCTCCCTATCTTTATAACCAGGCTTATCATAATAGTTCTGACCTTGATTCCCTTGGCTATTTCCTCAAAAACTCCCCTAATTATTAACATAGTTTGCCTCTTCTTCTGTATCAGTATCAACTCTATCTTGCGATCCCACAGCTTTCACCTTCTTAGTCTTGCCTGATAGCAAGTACTTGGTTAGTAGGTCCATCTGCATTTTTGGTGAGCCATGTCTTGGTCACGATCTTCATATCTTTTGGGTTGTTCTGAAGTCATACCCACAGAAATAGTGGGTTTTGCTACCAAAGAGTCTCTGATATTCCATGCTCGACTCTGTTTGGTTATTCTCTCTAGCATTTTTAAGCCTCTAGGAAGGTAAAATCAACAAATGAACCACCATCAGCATTATCTACAATTGGCTTTTTTATAGAGTTAAGAGCCCTATACAAAATCTCCATCAAGTGTGTGTCAGTCATATTGTAGTTCGAACACTGTGTCAGCTTCTTCTTAAATCTCTCCCAGGTTTCATGCAAGGCTTCAGTTTGGAGCTACCAAAAGTTGCTGATCTCATCCCTTAAGTGTACCCTCCTAGAAGGAAAAAATAACTTTTCTAGAAAATCTTCTTTCAATTTCCTCCAGTTGGTTATAAAATCATGTGTCAGCTCATTAAGCTACAGTATTGCCTCCCCAGACAGAAACAACGGAAACAATCTTAATCGGATTGCATTCTGACCCACTCCTAGGTTATCAAAGGATTTACAGATGGTGACAAAGTTCACCAGATATAAGTTGGGGTCATCCCCAGGAAGTCCACCAAACAACCTCTTTAAATTAAGGAGTTAAATCATAGTACTCGTAATGTTGAATTTTACCCCAGGTGCCAACGGTGGAGAAATAATTTCACCCATTGCACATGCTCCATCCATTATATTATCATCATCATTGAGGTCATACTGTATCGGCTGGTAATCTTGCCTTCCTCAGAACGAACGGTTCTTGTTAGTATTACATTGTACTGGTGCAGCTACTTGCTCAGTACGCCTTGGGTTACCAGGGTTTAACAACTCCTCATCTCCCAAATCTTCATCCTTAGGAATTGGATGTCATATTTGTTAACTGACATTCTACATATTCACCTGAGTTCTAGCTAAGGCAGCTAATCTGTCAGCCTACTGCTGGTCTGACACTCTTCAAATTTGTTGTAGTTCTGGGTTAAATGGTAATAATAGTTCTCCAGAACATTTGGTTCTTGGCATACACTTCAAAGGTCCTGCAATAAACAAAAACAACAAATAAACGTAAAACTAGGAAACTTGACTAATAGTCAATAGCGCACACAAACTTCAATTTACAACCGTATTCCCCAGCAATAGCGCCATTTTTGATAACGCTCAAACTACACCTCTCTAACGAGAATGTAAGAGATCGTTGTCAGTATATAACCCAACTAGGTTGGGGTCGAATCCCACAAGGAATATGGTGTGAACTTAAGTTGTTTGTGATTTAATCAACTAATAGTTGGATGTTCCCTAAAATGGGGGTTTTAGAGATTAGCAAATAATTGTTGGTCACTTTAGTTTCAATGTTTGTAATCAAGAGTTTATGGAAAACTAGAATCATGTTCACTATGGGTTTTAGTACTTGACAGGTGCTAATAGTGATTCAAGATTCTCATAGTAGGTCGGACAACAGATTATCTCTATTGAAGTTATGCCTAAATGTCTCTCGACCTACTTAAGCATTTACTTACCTAATCCTCTCGGACTTAGGGAATTTATATTTAATAACTAGACTTTACCTCAGGTTAATCAACCTTGTTACAGCGTCGATTATTAAATGGAAGTTTAGTGTTTCCAAGTCCCTGTCAATAATTCACTTCCTACTATACTTGATTTCTTATCTCAAGCAAATCAAAGCAGGTGCTATCTATCGTTTGCAACCAATAGACAACAAATAAAATCTCAAAATTATCAAGGAGTCCTATTACCCTTAGAATTGAAAACATATAGCATCTTACCAAGACTTAACCCATAGATCCCATAATTCGGGTCAAAGGGATTTAGCCACTCATAATGTAATAAGCGAAACAACTAGACGTATTCATAATTTAAAGATGAACTTACGAGATGAATAATAACTAGTGATTCTCTAATTACATCACAATAGAAATCCCAAAATATTGATGAAAATATCTTCAAAGTTAAATGTTTTTGAAGCCAAGAAACTACAAAGAAAAATAACAAAATATGTGTGTTCCAAAATTATGTTTTGAACTCCCTTAGAAAACCCTAAAAAATACTTTTTATAGTTCATCCTAAATAAGGAAACAAAATCACAAAGTTTAATAATTCCTCGAATTAGGCGACGACATTCGTGACACCTTATCAGGAGTCTAATGACTTATCACAAATGTCGTCAACTCCCTCTTCAGTTTTAGCACTTCCTGCTTAAGGATGACGATGAATCCTGATGACTTATTAAAATTGTGATGACATATCAGACAATATCGCCACTTCTCTACCTAAGCTCATATGTTCTGCCTAAGGCTAATGACGACTCTGACGATTTATCAACTCTTTGACGACTTATCAGGAAATGTCGTCACAATTTTTAGTTGAGGTCAATTCTCTATCTAAGGCTAACGGTATATCTAATAACGTATCACAGGGATGATGACTTATCAAGAATGTCGTCAGACACACTTCTCTTCTATTTTCTTCAGATTTCAACTCTTTTGCTTCCATCCCTGTTGGTTCTTTTACATCTTAGCTTCTATTGCAAAATCAAAAATAAAACAATCAAAAATGATGAAAGTTGCTTAAGACCTTGCAAATTATTTTTAGTTAAAAGCCTCAAATGTGTTAGTATCTGCTCACACATCACCTTGATAAAGAAGTGCATAAGTGACCTATCAGTTGTAGTCCATATAGAGGGCATTAATGTTCAGAACAGCCTCTCTCCAGTCAAAATTCTTAACTACCATACTCGTAGACTGAGGAACAACGAAGTCCCTTAAGTCAAACATCTTTGGTGGAATCAGTCTGTTGAGAAAGCTACTTGGGAAGCAGAAGCAGACATGTGGACCAAGTATCCTCAGTTCTTCTCTGCAAAATCAGACTCAGCCCAAGGTAATAGCTTTCCTTAAGATTATTCAGATTCATGTTCAGATTTCAGTTATAAACTTGGAATCAAATACCCTTGCATATTCAGTCATATGTTCATGTGTCATGTCAGTCACGTATTTATGCATCAGATATGGATTCTCATCACAAGAAACTCAATTTCTCAGTAATTTCAGTCATGTATTCATAAAGACTATCCATCACATATCCATGCATTAGACATGCATATTCAGTATGAGATTTCAGTATATCAGAAGTTCCAGTTATATAAACATGTTCAAATGTTCACGTCCCTTAAGTAATATCAGTTTATTAGCTTTCCCATCCTAATTCGTCCATTCGATGATGAATGTTCCGAAGGAGGAGATATTGTAATACCCCAAACTTTATTTAAGTCAAATCTAGTCTCCAGAAGAGTTAGTGATGACTTCCTAAATGATTATTATTTAAATCAGATAGAATTTCCCCAATTTCGACATTTTATCATGTGGAAAATTGAATTAGATTTCCAACGATACCAATTTCATCCAAATTCGATAGTAAAAAGTTATAGACGTTTTACAGAGAATTATCGAAACAGCCCAGAAGCGATGGTCAGGCTGATCAACCATCGAGCTAGTGACGGACCGTCGCCCAACCCGTCATAATAAAGGTAGTGAACCTGATTTCTGGTTAAGTACGATGGACAGGACTAACGAACCATTAAGCTAGTGAGAGATCATCACCCAAACCATCGCAGACGAGGCAGAAAGTTTAGGTTCTGGCCAAGTACGATGGTCAGGACCGACAGACCGTCGAGCCAGCGATGGACCGTTGACCAAACCAACGCCATTTCCGATCAGTGATTTTAATCCATTTTTAAAAGGATAGTTGGGTCTTTTTTCACCCATAACCCTAATTAGACCAGATCAGAGATCATAACTTCATTATTCATCTAAAACACCAAATTAGGGTTTATCTCAAAGATCAATCCCCAAGAACAAGAAACCGTAGGTGTTTAATTTCAAGTTAATAATTCAATCATTCTTCCACCAATCTTTAAGAAACATCCACCCAGGTATGTCAAGTGTTGATTCATAGGTTCTTTTTACCCATGAAGCTCAAGAAACCCTATTTGAAATATAAACTTTGGATTTTATGGTATGAATTAAATTATATCCATATTTATGTTGTTGTTTGATTTCCAAATTGAAGTCTTTAATGACTATCCTGAAAATATGTTAGTATATGGTTGAAATTTCTGTATTGGAAGTGTAAAATGATGCCATGATGTATTACTTAGATATTCATGCCTAAGCCTAAAGATATGCATGCAAGGTGTTTGATAAAATGCCTAAAAGAATAGGAATTATGCCTTATGACTCATTTGTGACCAAAATTGATGAATCCATGTTTCTCCCTTATGTTCGATATGACTCCCACGTTAATGTTATGCTTTATAATGGATTGACGTAATGCTCACGAAATCAGGCTTATGAAATTATGATATGTTTACATGCATTCCTATTCCTGTGTAAGCTTATAGCATGCGAATACTTCATGAAAATCCTCAATGATTGTACTGTGAATTGTTGACTATGGTCATGTATCATAAAGTATCATGTCTTGTCAGTTTCATGCTATCGAGTCCTAGGGGTACTCGTACACGGCAATTTAGCTGTGTACCTAGAGCCAGTGTCATGTTTTCCAGATACTCTAAGTCAAGCCATGATTCATAGAACTCAGTTAGTCATGTGACTCAGGAAAACTCAGTAATCTCAAAAATCTCATCAATTCAGTAATCTTAGTAGTGTTCTGTCAGTCAACGAAACTCAATGAACGTAGTCCAGTTCAGTTAATCATGTTCAGTGTCCATTCAGATGGGAGAAGGATTCAGCACCGAGTGAGCCCAAGGATGGGAACTCACTTATTATTAGAGGGTGTGATTCTTAGAAGCAATCGTTGTGCTCTAGAACTAGGTAGCCAGCATAGGTTGAGACATCAAACCTGTTAGTTGAGGGTAGATGAGGTAGCTTAACATATTATATGAGGGTCCCACCATTCTCCTTACAGTACCTGCTAGATGAGGGATTACTCGCAGCTTATCCTTACCAGTGGCACGGTATTGACACCCTTCAAATAGAGGTTACAGATTGGACCCCAACTCAATTATATTATCTTATTTGGGATATGTCGATTAGATGACTACTTCCCACAGTGACAGTTACAGTTTCAGTATCAGTAATAGAACTCAGATAGTTCGACAAAATTTAGGACTGTCAAATACAGTCACCCAGCTCAGTACGAAACTTAGATAGTTCCATCAAAAATATGACTATCAGGCACAGTCATTCAGATAATAGTATATCAGTTATACGAAAACTTATGTTATCAATGTTCAGATTCAGTGACGTCATGATCTCAGTTATAGTTCACGTATTCATGCATGTATTCTCACGCTCATGTTATTCAGTCAGTTAGTATTGCTCATGCATATAAAACCCTTGCATTTAGCCTACCTCACTTGCATACCAATATATTCAAACGTACTGACGTATTAACGCTATTGTGTTTTATACCATAGGTTCAGAAGCACGAGCTCCAGAGCAACCTTAGTAGGTCAGACGTTCAGTAGCCAGACTAGCAGTGAGTCCTCATCATTCGAGGATAGCATGATTATTTTATTAATTTATTATTTCAATAGTACGGAGTTAGTTGGGGACATGTCCCATCAACTCCACAGTTTTTAGATGGTTTAGAGGCTTTCAGACTAGCATGTTCAGACAGTTATTTCAGTTTTATTTTGGTATTGATATACCGTATCTCCAAATGTTATGTTTTATCAGATTTTTGAACCTTATGTCCTTTCAGCCTTTTATTTCGCATTTATACAGTATGCTATGAAGTGCTCAGTTACAGATATCAGTGATAGTTTAGCTTGTGGTCCTTCGGGGTCATAGCATCATGTGCCATTCTGGGTACCAGATTCGGGACGTTACATGAATGTGCCTTGGGAACAATCCTCATCTTTAAGTTATCCCTCATTGTGTTTCCGGTCAATTCAAGAACCTCGGTTGTAAGGTACTCAAGGACAACAGAGGTAGACTAGAGCTCCGGCACCGACACATGGGCATACTTTTTGGCTTTAAGGAAACAGGATAGACGACTGGGGAATTGGAAAGGGGCATTGCTTCTACAAGATTGATACGTGTTTGCAGCAATAATAATTTTTTTCCTCTACCAACCATTAACAACTTTGCTAAAAAAAACAAGTTTTGCTTTTGATTGAAAGAGAAGTGAAGCAGCAGAACTTGTTATTTTTGTGCTGAAAAGAACAATGATTGATAGAGGAAAAACCCTAGATTTCGGTGCTCCTCCTGTAAAGATGTATCAGCCTCGTGGCAGCAAAACCGATCTCCAATTCCATGTTGGCCGTGTATGCCATTTCCTCAAAGACGAAAAGTATGTTCAATTTCTCTCTGTATGTGAGTTATTGCTGGTACATTTTCTATATTAGTGGAGTTAATATCATCGTCTAGGTGTTGGTATTCGGTCATGTGTATTTCAAGGAGTCAAAGCTAGGTTTGTTTTTCACCCCAAATGAACTTTAGCAGGTATAATTGTGGCTTATATTCCTGTTGATTCTTTGTATTTAATGCTAAGATCATAAAGACAAAACCAATCTCTTCTCTCCCTTTTTGTTCCCCCAGCCAAGGACTTTAGAATATTTCATTATCTGTTTGATTCGCCTTAAATCCCCATTCTTAAGGCAAAACTTAGTTGGCTAGGCTAGGTTACAATTGATATTAATATTTGTGAAATGAAGTGTTTGACATTAACTGTTCTATTTAAGCACAATCAACTAGAAAGTGGATTAGCCATTGCTGCAAGCAGTTTTCATGGAAGGTATGCGTGCAAGTTTCCAGCTTTCGTTGTGCTCAAATTCTGATAAGCATACTGCACAATAAAGTGACTCTTGATCAAAGAACCCCACAAAGCTACCTTTTCTAAAACCAAATTTAAAGCTCTTCTGGTTTAACATTTCCTTATACTTGTAATTCGCGATGACATATCTATAGAATTTCCAAAAGCGAAAGTAGCCAGTATCATGAACCTTAGAACTTGAAGAAGCTGCCATGAATGAAATAAAATGGAATGCAAATTATTGGAGAGAGAGAAAAACTTAAAGTGAGAGATACCATTAAAGTTGGGTGAAGTGTTATAACATGCATGGAAGCTTTAAATATGAGGCTGAGATTTTTTTTAACCTGTAATGGTTCAAAAGAATAAATTCTATATATATCCTCCAAATGATTAAATTGTTCAACATTAGAAGGATTAGTTTTAAAAACTGTAATATATTATGATTGAGGGACTATATATTGATTCATGCAAAATGTTCCAAATACAAAATTGGATTTTGTGAGTTCATATTTCATATTGTCTCTATCTCTTTCTTTTGCTATAATTTCAGTTATTCCAATTTTCTATGATATGATCATTCATTACATATAGTTTAGTCGAAATGTTTTTTTTTTTTTTTTGAAAATTAGTATTTGTAAAGGGATGTGCTACCGGAGATAGTATTATTTTGTACAGATAAGTGATGAAAAAAATTAATACATGAATAACAAAATTTTGGCTAATTAATCTATGCATTATTACCACCATAGAGGAATTAAGATTCACCGTACTATCAAATTTATTAGCTGGAGTAATAAAGAGCCGACTTCTTTTCACTAACTACATTATTTCTACTATATTTTCTTCTAAAAAGAGTTATCTTGCTCTAGAAACTATGGAATATTATATGATAGAGGGATTTAGTTGCGTTCTTTAAAACTGAAGAGATTGAATTTGAAATATTTTATGTATCCTAGAATTGGAAGTTCTCTTTTCTTGGAAATTTATGCCCCATTAATTTGAAGATTTCGGGACATCATCACAAATGTAGGCCAATAGATGAGTCCTCCATGGTGAATGGGAAGCTTACTTTCTACACTAGATGTTTGTGGAAGACATTTGTCATGATTCACATCAAGTTTTGAGACCCTCATCCAAGATTATCTTCAAAAGTTGAGTCGTGCAACTAAGCTAAAAATAGGAACTTGGTTTACAGAGGTTTGTTTCTAAATCTAATGTCCTTATTTTCTCTAACTGATAGCTAGTAGACAGTTGCAGAATATAAAACATTATACAATTGAGAACCTTTACATAGATTTTACAGTCATAATTGTTGCATTATAAGAGGTGTGAATGAAAAATGAAGTTGTGTTTCCGAAAAGATATCAAGATAAATGATTTATTTTGAATAGGAACCTTCTCAGATTGAATGGTTTGTGAACTTTTTGAGAATTCACAATAAGCACCTCGTCATACTATCCTTCCATTGGCTATAAATTCAAACAAATAGCCTTAGTTTCAACATCACATCAATCAATAAAACTATATGCCAAAAGAACAAAATTATTAAAAAGTAGCAATGTGGATGGACTAACATTGTCAATAAACTTATGTCTGCAATTTATATATTAAAAGAAAAACCAACAGTTCTAATAAGGGACAAATGAAATAGAAAACAAAAATGTCTAACAGATTTCAGTAAATCAAAAGACCTTCGATTATTTCATCCACTTGGTCTTTTAAGTTCCATCACCTGTCTATTTGAGGGAAAAGTGGTCATAAATCAACTATGATTTCCAAGTAATTGAATATTCATGATGAATTATGGCAGCTATAATAAGCTCAATCTTCACATCTATGCTTGATCTGTTCATTACTAGGAGAACCGATTCTCAAAGTAAAGCCCATTCCTTGATTCTGTACCTAGCACACCAAGCTACAAGTATGGAGTCCCGCATCAACATCTACTTGGACATACAATATTTTGAAACCTTGACCAAAATAAGCTATTATTTGAATCAATTCACCAAAATAGTATGTTTTTTTTAATTTTTTTACTAAACTTGTATAAACGTACTTGACAGTAACGTATTAGGTTGTATATTTTTTAAAAAAATAAATGGACCAAAGTTTAATTAATTGATGATGTTAAAGTAGGAGTTGTTACTGATAGTAACATTTTTGGCTTAAAACGTTACTGTCAATAACGAATCTCTGCAACTCCACCATTGTACGAAATTTGTCGTTAAAGTCGTTATAATGAATCATGTTTTATGGCGAAAATATTACTCTGAGTAACTATTCTATCGGATCGAATCAGAGTATTCATAAAAACACACACACACATCTAAATTGTAATCATCTTTACATATATTCAATATTTAGCATATATATATATATATATATATATATATATATATATATACTGATTAGTCAGTCGAATTAAAAATAACATTCACACACCTAAATTCTAATCATCTTTACATATATTCAATGTTTCGCATGCAAGTGTATAATCAATATATATACTGATTAGCATTATGTTATATTTGATAAGAAGATTTGAAAATATTATAATTTAAGTAGTTTTTTTTTTTAAGAGTGTGTTGAGAGGCAAGAAAGACTTCTAACCAAGTTCATCAAAAATTGCTAATTCCATCAAGGACATCCAATAAAAATAAAGCCAACATTGTATAAGTAATATTGTAATCTTAAAACATGTATGTACAATATTTTTGAATTTCAAAGTATTCATATTTTTAGTGTAAAAAAATAATTTTCTATTTAACGTGTGACTGTAGAAAAATAAATCAATGACTCATACTAGTGATATATTTGAGCATGATTGAGTGTTCATTCGATTCACTATATATACCCAATCAATCAAACCTATGAGTATGATCCAACAAGTAATTCCTTCTCCGGAAGAGAGATAGTCATTACATCATAAATATTTTTCAAGTTCTAGTCAAAAAAACTTTAGATGTTTTATTATATTTATTCTACTTAGAAAAGCATATTTTAGACGAGTACATTATAATGATAAATTTAAATATTAACATTTAGATGATTTAAAAATAAAATTCACATACCTAAATTATAATCTCCTCTGTGGAATCATTACTCATAGTAACATTTTAGCCTTAAACGTTACTCATAATAATGACTATAATCACAAATTCCATACAAATATTCTGATGCGGTAGAGTTGTAGAGTTTCATTACTGACAATAACGTTTTAAGCCAAAAATGTTATTGTCAGTAACGATTCCTACTTTAACACCGTTAGTCAATTACTTTTTGGTTTGTTTATTTTTTAAAACAAAATATAGCCTAATACGCTATTGCCAAGTATGTTTATACTATGTTTGTAAATTTATTTTAAAAAATACTACATTGGTGAAATAATTTAAATAATAGCCTATTTTGATCAAAGCTTCCAATATTTTTAACAAAATAATCTATTTATGAAACCATATCTGTATTGATAATCAAAATGGAGTCTAATATAAATATTATTTAGAACACTATCGCCGTAGGGATATAAATTATCACGAGATTAATTATCTCATATATTCCCAATCTAATATGGGATAAATTCATCCTAAAATGAATTTTAGAATTAGTTATTCCTTAACCCTTATATCAAATGAGCCTCACCACCATCAGAATTGGATGATGCTAAAATGGGCCCTTTACCTTCCCCGGCCCAAAAAATAAATTTTCCAAACAATCTATATATATAAACCTTCTCTGCTATAATTTATTTGATATTAGTAGAATTTAGAGATTTAAACCAATGTGCTAATACAAGAGAGCAAAGGCAAAAGAAAAAAAAGTTGCCATTAATTTCGGGATCGTTTGGTTTGGATACAAGTTATACAGGATTAATTATCTCGATATTACCTATTGCAAAATTTATCTATTATTTATAAAATTTGAATAGTCAACTAAAATGTTGTTAATTATTGAGATTTATAGTATTTTAGGATTTGGAGAGTCAACTAAATTGGTATTAATTATTGTGATTTGTAGTACTTTTAGAATTTGGAGACCCAACTGAATTTTTTATATGTAGTATATAGAATTTAGAGAATTTGGCTTTAGTCTGTCCCATCTTCTTCCCTGCTTCAACTTGCTCATCATGGATGTATACCTATAAAAGGTATGAAACTAAATTGGACATAATGAGCAAATTATCAAAAGGATACATGTTTCCTAATCATTGCCATATAGAAAGAGACGAGGTCAACATAGACAACTCAGTTCATGCATCATGCATTAAATTCATATTCTAGATGTTCAGTTATGATTCAATTTGTAGGTACCCTATGCATCGCATCAGTTTTTTGAGTATCTTAGTGAATTGAGCATTCATAGAGGGACATAGGGTACCAAGGGGGAGATACCTCATTCAGTTGTATGCATAGATTCTTATTACAAGCTTCGCATCAGTTATTATTGCATATATAGCCATACGTTCATACATCAGTTTAGTCAAATATGTATGCATTAGAAATGCATGTTCAATAGAAAAGTTCATCTTATCAGTGTATTCAGTCCTGCATTCATGAGAACAACTCGTCACAGATCCATGCATCAGATATGCATTATTCATTATAAGAATTCAGCCTATGAGTAGCTTCAGTCGTGTGTTCCATGCCTCGGTTATGCATGTCCGGCATAAGCATTTAAAACATCGGTAGTTTCAATCTTATAGTCATGTTTCCGATCAGTGTATTCTTTCTTAGGGAACATATTATGTCTGCGTTATCCCATACCCTTAAGACTTCGACATTCTATCCATCATTCGGGGATGAATGATTCCAAGGGGGAGATAATGTAACACCCCGCATTTCGAGTTAGAATAAAAGCCGTGACTCTAAAGCGTTGATAATCCCAGAGCCTTAAATCCTATGCCAATTTGGCATGTTTATGCATTATGTGAATCCATTTGAGCATGAATTTAGACCATAGAGGTCTTTCAACTCAAGGACGAGTGGTAACTATTTTGATTAATTAAGTTTTAGTGGATGTTGTAATTTATATCAGTTTCCATCGACCATAACTCTCTGTATATGTCGAATTAGAGAGCCTACTATGTGTCAAATGATAGGTCTTCAGTTTAAATTTCCAACGATACCAATTTTGCTAAAATCCGACACTCGAGTAAGAAGTTATGGCCTTTTAAAGTAGTATGCGTCGCCTAACCAATCGCACATGGCCACTGGAAAGCATATGCGGCACCTATGTAAATATAGGCGATATCATATGTGGCGCCTATGTAAATATATGCGATATCATATGTGGCGCATATCTTATGGTTTCAAGTGACTTAAATACTCCATTTTGGGCTAAAATGGTCATTTTTCCACACTTATTCAGCCACAAAAATGAAATTCAGTCCCCGATTCTCCAAAATATATCCACATTCATCTAAAAATTCTCAAGAACACTCCCAAGGATTTCAAACTAAAAACCCAAATGAATCAAGGTTCAATCTTGGATTTTCAAAATTGATTAGAGATTCGGAATTCCCAATCCACAAGCTTTAAGAAGCACCCATTATTTTCTGAAATAGAGGTACGTGGGATTTTCCTAAATTATCATGGACATAGAAAAATCATGTTTTAGATTGGGGTTTTTTGAATCTATGTATATATTCATGTATTAAATGTTTTAACATCATTGTTTTGGTCTTTTGACCTTTCCCAAAGTGATTTGAGAATATGAATGTATGAAACCATGTATTTAAGAATGAATTCTTGTTGAGAGCATGATTTTCGGTGAATTCCCTCTTTTTATGAATTTTTCAGATTTCTCATGGCATATGAATTATTTTGCAATGCATCCTTGAAAAGCACTATATGAAATGATTGAACTCTTGTTATGATTTAAAGGTGGTTTTAAATTACTAAAGAGGGAATCTAGCATGATTGTTTAATGTTCATAATGCATGTAATGAAAGAGTGCATGGA